>NC_071467.1:105397470-105699780 GCF_028500815.1 Rissa tridactyla | reverse complement strand
AAATTTGCCACGTAATCCTTTGTTTTATTGCCAAGCAACATCAGCAGAACCACTGCAATGTCTTACTTGATGAAGACACGCAGGGTGCACTGGGGTGGTGATAGCAAAAACAAGGAGGCAAATGGGAAGCAGCTGTGTAGGCGTTTTTAGTAATCTTTTTTTATCATCAGACCAACGAAGACTAGGAAGACGTGAAAGTTCAAACTCTACTAACCTTTAAGAGCCAGTTTATGTTAGTTGTACCACAGGCAAGTGGTAGTAAGAGAACATTTTAGTTGAGACTGTAGCGTTCTTCCGCTTCTTGCTCTGTGATATTTAGCTTTTTTCGTTCCCACTGTTTCATCCCAGAAGGCACAAATTTGTTCAGTCTCCTACAGGGTTTCTTGTTCCGCGCTTCCCCTTCCCGCATAACCCTTGTAGTCATTTATTTTTAATATTGTGAGAGCATAACGGCAAACAGTAAGCTGTTTGAAAAGGTGATCGTTGCAATATTTACTTGCATGGAAGTTTCTGCTGTCCAAAAGAATGTGTTCATCTGTATTAGCCTGAAAGTTAACCCTTGATGTCATGTGTTTCCTGGACACATAGATCAGAATCAAATAGATAGATCAGAATCAAAGGGAGCATTTGTGTTTGTGTCTCTTTTGTTTGAGTTTGAGTGGTTGGGTAGCTTTGTCCCGTTGCTATGAAATAACCCTCTAATTACTTGGAGAGAGATTGAGTTTGTAGTCAGGTGTGAAATACTGTGAATCAAGTCTTTCAAGAAATGAAGTTGTCTTAGTTATATGTGTACATATGTAAGTATAAGTTTAAAAGAATGCTAAATCTCAAGGGAATTTTTATATGCCTCTTGGATTTTGAATTTCCTCATTACCTCCAACTTAACAATTTTGACTTGTCCTAGATTCCTGAGAGATAAAATCTAAAAAAAAAGAATAATCTAGTGATCTAAAATCTCTAGCGAAGCCTGAGTGTTTCATGTAATTGTGTGTTTTCAGGAGCAAAGACTTAGCGTAAATCTGCAAACATTTCAAAACTTAAAAGTTCACTGAGAGATTTGGCATCATTACCTTTGTGTAGCTAAATCGTCTTACTGTTTTAATCTGCAAAAGCTCCGCTCACAGAACTATTACTAGAAATCTGAGTATTCCCTTGTCACATTGGATGCAAGTTCTTCTAATGGGCAAGCGCATTAGAATTTCTAACCCTTTATTTTCAAAATTTCTGCTCCTGTCTGTAGTTGGGACCATGCTTGGACGTTTTGGACACCAGTGTGTATTTGGATGTCAGTCACTTACAATTATAAAACCTTTTCCTCTGGTTGTCTAAAGTGAGGTATTTGCTTGTTTGTTTTTTTGCAAAATGGCCTTTTTACTACAGGTCGTAACCTTGCAGCAGAGCAGATCTAATGTATTCTTTGTATGCTGTATATAAAACATTTGGTGGTAATGTGGAAAACTGCTTCATAAAGACCTGATAATTTGCGGGACTGTTGTCTGTTCATTGCTTCTCTTCATGAGCTTTCTTTTTCTTTTCCCACGCAGTTGGAGATATGTCAAATGAACTTGTAAGGCATTTTCTGATTGAATGCACTCACAAGGGGGTGCGCTTGAAAGGATGCCCGAATGAACCGTATTTTGGTAAGTACTGTGCATCACAGGGACACAGAAGATGGAAACAGTTTGCATTTGCCAGAGCTGTTTTATAGACTTGGATGGAGTGCAAATGAGAGAATACTTTGCTCATGTCCTGATGATTTCTGTAGGAAATTTTAAGGTTATAGGAGCCTTGTACACATTTACCTTAAATATATGTGCAGGGCGCTCTAGCACAGATACACTCGAGCAAGCTTCAAGTGGTCAAGCTTGTCTACCACAACCAATGCTGCTGCAGACAGCTGTGCCAGGTGACTTTTACAGGCTTTATTGGTTCAGGACTTTTGCCTTATTTTGTCCTGTGCTGTATTTATACTGTATACTGTCTGGCTAAAATGACAGCAGAGTGGGACAGTCACAAAGTACATTATGCTGCGTCAGCCTACCTGATGTAATATGATGAAAGCACATTATGTGTTGTGGCCAACAGCCAAACACCTACTTAGCTGCTCGCTCATTCGCCCTCCTCGGTGGGGCAGGAGGTAAAATAGGATGAGAAAAGCTCATGGGTCGAGATAAAGACAAGGAGGTTGCTAACCAGTTACTACCGTGGGCCAAAGAGACACAACTTGGGGAAAATTAATTTAATATTTCGCCAATCAAAATCAATATTCAGGTAGTGAGAAACAAAGACAAATGTTAAAATAGCACTTTTCCTTCCCCTTTTCCCAAGCTCAGTTTCACTGCTTCTCCCCAGCCTCCTCACCCCCACTGCAAGCAGTGCAAGAGGGGATGGGGTATGTATGGTCCTTACAGAACAGTTCCTCTCTGCTGCTCCATCCCTCTCCCGCTTTTTCCCTGCTGAGGTGTGGGCTTTCCCCATGGGCTGCCATTCTTCAGGAAAAAATCTGCTCCAGCATGCATTCTCTGTGGGCCACAGTTCCTTCAGGAAATGTCCATCTGGTTCAATGAGGGGTCCTCCACGGGCTGCAGGTGGGGGATGTCAGCTTGGGTGCCTGGAGCACCTCCTTCTCCTCCTCCTCTGACCATGCTGTTCCCTCTGCTGTGTCTCACCCTTTTTGTTCCCTTGTCTCTGTCCCTTTTCTGCCTGTTCTTAGATGCATCCTGCCCGTGGCTCAGTGGTCCCGCAGTGGGTCTGCTGGAGCCAGCTGTATCCGGCATGGGGCAGCCCCTGGCCTCTTCCCACAGAGGTCACCCTGCAGCCCTCCCACCCCCTGCTACCAGCCTTTTCACATGCACCCAATACACACATGAAAGGGTCATCTACCATAAAATGAACAAGTGTAAAATGACAAATCTTACTTGAAGTAAAGGTGGACTGAATTTTGTCAGTGTTCAGCATGAGACTTATTTCAAGTCAGAATTTTTAGCCCAGTCCTACCTTGATCGTGAAGTACCTGTTTATGGCACATGGTAGCCTTACTAATCATTTAGTCTGAGTATCTCCTAATCCTTCAATGTGTACAGCCTCAAAACTACTTTGCAAAGTAGTTGTATGGATAAGACAATGAAGGACGAATAGTATCAACTGGTCATTGTGTTTCTGTAAGACCCTTGCAGACTAGGGTCATCTTGCCATTTCAAAGAAATTTCTGATGGGCTCTAAAAATGAGGCGGGTTTTGGTTGAACTGTGATTTTTCTCAAGTGCATGATCATAATGTTCAATGTTTGTTAGTAAATGGGATCGAAGGATGGCTTTTTGTACAAACAGATTACACGTTCCACTCACTCCTTATATTCTCACACGCTAATGTTTAATTATTTTAATTAAGTCAAGTCCAAATGACAGAAGTGTGTTTGAATAGAAAAGAAGAATAATTTAATAGAGGATGCAACGTGCATCACTGCCACATTGAATGGAGGTTTTATCTAGACCATCTTTTATACTTTTAGAAGCAGAAAACAGAGGTATGTGTAGACAAAGCACTAGACAGAGGAGACTAGATGGCTAAGAGGCAGAACTCCTCACTCTTTCTCTACCTCAACACATAACATTGACCCCTTGTGCTCTTACTGTCTTTGTAAGATTTCACTACATTTAATGTAGCAGAAGTTGAGAGCATTGAAAGGAATTTACTGATTTCCACATCTTGATGTTTTTGGCATTTTTGCGCTTTCTCCATTTGAAGCAAAGCCATTTAGGTTAGGATTTAAGCAGCGTGTTTAAGCAGGGAAAGGGAGTGTATGATTGTGATTAGTGAGTTCAGGTACATCGAACTGATACCGTGCTGGGAAACATGAACACACTAAAGTTGACCAAAGAAAGTCTTGGCTTAGGTGCTAGGAGAATTTATTTTAAAGGGTAGGGCAAGGAGGCCTCCTGGTCTATAAAATACTTGAGAGCCAACATAACTGTTCAGCATTCTTGTCGTTCACCAAATTAACTGTGCATGTCTTGTTACTCTTCTGACCACAGGGAGTTTGACAGCGCTGGTGTATCAGCATTCCATCACTCCGCTGGCATTGCCCTGCAAGCTCCTCATCCCAGACAGAGGTATGCTTCTTAAAGTACAGAAGAGATACACCCAGCCAAGCTTTGTTTCAGAGTGCCAGTGTCTGAAGACAGGTGAACATGTCACAAGTCGATATCTAAGCAAGAACGCACAGGGGAAGGAAGCTCTGTTTTAAAAGTGATTCTTCAGTATTGCTGACAGCAGTTATCCGAGCCGTAGTTGTGAGCAGACTAGTACTGTGATGTTCCAGTCGTAAACATATATGCGTCATGGAAGCCCGCACAGTAATCTAGCATGTAGGAAGACAAATGTACTTTTCAGACGTGAAATTATGCCCATGTATGGTTAGATGTAACCACTCACCAGGTCTCTGTGGCAAAAGGGCTTTAGGGAAGGCAAGTAGGTAAAGAACAGAAGGTGCCCGAGTGTGGCACTGGCATGAAGGAAGTGGCAACTTAAACAGGTCCAAATACTGTTTAAGAAAATGATCAAAAAGCCTGTGTTGCGTCATGGGACTGTAATTCTAATTTTGGTTATGGTGATTTCATAAACCACTCTAAGACAACAGCAAAATGTAGCTATGTTTGCCCCATAATTCAGTCGTCTGTTACTCTCCCACATGAAGTTAACACCAGATGTGTTATTGAAATGTTAAACATTCTTGTGGTTTTCTACTGAACTCTTTAAACTTTTGTTAAAGGCCATATGTCAGTGTTCAAACATAGCATTTGAATTATGCAAATACATGAATGAAACCATTTTAGCACAAAAACATGCTATGGTAGATGCGACCAGAGATCTCTTTATATGGCAAACCAGTGTGGTAGGTGGGGTTGTTCTCCTTATCCTCCTCACCTAAAATGGAAAGCTACTCCTGTTCTGGCAGAGGTGCAGGACTGAAACATTTGCTTTGTCCTGAAGAAACATACCACAGTGCAATTTTATTTTGGATTTAATTTTGAATCCGATATGATCACACATTTTAAGATGATCATCTGTGGTTAATGGTTCTAGACACAGTGCATGGACTATTTAAAGCGTATGGGTAACTCTGAACATGTGAATAGTGTTACACACCGTATCACTGCTCTCTTCCTCATTTGAACGTATTCAAAGACAGAATGCATCATGTTACATACAGCAGCGAGATCTTTTTACATGCATTTATGCAACGGAAATAACATACTGATGTACAGTTTCTCACTAATTTTAGCAGAATATGGGGAAGCTAAGATTCCTCTGCTGTCTTAATAATTCAGATGTTTGTTTTCTACGTAAGTACGAAGAAGGAAGGATTGTGTTGAATCAAAATACAATTAATTGATTTCATTGTAGAAACACAAAGTCTTTGTGCCTAAATTAGTGTAAATTATAAAAAATTAAATGAGATAATTAAAAGTGCGCTATTTAAAAAATCTTGAGGTTGTAGTGAGGGAATATTGCTATTGGTATTCTTTTAATGTGACATCACGTGTGTCCCTGCAGTGCTGGAGGCAAAAAAACTTATGCAGCACAAAAACCCCATGAATTATTATAGTTGCAGATACAAAGTTGTTTCATGTTTTTGGCCAAAAGTTGTTCTGTAGATGAGATCACAATTACAAAAGCTAAACTCATACTTGACCACATGCATTGATTTGTCGATTCAAGTCCAGACAAGATACGGACAGTTGTTTTCTGTTTGCAGATCCCTTGGAGGAGATCGCAGAGACTTCTCCACAAACAGCTGCGAACTCAGCAGCGGAGCTTCTCAAACAGGGCGCAGGTCTGTTAAACTTTTTCCTTGCATTTGACTGTCACCAAATTTTGTACCTTACAGGCTGGAAGAAGCTGAAGCTTAGACTGGACTGAAGGATGCCTAAAGGGAGCAGTTAAATTTAGGGTGCTGTGTAGAAGGGTAAAAGGCACTGTGAGGATATGTACCAAGTTCTTTCTGTTTTCTGCAACCAGCTCTTAAGTTCTACAACTCCGTGTTTGCTTTCCAGCTGTGTCTCCCCTGAGAATATGAGGTACACATAGCTTGGTTCAAGCACAGCAATTTTTAAGAGGTGACGTTGCTTTCATAACTGATGAACTTAGAGAAGATATTTTCAGTCTGTGGTTGCAGAGGTTCATGAATTATGTCTGAGGTCTGCAAAAGGCAACTAAGGCAAGTGTTCAGTAGGGTTAAATTTTCAGCATAGGGGTCAACAATACCACTGGGAAATGTTTCCTGTCCCGTCAATCTGAAAAAAAAAATTTAAAAAAATATTGCCTTGTTGTTTCACTTGATGGTGCATGTTGTTAGAAAATGTCCAGTGTCTTTTCCATTGGATGCTGTTTCATGGATTCTCATGCATACTGCAGCACCCATTCTGGCAAGTTAAGTTGTGTTACCATCAACTCATTGATGTGACAGAAGAACCCTGACAAGATTATCTCCAAATGATGTGATACTACGCGTTGGTACTGTCTGTATCACCCTCAAACAGGGGTATTTGCAGCAGCTGCGTAGAGATATGCTCTGCTTCTCATCTGCTTTGTTTGTGTGCAGCTGACACAGAGACAGGTAGTGAAATAGCCTGTCTGAAAAAGTGTGGTGGTGTCCTAACCCACCATTATTGGACACGGTGCCCTGAGTACTCCTTCATAATTTGATGGCTGTCCTCACTAGAAATGCAGCCACTGGGTTATGCCCCTGTACAGTGAGCATGCCCAGGGGATCCTGTCCATGCCCTCCTGTGGTCCCTGGTGTTCAGGCTGCTATGAATTCTCCCCAGGTCCTATATCTGTCCCCCGGATTAGTCCCATTAGAAAAGGAGAATACACTACATTTGCCACTCTCCTTTGAGTTTAGCCTACCACTGGAGTCACAAGCAAAAGTGTTGTGGCCAAGCATGCCTTTATTCTTATAATGCTGCGTCATTGCCCTTACCCATTTTAGGGCGCTTCTGAAGGGGGCACTTGCCAAGCTGAGCAGCTCTGGAGAGAGAGTGTTACTCCCTGCTTGTTCAGCAAGCAAGTCTGCTTTGACTTAAAAATTTTAAGTACCACTTGGAGTGCTGTAATCAAGCAGGAATGTGTGACTGAAGCAATGGCAAGTCTATGTGAGGTTGTGCCAGGAGTGAGCACGTGTTGGCCTTTCTGTCTGCAAGCGCTGGCGGTGTTTGTTGTGTCCAACAGGGGAAAAAAACAAGGAGAATGAATTTTTGTAGAACTTTCCTTCTTGAAAGAGAACTTTCCCTCGCCCCAGCAAAGGAGGCATGTGTGGTCCTGTGAGAAATTTTGGGTTCTTCTTGCTTAGGCAATACTTTTCAAAGGAAAAGAAATAATTCTTACTTCAGTTGGGGCAGTAGTCAGATAACTCCTTATGGGGGCTGTCACATCATGGATCATTTGGGGAGCTTAGTACATTTGGTTTTTCCTGGTTTTATTGTTGTTGGTTTTGTTGTTAAACAAGGGTTTGGAACCTGAATAGATAAATTAGCTAGGAGAGATTCTCAGAGGTTTTTTTTTTCCTTGATACATCATTTCTCACTGATTTTCCGTGTTTCCAGTCATAGACATTCATTCAAGTTGGGGAGTATAATACTGAAGTGCAGACCCAAAACATGTAAATTGTTTCTTTCCCAGCTATCCGAGCTTGTGTAAGCACCTGCAGTTCAGTTAAAGCAGATGCACTTTTTCCCTACTCTGCCTTTACCCCACCGTTCTCCCGCTCCTCAAGCAAAATAGTGAAGATGTGTCTTCTTAGAATGATCATTTTTGTAGCTGTCTGAAAAACCTAATGAGCATTTACAGTCATTATCTAAATGCAGAAGCTGGCCGGAAATCCTTTGCTTCCTAGAGAGTGACAATTGAAGACTAGGAACTATACAAAGAAGTGGCTTTTCCCTAGAACAGACCTTGCTTTATTAACCTTCCTGTTTGGCAGCAAAATTTTCTGCCCCAAATAAATCTCAGTTTTTCATGTCTGTTTCCACTAATACAGTCAAGGAACTAAGCATTCTGAACAAAGCACGCTCGCAGGCTAAAAGCAGTAGAGGTTACTCTTACCGGCCCATAACAATGTATAGCTGTTGATGATGGCATGGACGTGACTACAAAATGCCACCTGTGGAAGATGAGAGCGGCAACATTGCAGGGCAGCTGCATTGCAGGAAAGACACAGATGTCTTCCTTTTATTCTACCTTGAGTATGGTTTCTGTAGAACTGCCGTGATTCCATACCCCATCAGACCACGCGTGATGTTCTTAAATGAGAAATCTTTCAGCCTTTCTCATTACCTTTCTTTTCCTGCAATCTCCTTTTCAAGCTGCCATTTTTGCACTTTGCAACACTTTTGAAAAAGGTTCATTCCGTGTATTATTTTTTGGGATACAGAAGTAAAGGAATCTGCTGTGTTTGGTGACTGCTTTTGAACTATCACGTTGAGGGCAATCTAGACAAAATGCCTGGCTGTTTCATTTAGAAACAAAACCTGAACCCAGTCTGTTGACAGTCATTGGTGTCATTGGCCACACTGCAGTGTGGCCGAAGAGGAAGAGAAACCCTTCATCTGGGTCTCAGAAGTGGTGAGGAGTGTGACTGTGAAACAAGGCAAGCTTCCTGTGGTGGGAAAGGCTCACAGGATAATGAAGAGCTTTAGATCTGTACGAAATATACGCAGTAATGATGTGAGAAGAGGAGAGCTTATGGTTTGGAATGTTACTTACAATTTTGGATAGACATGACAGAAAGCTGTTCAGCAAGGAAGGCCTCATTGAACTTGCCACTCATCATCTTAAATCCCTCTCTGCAGTTCTATAGTAATTGATTCAATAGCCTTGAATGGTTATTGAACCTATCACAGCAATGCTCAAATACACTTGGGAAATTTTGCACTTACAAACCAAACAAATCAAATCTCTGGATCCCTTCTTTCACCGACAGACTCCAGAGCTTGGAGTTACAGGGCTGATCATCATGCTGGAATCAAACTTACACTTACGCAGGCTTTAACTACAGTTGCTTGGTTGGTTTGAAAGTGCCAGTGTCTAGCTGTGTATTTTATGTAGATAGTCACGGGAGAAAGCTTTAGTCAGATTACAGAAAAAACATACGAAAAGAGAGTAAATAAAAAATCATAAATGAATTAGATTCATCTTTGCTTTCATAGTAAGTTTATCAAGCCAAGCTGAACTGCTAAACACATGAAATATTAGCATGGTGATTTGCATGCGTCAGTTGCCAGAGTTGTAAATTCTGTCCTGGATACCTACACAAATATTTTTGCCAAAACACAAAGTCTGTTGGTACAAGTGTTTCGCTACAGATGTGTTTAATCATTCTTGCTTGCGCTGTAGAATAAGGCTAAGAGGGCTTTTCAGTTTCAAAAATGTTCTTAAATCTGCTTGTAAATTTGACTTTATACCACAATTCCAAAGCATTTAAGCATGTGAATAATTCTATTAGTACTACTTAATAATAATTAATACTGTGTAATGTTATATGGCACTGCTACCATGTAGTACAATGTAGTATTATACAGTACTAGAGTACTACTACATAATGCTATGTAATATTAATACTTCTTTTTCTAGTGCTTGCTGCAGATTTTATATGAGACCAGGTAAAAAAATTAACTGTTCAGTAGCCTTAGAAACCAATGAGCTTCTATTTTATAGAGATACTTCAGAAGTTACTAATTTTTCTAGGAGAGGAATAGGGCTTTTAAAAGCAAGTGCATGCCGAGGTAAAGAACAGACCTAAAAAGTCAGTAATTTTTCTCAGGGTGGAAGTTTTGTTTGCCCTAAAATTGCTAAACATACAAACCACTGCGGAATTAATGAGAAGTGAGCTTTGCAGCAACCCGCAGTTCTTTATGGGTTGAAAATGTTCTTGTCTTGCCAAATGAGTGAATGGTTTCCTTTGAATATAGTTTAAATAACATTTGAAAGTGTAAAACGTGTGAACGTATTCTGAAAAAATGTCTGTTTTCTTATTGGCTGCTGTAATTGTACCTAAAAGCAAAATATCCTCATTCTTTCCCCTCAGGAATACCTTTGCTGTAGTATTACCTACGACTGGCCTGCCTCTCTGCTGCTGTCTTGTATTTATTTAAATTTCAGTGTCTTTGGTAGTAGATAGATACATCATTGGCTTAAATATAAAGGTATTAAAAACAAAGGGACAGCAGAAGGCCTACGACCTCCAAAATTACAGGGTTAAACTATGAAACAACAGTGGGAGAAGGTGAGGCGTACATAGAACGTTTGGCAGTTTGCTGCCAGTCTTCCCTGTTTGCTTTACAAAGGTGGAAAATATACATTTTGTTTAGTTTTGTTCAGAAGATAGCCGTTTGCTTGCTGTTGGGTAATGACCTCTCAAAGTCTTTTCCCTCTTTCATTACAGCGTGTAACGTTTGGTACCTGAATTCAGTGGAGATGGAGTCGCTTACGGGCTACCAGGCGGTACAGAAAGCCTTGAGCCTAACGCTGATGCAAGATCCTTCTCCCATCTCAACCGTTGTCCATTTCAAGGTGTCTGCGCAGGGAATCACGTTGACAGATAATCAAAGAAAGTAAGCAACAGAGGGGTGGGAAGAGAAGGAGATGCAGCCTCTGTCTCAGAGGATAATAGGATTGTCTAAAGAATTACAGTGGTGGTGTCAGCTGTCTGCAGTACTGGAGAATGAACATTTTAAGCAATGGACATCACTTCCCCATGGCAGCTTTTACCTCTGGAAGGTCACTTCGCCATGGCAATTTTTCATTGTTGTTACTTCTTATAAAAAGGGAAAGTAATGGCTTTACCAGCATTTGGTATTCAACCTATTTAGTGAAATAATTTATCTTCACGATATCTTTCACCAGTATCACTGAGTAGAGTTGGTCTAAGCAGACATTGTGTATCTCCAATATTTGAAATAGTGCTTTGGATAGTCTGTAAAATACTATGTTAAAAAGTTAGCTTATATTTACTTTGTACTGAATGCTGTTAACTATACCACAGAGTTTTTAGATTTGAAAACTGACAATAACAAAGGAGGGACAACAGGAATTCATTATAGGTTAAAAAAGAAAAACGAGTGCCAGACTTCTTAATTCCATGGGCTCTGCAACTGTTTATAGTAGATCCAGGACAAAACCTTAAATTATAATGCCTAGGAGGGCTTATGTTTTGAAACTTGATATAATCAAATTATTCACAAGTTCCGAGAAGTTGCATTTCCCACTGACATAGTATCTAAATGGCCAGTTTTTAGAAAAAATACATTTTGTTCTTCTAGTCCTTTTTCTTACCTTGAGGGTCAGTTTTCTTTTGGTTCAAAAACTTGATGTTACTCTTCTAAATATGTATTTATTTGCTTGGAGCAGTTCAGGTGGCTTTTAGAGTCACTCAGATGGCAAAAAACATACAGTCATCATTAAATTTAGATGAAATAAGATTTATTTTTCAGATCTGTTCATTGTTTAAAATTTTACGGGTCTTAACTATTCCTAAAACTTGTTTTATTTCTTCTTATCCAGACTCTTTTTTCGACGACATTATCCAGTCAACACGGTTATTTTCTGTGCTTTGGATCCACAAGACAGAAAGTAAGGAAGACAAGCCATATTTCTAATAGGTTGTTTGTATTGTTGATCTACCAAAAAAACTAACATAGGTTTCATTTTTATCTCTTCATTCCTTTTTTTTTTTTTTTTTTTCCTGCTTTCTTAATGGACAACAAGATGGATGAAAGATGGCCTTTCTGCAAAGTAAGTGGACACCTGTCTGAGTCTCTTTTAACTGGCTGCTTTAGGAATATCACTACAGTGATGAGTTTCTCAGTGTTCTAAATTATCTTCGTCAGAGATGTAGAAGGGAAGACAGCTGTCCAGAGACAAAAATCTTTTTGCCCACTGTAATTAGACTTCAGTTACTTCACCTGTGCCTCTGAAAGTCGGGGCCTAATTATGTGATGGTGGGATGTCTGGAGCCAGAGCTAACTTGGTTTATTTAGGTTGCAAATCTGTAGTTTGACTGAAGTTTCAGAAATGAAAACAGAGCCATTTGCTACTCAATTTTGTTTCCACTTGTCCATCAACACTAACACAAGCTTACTTGTCTCACTTAGACCGATGGCTTTAAAAAAAATAATGCCCCACACGGCACATAGTTGAAAACCCACCACACTCTAGTGCGTGGTGTAGATATATAATTACCAGTAGACTGCGAAGTGTTTTCTGTTGAAGGCAAATGTCATTGTCCCCCTTTTACCGAAAGAAAAATCCTAAACAGAGAGAGCTCAGGGACTGGTTTCTGGAAAAGAACAGAAATAGATGGCTTAAGTCCCATTTCCAGTACTCTGTCCACTGAGATGTGTGGCGCTCAAAACCTTTCTTGAAGCAATTGCTGACACACCACACCACACACACCCCAAGGTAGGTAAGAGAACAGCAGTACTGAATCAGATTAAATATATGCCCAGGGTCAGCCGCATGTCTCTGACAGCAAACAGTACAGGATTCAATATAGAGAGAGCAGAAGAAAGGGGAAAGTCTCCTTTCTCAATTCTGGCCATCCAGAGCCACTCAGGAGCTCCCAAGTTGGCTGATGCATCTGGACCACTGTTTACCAGTCACACAGGACCTTGTCCATCAGAAAAGAAGCAGCCTTTTGGTTTCTGCAGTATCTTTTCTGCTTTATGAAATGAGGCAATGCCTGTCTGTCTTTTCTCTGATGTGCTGTGATTGTTGCCCTTGCAGAGTATTTGGGTTCATTGCCAGGAAGCAAGGCAGTGCCACAGACAACATATGCCACCTATTTGCAGAGCACGATCCAGAGCAACCTGCCAGCGCCATTGTGAACTTTGTATCAAAGGTCATGATCGGATCCCAGAAGAAGATCTGATGCCTTTCCATCCTTGACTCAGAGCGCTTCACTGAAGGAAAGCACTGTGAGAGGGAGAAAGCCTATTCAGCAGCAACGTCTGAACCACGTAATTCCGAAGAAGGAAAGCAGAGGACAGTCTATCTGCATTGTGTTTGCTAGAGTTCAGCTTTTTAACTGAAGATGCCTGTGACTTAACAAAGCATTATTTGTTTTTATATCGAAGGACAAAAAAAAAAAAGCAGCTGGGTGCCACCCAAACCTATGTAGCCCATACCTGAATGAAGCATAAATGAAAAGCTTTTCTCCTGAAGGGTTTCTAATATATTTTCACATGCTGTTTCTCATCATTTATTGGAGCAGAAATACTTACTAGGCTGTGCTACTTTTTTGTGCAGAAAATTTTTTCATAACCTCCACAAAGACACTTGCCGTAGTTGCATCAATGGTAGCTATAGGCCTTGCAAACATGCTCTTAAGAGAATGATGGTCTGAGGAAGACTATTTGCTCTTCCCTTCATCTTTACGTGATCAGTGATAGCAACTGAATGGAGAAAGGGGAAGACGTATGTGAAGAGAAGGTTTGTGCAAGTTGATTTCTGATAAAAAAGCAGCAGCAGCAGCGACATGGAATATTCAGGGAGATTGCTCAGTATTTAGTGTTAAGAAGGCTGGGCTGTTCTACTTGAAACATTTTAAATAGGGCAGAGGTGGCAGAACAAAAAAAGATTGCATGGAAATCTATTCTGTAACTGGGGTTTTTTGTATTACTATTTTTTTATACAGAGAACTGAGCAGGGAATATTCTGTATTTTAATAATTACAGGAAAAAAGTGAGGGAAAAGCAAAGAAGAAAATTTTATAAGTTATATATTTTTACCTATGCCTGATTATTTATAGTGGATCTCAGATCTTGATATGTCATATGGATATTCTTAAACCGGACCATTGTTGAGCTTTGCCTCTTTAGCACTATTTTGCATAAGTAAATTTGTATGTAGCCTGTGCCTTGCTATAGACAATAGACTCCCATATTTTGACTTTTGTCTTACAGTGACAAGATACTTCCCATTTCCTGTCTCTGCAATACTGTTTTGGTAGTAACATGTGTTCCCCTACCTAATACATAATTATATTTGTGGATTCTTTTGGCCCCCGTTTTATTGGAGTTTTGGAGATTTTTTTGGCTTTTTTTTATCTGTAGGAACTATTTGTGGTTTATAATGTGGGGTTTTTAATAATTCCTCGAGTCAGGAAATCCAAAAGGGAATGGAATTTATTTTGTTTCTCTGTCCCATTTCTTGTGAGCATTTATGTCATGATTTTTACAACCGTTAGCTTGTACAAGTCCCGGTGTCTTTCTAAACACATCATTATTTTAAATGTGTAACAAAGTGCGAGTTAGCTTTACAGAAAATCGATGCAGATTGTTGCAGTGGAAACCTTCACGAGGAGAGGAAGCTGCTGAGGTCTACTGTGCAGTTCCCATTCACTCCAAAAAGAACAGTACTAGACCCCCCCGTATCAGAACAGCTGGTAATAAAGCAGCTTCAGTGTGACGGTGCTGAAAATTTTCATTGCCTCTATTTGTTTGATGTGTTGCTGTCAACATTATATTGATTATCTGAGGAATAAAATAACGTGCTGAATTTGGCGTGCTGATGCATGGATTAACCAGTAACTGTACCCACTTGGAGGATTTAATGGTTTTACCCCCTTTTACTAAATAATGGTTAAATGGAATAGGAAACTCTGTTTGGGCTATATGGTAAGAAGGTTCCACCAATTTGAACTACGTTTGTCCTGTATAAATTATGATCTGGTTTTTATTAACAGCTCTCTTCCCATTTCCTGAAGTATTAGGACCATTGAAACTTTATTCAGTGACTGTAGCCAAAGTGTTACCAAATCAGTTGTGTAACTGTGAATTTTGTATAAATAACTCTATACTTTTTAAAAGGAAGGGGGGGTGGGGAAGAGAGAGAGAGAGAGAAGAAAGATTTGAAGTTTAATGTATTTGGACCAGGACGTGGTGTATTACTAGGAGTGGGCATTGGATGTGTGTGGAAGGGTGAAGCATTCCAAAGCATAGTAGCTACCATTGAAGCAACAAAGACAAGTGCCTCTGATTTGTACCAAATAATTCTGTTCTTCTGACACAGAGGTATACTACTTAAAATGGTGTTTATGTACCATCCAAAAAAGAATGCAGTTCTTACTTTTCGGAGCGTTGATCTTTTTGAAACATGTGAGGACAGGTTTCCTTTTAATTCTTTTGATGCACCAAGAACCCAGTTGCCCAATCTAGTCATCCAGTTGGAGCCCAGTGAATTTCTTCAGCTGACATCTGAATTAGATTTAAGTCTCAATTAGACTTAAATCTGATGTGTTGTGAGGATTGAAATGAGGAAGAATTTTTTACTGTATCTTTTCACTTCTGTAGATGATACTTAAATTTTAGCGTGTCTTGTTAAGACACCAAGTGTTGGCCTTTGGGCTGAAAATAAAGTCTCTTTTTTTTCCCCCCATGTATTATCATTTCCATTCAGGGCCTTATTTTTCTATTCCATTTGCTTCCTTAAGCCCTGCTGAAGTCAAGATCTTAAGGAATTGAATCCTGACGCTCCTGGTGGTGTTTCCTGAGAGTTTAGCTCTACTTGATAAGTGGGGAAAAAAGAAGTTGCCCTAAGGGATTGCATTCCTTTGGATGGTATATTGCCACAAGCTTTTGCTTTTTAATTAATTAAAAAATGCACAAAGCAAAATAGTTCAGTATGTACCATTGTGTAGTGTATGTAGAAAGATATTCACGAAACTTATGTTCACGGCAAATACAAGACTAAATAGTTAATACAGCACTTTCTTTCAAGGTTTTTGGTAGATGTATATATGCAGTTTCATAACTAATGGCAGCAAGTTGACACATGTATTTAGCCAGACTCCTATTAACCTGCTTAGTAAATTTACTACTATAATCATACAGTGTTAAACTACAAAAATGCTAAAAGCCATGTTTTTAATTAAATGGTTTCCGTGTATCCGACAGTATCATTAAAAATTTAATATTTCCTTCTTGGATTTACCTACTAGCAAAAATTTTTGCCTTTTTCTTGAAACTGTAAAGAAGCATCAAAAGGTCTCCGCTATGTAAATGAATGTTCTACAAATTCTTTGTATAGTCATTTTCTCTGCTCTCCAGATACTGCCTCTATTCAAATTATAATAAAATTATGAATGTGAAATTTCACCACATAATGTTACAGGGCAGTCTTTTCTGAAAGCAAGTTACCTTCTGGCATTCAAAACCAGCTGATGAACAAAACCTTGGTGAAGTAAGAATAGGTTGCCTGCTGAAACGGGTTTAGTTTTGTTTTTTAAAGGTTTCTTTCAAGGACTTGACTTCAGATGAGTCTGTGTTAGTGGTTCAAGTATAGTTAAAGCATATCATTTTCCTGGTTCATTTGTGGTTATAATGGTATAAAAGTACCTTTTGCCTGCATTGCATATTTCAGTGTAAGAAGGAAGAATATATGACATCACCTTCTGAGATGTCTGTACCCATATAACTGTGCCTCCACAGTGACTACATGGAAAAAACTTCCAGAGGAGCATAAGGGGGGTGAGAAATCTAAGCCCTAGCTCTCCGAATACAAAATCTGTGCGTCAGCCATATGTGGCTGAGTAATATACATGCTTTATCACTATTATTTCTGAGACTGATAAATTCTGATATGTCATGCTGATACCTTTTCTATGAGACGAAGGCTGGCAGGAGTTTTTCAGTCTGTGTGCTTGACATTCATCAGTACAGGCCATTGTGAGGTTTATGTGTGGGTGTAACGGGTGAGAGAGGTGTGTGAAAAGTATTCATCTGTTATCAGAATTAATTATAATGTGGAACAGATGATGAGGATGCAACAGTAAAATGGATCTTCTGTGTTAGAGTCCAGTCTCCTGTTAAACTCTTCAACTCAGATGCCATTGGGCTCCTGTGTGCTGCTATTGCTCCTCTTCGAAGGCTGGTTTGAGGTCACCTCGCTCCAGTGGATAAAAATCTGCTTTCAGTATTCATCCTAAATGTATTCACAGCTAGTTTATATGCAGTTGTTCTCCTGCCAGCATTGTCTCTTAGCACGAATAACTTGTTTTCTCCCTGAGGTATTTATAGCAAAAAATCTGACCCCCCTTGTGTCCCTCACTTTTCCTTTGGCAAGGCTAAACAAGTCAGCACTCAGGCCTTACATTTTTGTCTTTGAAAGGGTGCCGAGGCCTGTTCTTTTTTACTCTGTCAGCTAAATCATTTCTTTGGAGGGACCCTGAAGTGAACAGCCAGACTATTCAAAAGGGTCACAAGCTTCTGCCTTGTGATTTTTTAAAATATTTATATTAGAAGACTCTTGGAACAAGAAAACTTGTCCCACCAGCTAGGCAGAGTAAACCCCTACTCAGCTTCTGCTGCTGATACCTAGTCCACGGGTTACAATAGCATAAACTACATCAGGCAGTGTGCACAAAGGCATTAAGAGGGCAGATGGCTAAAGACGTTCTCAAAAGCGTTAAGTCAGAAACAGGAAGCTTGCAGGGGACTTAGCAACTCTGACAGACTACCAAGAGGGCAAAGGGGAGCTATTAGGGAATTCAAGGATGTTGCTGAATAACTGAGAAGGGATTCGCATTACATGTCACTGCAAGGGATATCAAACCAGGACTGTTCCCTTCCTTTGAAGACATTTAGTGTCTTGCATAAAGCACAAACGTTTGTACAATTTGAATATTTTAATATTTGCAGAATCACAGAGTGGTTGCAGTTGGAAGGTCAGGTAGTCCAACTGCCCTGTTCTAACGGGGCCATTTAAAGCCAGTTGCCCAGGACCATGTCTAGATGGCTTTTGAGTACCTCCCAGGACGGAGACTCAACAATCTCCCTGGACAACCTATGCCAGTACTCGATCACCCTCACAGTAAAAAAATGTTTCGTGATGTTCAGAGGGAACCTCTTGTGTTTCAGTTTGTGCCCATTGCCTCTGATCTTGTCACTGGGCACCATGGAAGAGAGCCTGGCTCTGTCCTCTTTGCACCCTCCCTTCGTATATTTGTACTCATTGATAAGATTCTCCCTCCAAGCCTTCTCTTCTCCAGGCTGAACAGTCCCAGCTCTCTCAGCCTTTCCTCAACGGAGAGATGCTCCAGTCCCTTAATCATCTTCAAGACCCTTCACTGGACTCTCTGCAGTATGTCCATGTCTCTCTTGTACTGGAGAGCTCAGAACTGGACACAGTGCTCCAGGTTGGGCCTCACCAGTGCTGAGTAGAAGGCAAGGATCACGTCCCTTGGCCCGCTGGCAATACTTTGCCTAATGCAGCCAAGGATACTGGTAGCCTCCTCTGCTGCAAGCGCACATTGCTGGCACATTTTCAGCTTGGTGTCCACCAGGATCCCCAGGTCCTTTTCTACCAAGCTGCTTTCCCGCTGGGTGGCCCCCAGCACATACTGGTGCATGGGGTTGTTCCTCACCAGGTTCAGGACTTTGCATTTCTCCTTGCTGAACTTCATTTCTCCGGCCTGTTGAGGTCATGCTGGATGCCAGCATGCTCCTCTGGCCTATCAGCCACTCCTCCCAGTTTTGTGTCATCAGCCGACTTGCTGAGGTACACTCTGCCCCATCATCCAGGTTATTGATTAAGATGTTAAACAGGACTGGACCCAGTATGGGCCTCTGGGGTACACCAGCCTCCAACTAGACCTTGCACTGCTGATCAGCATTCTCAGGGCCCAGCTATTCCACCAGTTTTCAGTCCACCTCACTGTCTGCTCATCTAGCCCCTACCTCACCAGCTTGTCTATGAGGGTGTTATGGGAGACAGTGTCAAAGGCCATACTGAAGCCCAGGAAAACAATATCCACTGCTTTCCCCTCATCTACCAAGCCGGTCATTTCATCACAGAAGGTTATCGGGTTGATTAAGGGTGACGTCCCCTTCATGAAGCCATGCCAACTTTACGAAGATGATCAGAGGGCTGGAGCACCTTCCCTATGAGGACAGACGGGGGCTGTTCAGCCTGGAGAAGAGAAGGCTCCAGGGAGACCTTATAGTAGCCTTCCAGTACCTAAAGGGGACCCACAGCAAAAATCAGGAGGGACTCTTGATCAGGGAGTGTAATGATAGGATGAGGGGTGACAGTTTTAAACTGAAAGAGGGTAGATTTAGATTAGATATTAAGAAGAAATTCTTTCCTGTGAGGGTAGTGAGACACTGGAACAGGTTGCCCAGGGAAGTTGTGGATGCCCCATCCTCAAAGTGTTCAAGGACAGGTTGGATGGGTCTCTGAGCAACGTAGTCTAGTGGAAGGCGTCCCTGCCCAGGGCAGGGATTTGGAACTAGATGATCTTTAAGGTCCCTTCCAACCCAAACCATTCTATGATCCACAAACAGCTGGTGCTTTGCCCCAGAAGGATTTCTTCTTAGATACGCTATTTTGGCAGTTAAAAGGAAAATGTTCAAGGTTGTAACCAACTGCTTGTGCCCTCCCAGTAATCTAAGCAGTCTTAAAAGATGTATTCACCTCAAATTCCTGCATGACCTTTTAAAAACTAAGCCTTTAAAATCACTCAAGTACATTCTCATCATTGTGAAGCTCTTTGTCAAAGAGTTACTTCAAGAGTTCTTGAAAAAAGAACTAGAATTAGCTTACTATACAATGACTTTTTTTTTCAGGTATTGTATACATACTGTCCTCAAACATTTTTTTCTAATCTACAGCTATTTATATCCTGCCTAATTAAATCTGACTTTTGAGCTTTCTCATGTTACCACCTGTATTATACACAAGTTCTGATTTGACTTTAAAGCAGATGGCAGGTGTGAGAGAAAATACGGGAAAACAAACTTAGATGAAATGCACTATGGCTGGGGAATGTGGTTTGGAATTGGTCCAGGAAATTTGCTTGCTTATGTTTACTGCAGTAGAATAATCCAGCTGTAAAAATAAACAGAACTATTTTGATTTGTATGTTGAAGTACTTGTTTCCAGCCTTTTCGTTCACAAGCTAATGTGAAACTCCGATTGAAGTGGACAATAGCTGTTTAAACCTAGGACATAAAAGTTATGAGAGAAGGCCCTCAGACCTCAGCAGGAAGCTCCCCAGTACACAAACTACTCTCTGCATATATATGAAAATAGTTAAAATGGATTCATATAACTGAGTGCTATACCAAACTCACAGCCATATTTTCAAATATAAGCCTGTTTTGCTCCAAGTGACAAAGAAAGGCAACAACCCCCTAAAGTAACCGCTAGATGAAATCATTGTCCTTGTGGGAACACTCAGACAACTTTTGACCACTTTGGTCTCTTTCCACAGCAAGTGCCAGGCGTTTGAAATAGCGCTTAGAAGCCTGTGAAGGATTTTTATGAGGAAATCAGGCTTAACATGTGCAAGTCTGTTTCCTCAGAAGGCAGTTACCTAAAAAATCCCAAAAGGTGGTAATGATTGTGTAGTGACAAACCAACAGTATATGGTGTATACATGCACTGAGACTTTTGAATATGCATTTATTCCTGTCAAATATATATTTCATCTCACATTGTCTAGTTAACTGGAGAACATCCAGATTTGATATTTGATTTTATTTGTTCTTGGTTATTTCTTGGAACCACCGATATCTGTTCCTCAGAAGTGGAACAAACATGGTATGTGTCTCTGTAATGGTAATATTTAAGTCGCATTTCACAATAACTAAGGACTCCTATGACTCATTTTGTTAGAAGAACTTGAAAAGCTTAGAATTTTGTTTGCTGTTACCTCCGATAAATTTGTTAGATTTGGGATACCTTTACATTCACACCTGAACCTCAGTCCAGTTAAGCAAATGATACACAGCCTATGTGTACATTTTCCTGTGTGCATAGTCACACAAAGGCCTTTTGTAAGGACTGCATTCTCAGTAAGGTTATCTAAATGTGTATGAAATTTCAGACTAAAGCAATATGTTGCTGAGATGTAATAGGTAAGATTTTTAGCAAACGCTGGCAATATAGAAATCCCAAGTGAGTTTGAAATGGCTGAAATTGCTGTAAAAGTGAAACAATGTAAAGTGTCTCACAAGACTTTGGCTATGTTTTTTTCTGTTTAGGGGAGATGATTAATCACGTATAAAATTGTAGATACCTGCATGGAAAAATCCAATCTCAAGTTCACGTCCATAAACTAGACATGCTAGATGTTGTTGACAAATGCCTTGAGTAGCAGGCCTGTAAACTATGTTAAATTTATGACTTGTCTTGTGATTTCTGAGGTGCTAGTAAAGCTATAGGGGTGTGCAAGTACAAAAATCGTGACTTTGGCCTATCTTTACCCATTCCTCCTCTGTTTAATGGCAGTAGCTGAGGTTGACTTAGTATCTCTGGAGCTGTTTGTACATGTTGGGTAGGTTACAGAGCTGTTTAAAGATGATGGGATTTAACCGTTTTTTAAGCAGTCATGGATTTAACACTCTCCAGTTTCACTCATCCAGTCCGAGTGAATGTGCATGTGTATGCTACTTGGCTCAGGGATACGAGAAATAGTTTATCAAAACTTTCTCAAAAATCCAGCTTGCCCAATATTTCCAGACACGTTTCCAGGATATGCCCCAGAAAGATGGATTTACCATTTTTTTGCCCTTTCTGAAGACTGTATGAGTGGTGCTTTGAGCTGGCTAAGAAGGGCTGTGCTGCAATGGGTGTTGGGCAGGAATACATGGGCTCCCTGACCCAGTGCAGGAGGGCACTAAAATAAAGGCTCTTTCATTAAAAAAAAAAAAAGGAAAAAGAGAAAAGAGGAGGAACTTGGGCTTCCTGCTGCATTTGTGTCAGACCAGAGGAAACGGGGCATTAGGAAGGTTGTAGCCCACACCACTAGCACTTCTGCATTGCGTCCCTGATCAACACACCCTCCACATACATCTGCTCCCTCCGTTGAGGTCCAGGCTCCTCCCAAGACCAGGCTCTGCATCAATATCGGATGCCCTGGCTGACTGCCCATCCCAGACAAAAGGTACAGAAACAGGAGAATCTGGGTACCATCAACAGCTCAAAGCTTCACCTGGGCTAGACAGTATCAGGGGAGAGAGTACTGCTTGGTCTGCCCAAGGCGTGCCCAAGTCCTGAGCATGGTGCTTTTAAACGAAGCTGCAACCCACCACGTTAAGTGTGTGGGCTTATGGGGCTTTATGCCCTTAAACCCATGTAGAAACACGGCCACTATCCACAAGGCCCTTTTGGCTGTGCTGAGGGAGAAAGAGCAACATGCCTAGAGAAGGAGCTTGCAGTACAGTATGCTGTGGACAAACACATAAACTTGAGCCTCGGAAAGAAGGCGGCTACAGAACTAGGCATGAGGCTTTTGGAAAGCAGGCTGTGGTGAAAAGGGAGAATATGTGGGGATTTAACGTTTTTTTTTTTAATACCATCAACATTGTCAGTTCTTATTTCTAATCTAGTAAAGGTATGGGTGGTTTAAGACTTGCATTTGCCTTATGTTTAGGTTGACATATTAGCAGTAATAAGGAAAAAATTGAAAATATTTTTGAAAATACAGTGGAATATCTAGACATAAACAGGTCATTATGAAAAACAGAAACTACTTTCATTGTTTACAAAAAATGCTGACCTTGAAAACTGCAAAATTGTGAAGCCTCAAGAAATCAGGACGATGTCCCAAAAGTTGCTTTGTGGTGTTTGGGTTTTTTGGCTTTAGATCTTCAGAAGTTCTCTACAGGGTTAGAAACACCCTTATTTTTGAAAACGATAGCACAGTTTCTCATGTAATTAGCCAACTCCAGGACCTTTATGGGAACACAAGGCAAAGTGCCATGAGACTTTTGATAACACTGTGAGGGTCAGTAGCATTGTTTATAGGATTGTTTACAGGATGCCTACGTTATATAATGGAACTGGGCTTGTATTTCCGCTTTATATCTTTGTAAATTCTGCCCTCGACCCGGATGTGCCTGAAGAGAGTTCTGGGGAATGGCTCTGACTTTCAAGGTAGCCCTGGGGTTTCTGGTGATGTGAACAAGGCATTCCCTTTTTGCATGCTCTTGTGTCAAATATTTACAATCAAAAAAACTCAATAGAAGCAGCGTTGATTTTTGTCAACTGGTGGGGTGATACAGCAGCTCACAGTAGCACGGCCCCACGGAGGAGGATGCCTGAGCAGGTCCTAGGGAGCTGTTATTCTGTATTCTGTTTTCTCAGTGCATCTCCCACACCGATGGTGCCGGGAGGCGCTTTCTCTGGGAACTGCTTTCATCTCCCCACAAACCTTGGGGTTCCAAGTTTTTTTGACTGCACAATCTGCAAAAACACATTTTTCACTCTCAGCAGGCCCAGACTCAAAAATTCCAAACAACTGGACACTGCTCCCAACCAAAGGTGCCAGGAGGGAAAACTGTTGCTTGTTCTCACTCTCTCTGGGAACCCCTTTCATGGCCTCACAAACCTTGGGGCTCTGCCCTTTCTGGTGACTTCATCTTCAAAACCACTTTTTTCCATTCTCCTCAGAGCTGGACTCAAAAATAGCAGACATCGGTAGATTGGTCCCACATCAGCATGGAAAACTGTTGCTTGTTCTCACTCTCTGAGAACCACTTTCACGGCCCCACAAACCTTGGGGCGCCAAGCTTTCCTGGCAAGGTCACTCTCAGAAATCACTTTTCACTCTCTTCAGGGCCAAGCTCAAAAAGAAGAAACAGGCGGAGACTGCTCCCACACTGAAGGTGCCAGGAGGGAAAACTGTTGCTTGTTCCCACTCTCTCTGGGAACCACTTTCACGGCCCCAGAAACCTTGGGGGGGTCATACTCTCCCCAGGGCCGGGCATCTCTGGTTTACAGTGTCTGCATGCACATGCATGTGCCCTGAGCCCTCACACATGCCTGCATGCACACACCTGTATCGTTAGCCCTCACATATGTCTGCATGCACATGCATGTGCCCTGAGCCCTGACCCATTTCTGAACGCAAACATGTGTTCTTTTAGCTTTCACTCATGTCTGCATGCACAGGCACGTGCCGTGACCCCTAACATGTGTCTGCATGCACTTGAGTGTGCCCTGAGCCCTCACACATGTCTGCATGCACACGTGTGTGCCCAGAGCCCTGTCACATATCTGCATGAACACGCCTGTGCCGTCAGCCCTCACGCGTGTGCCCTGAGCCTTCAAACATGTCTGCGTGCATATGCGTGTGCCCTGATGGCTGGCGGTATCCGAGGTTCTCCGGCAGCCTCTGATGGTCTCCAGTGTGAGACCATGTCCTCGTTCCGGCGGGGACAGGGTTAATTCTCCCCAGGCTCCGGCAGGGGCAAAGGTATCCCATGCGGTGCGAGCCATGCCCAGTCTGGAGCCGGGAGCTGCCGGGGGAGGGGGCGGGAAGTCGCCGCTGGGAGCGGGCGGGGGCGTCCCGGCTGCGGCCGGTGAGCGGTGGTACCTCACCGTGTTTGTACCTTCCTCTGCCAGTGG
This sequence comes from Rissa tridactyla, assembly GCF_028500815.1. NCBI lineage: Eukaryota > Metazoa > Chordata > Aves > Charadriiformes > Laridae > Rissa > Rissa tridactyla. The sequence continues at coordinate 105,675,373 of NC_071467.1, read as the reverse complement.
CGTTGGTGGTGTTTTCTTCTGCCCTTTGCTGTGCTGCTAAACTGCCTTTGTCTCAACCCACGAGTTTTGCCTTTTCCTGCCGCTACTCCCGCACGACCGTCGGGGGTTGAGAGAGTGGCCGCGCGGTTCTTTGAGCCGCCTTCTGACGCTCAGTCACGAGAAGCCGCCGGAGGCCATAAAGGAACGCCAGCGTGTGGCGGTCTTCGATGGCCTCTGGCAGTTTCCAGCGGACTCCAATGGTCTCCAGTGTGAGGTCACCGGAGACCTCCGGGCACTACCGACTACCATCGGAGACCGCCAGTGTCCGGTGGTCTCTGGCAGTCTCTGGTGGTCTCCAACGGTCTCCGTCGGTCTCCAGCTATCTCCAACGGACTGCTCTTGGTACTATGGGGCTGCCGGCCAAAAGATGGCAGCCACTCTCCTTGCCTCTTCCCCACGACTCTGAAATAGAAATCATAGAATCGTTCAGGTTGGAAAAGAGAGGGGTAGAGGGGAGGAGAGGGCCTGGCCTCCTCCGGGCTGCTGCGCAGCAGTGATGAGAGGAGTCCATCGCAGCGCCCCCGAGGTCCCTTGGGCCTGCGTGAGGATGGGAGGGCCTCTGGGGGGATTGCTGGCCCTGGCTGCTTCTTGCCACAGCTACCGAATGGGTGGGTGAAGATGAAGCCAGACCCTCCCTGGCATTGCACAAAGAACAGCTGCAGATTGGTCGTGGTTGTCTGTGTCTGAAAAGAGACCTTAAGTCCTCAGGCACAGAGCGCGTTGCCTTAGTGCTGTTTTAAGACTTGGGTCCTAAGATGCTGTTGCAGTGGGACTTGTCAGATGATGCCCAGGTCTGAAGTGATTCTGAGTGCATCCTCTAGGTTTGCTCTGCCTGTTCCCAAGTGCTTTTGACTGATTTTTTTTCTGTCATTTGCACTCTGTCCTTGTGGAGAGTGGCAGAGCATGGTTGTGGAATTGCAATCCAAATCTAGACGTGTAGCCTGGAAAGCCTAGTTCCCTTTTTTCCCCCCATTGCAGTTGCCAGAAGTTGTTGCCTGAAAGCTGAAATCAAGTTCTTCATCAGCTGTAAAGCAATCCTTCTTCACAAGTCACACTTGGAAAGAGAAACATCCCAGATTTTTCCACCACCAGTGCTGTCCATTCCTGGCCTGGACCAATTGTGTAGAAAGGAGGAAATAGTTTCATTTCTGTGTCTGCTCATTTCTTGAGCTCTTCATCCTCCTCTCTCTCTCAAAAAAGCAAGGGCTACCTTGATTATGGTCCGTGGCATTGTGCAAAATGTCTGGCCAATGTTTTCAAAGCACACCTTGAGTGTAAGGAGCTCTTGAATGTACTTGCTTCCTCCTTCTGTGGTGCTGCAGAGCTGTCTGTGAAAGGCAGGAGGAGAGGTGGGCAGGTGGGTGTGTGCAGAGGCCCATGTTTAGCTGTGCTTCCTTGGCACATGGTTACCAGACCAGTGGTGGCCCCTGAGCTATAGTAGATGTCTAGAATAGATGTATAGAACCCTACTGCCTTTACTGGACTTTCAATTCAAAGGCAGTTTGTACAAGAACATCTGTGAAAACATTTGCAGATTGACACTGAACTGTTACAAAACTATTTGACAACTGCTAAGGTAAAGGTTTCCTCTAAATGTAATACATTTAAGCATTTCATACACAAATATTTATAGCATCTACAGTCTCCAGAGCCTTTGCCTTCGATGCACTTGATGTTAACAGCACTCCTTGTGTGCTGCCAGTGTAAAACCAGGCATAAAATGATTCATTGACTCAGAGGTAAATTATTCAAGGCATCTGAGTCATTGAGAGATCTAAATCAAAAGTGACCTAAACTTTGAAAAATAACACTTCCACTAGGCAATTAGAAAAAAAAAAACAAAAACCAAACAACTCAGGGCTTTCTCAAAGATTTCTGTAAATGACAAATAAGTAACAAGACGTACATCTTGTGAGGTTGTGTTCCCTGTTCTCCTCATGATTTGGTGATAGATGAAGACTTCTGGTTACTGGAAATTAGTGATATTCTCCTGTATTTGAGGCTTTGCTGCCCAGATCAACTGAGCTGAAAATACATACCCTAGTGGTATGTGCATACCTTTCCCTTCCCTTCCCTTCCCTTCCCTTCCCTTCCCTTCCCTTCCCTTCCCTTCCCTTCCCTTCCCTTCCCTTCCCTTCCCTTCCCTTCCCCTTTCAGAAAAAAGTTGCAACAAAATCATGTAAACTCAGCCAAACAATATGCATTAACCATGCTTACAGGGGGCTTTGTGTGTACAAATACTTAAAAGTGAATGGTAACAGATGATAACATGGCCAAAACCAAGAGGTTCTGTCAACTGCAAACTCGAATACGTAACAAGTCTTAAGATTGCGTTGAAGGAATCAAGAGTTGCAACATGGGGTCCTTCTCCTGCTCCCAGTTGAGAGGCAGCTTTCCTCCTGGCAATAAAAAGGAGATTTAGCTAGTGTGTACTTCTGCTGCCTTTTTTTTTTTTCCTGGTACCTGCCCAGGAATAACTAAAAGAATAGCACAAGGAAATCCATTTTGGTAACACTAGTACAGCTAAAATAACCTTGCCAATACCTTCCCTTCCCTATCCTTCCCCTTCCCCTTTCGTACCCCTTCCCTTTCCCCTTCCCCTCCCAATGAGTCACGTGCCCTGAGCCCTCATGCGTGTGTGCATGAACACAGCTGCGCTGGGAGCCCTAACACGTATCTGCATGCACACGTGTGCCGCAAGCCCTCACATCTGTCTGGATGCACCTGCACGTGCCCTGAGTCCTCACACGTGCCTGCATGCATACATGCGCCCGAGTTCTCACACATGTTTGCATGCACACGTGTGTACTGTGAGCCCTCCCACATGTCTGCATGCACTCGCACGTGCCCTGAGCCCTTGCCCGTGTCTGCACGCAGACATACGTCCCGTGAGCCTTTACACATGCTTGCATGCACACACATGTGCCCTGACCCCTCACCCATGTCTGCATGCACACAGACGCGTGCCCTGAGCTCTCATCCATGCCTGCACGCACACACCCTCATACACATCTGAATGCACGCAAGACAGCTCTTGTTTGGGTTTCTGTTCCATTCTGCCTTCTGTATTTTCTTCTGCCTAAGACGTTTCCCTTTGATAGGCAGCCGCTCTCAGTGCTTTTGCTGGGTTTTGTCACAAGTCCACTGAGAACTTTTGTTTTGGAGCCTTCCGTCAGGCAACCTGGGCATGAGGATCGCAGGTTTCCAACTTGCCAGCTGCGCTTACTTGGGATGAGCCCAGAACATAACCCTTGGGTGCCTTGGCTTTGTTTCCAATATTTCTTTGTTCCCTTAGCACGTGTTTACAAATTTTCTGTAACCTTTTGTGGTTTCTCCATTTGCATAAAAATGTCTGTAACAGTTCTTGTTGCTTCTCAAACACAAAAAGCAAAATTGCTGGCACAGGGCATATGAGGAGAGATGAAGAGTTTTGGGACTGGTTGTTGTAGCTGTTTTAAGAGTGCAGTTTCTTGCTTGTGTGCAGTGTCTTAGGGCAAAGTGAGGCTTCTCAAAGGGGCAGGTGTCTGTTTTTCCAAAAGACTTGCTGTGCGTAAGCGAAAATCTGAGGATTCCCTGCGCAGGCTGCTCTGCCCCAACTGCCTGTCTCATTAGGCTACATTCCATCCATCCCTCCAGATGTTAAAATATCTTCACATAGTCATCTGTTAATGTGCATGAGCATTTTAAAGGTGAAAGTGCCAGGGAAATGCTGCTTTTCAAAGGTCTTTGTGTGATGGGAAGTGGCAGTCCCTGTGCAGGTTAAGCTGCCCCGTGCTCCCTTTGGAACTCCCTGTCCTAATCTCTCTCCCTCTCAGCACCATTACTGATGGTTCTATTTGCTCAGTTTGTGTGCGTCTGGAGGAGAAACATTTCCTTTTTGAGGCCAGGTCCGTGATCTGAAGAGGCTGATCATTTCTGACTGTGCCTAAGGATTGAGTTTGTCGATGAACAAAGCGAGAGGCTTGCTGTGATTGTTGCTCTGCATGTCTTTCTTGCTACTCGTGCTCACAAACCCAGGAGAGTAGATTTTGTCTCCGAGGACTGAAGTTTAGAATTGCAGCTGCTCCTGTTTCTTCGGACAGCTGCTGCAGAGGAGTTCCTGTGCTCTTGTGCCGTAAGAAAATGCTGCTGTTGTTATAGATTGTGGCCCAATAATTGACAGGAACCAGTCCAATTAATCGAATTAGTTTATTAAGCAAGCGGCAGCAAGCAAAACAGCGCTGGGCAGCCGGGGAGTCTTTGCTCCGCCAACGGCGCACACCCACTTCCCGAAAGTAGTTGATTATATACTCTTCTGGTTCCCGTATATGTGTCAATCCTGGTATATTCTGTGTCTGAGCGACGTGTTGCTAGGGGGTCGGTCTTGTCCCGCCTCCTGATGGTCGTGGGGCTGAAGGCTCCTCATCTTTATCAGTGTCCTTGGGGAGACTCTTTTCAGCTTGTCTCACAACTTAGCTCTTCCCTTTGAAGTGTTAAAACACACCAGATGCCTGTGATTTAGGCCTTGAGGTATCAAAGTGCACCAGATAGCCCGCTGGATGCCTGCGATTTAAGTATGTGAAGAGTCGAAACAGTGTAAGTTTTCACCAGCCTTTAAGAAAGCCTGATTTGATTAACAAACATGATTCTATTTATTACACTGTGGATTTCCTGTTCCTCTCTCTTGAACGGTTGTCCATGAGGAGTGGAATAGAGAGGAGTGTTTTTTTGAAAGTCATCTAGAAGGGAACCAGAGCAAGAGGAGCAGTGTGGTGGCTGGGTCCAGGCTGGCCACGGAAATGCAGTTGCCCTTTTGTGTACTGCCTTGTGGCAATGAAGTGAACTGTTTTGTTCTTGTGTCTTGATTTTCAGCCTTGTGGGAGTTCGTCGTTCGTCGGAGGGCACCGGCACCTTTGCAAGCCCCAAGAGAGGCAGGTCTTGTCAGCAGACCTCAGCAGACAGCCCGCAAGCCCACGTATGGCGCGTTTTCCTGGAGACTGACTTGGATTCTGCACTTAATTGCTTCTAACCCGACCTGTCCTTCTGACTGCGAGCAGACTGTAATGGTAAGGTGCTGAGACATCTCTGGCTAATTGTGCAGGTGCGTCACTGGTAGCCGCCTTTGGAAGGCGGTCTGGGAGAGGTGTCTGTGTGGGGGGTGAGCCCGCTTTCGGGCAGGGCAGAGGACACCTCGGCCCGTGCGGCGGGGCGGGGTTTGCAGCTGGCGCGCGGGAAGCGCGTGTCCCCTCGCCGGCTGCGGGGCGAGCGCGGCCGGTGGCGCCGCGGCGGGAGAAGGCGCGGCGGGAGGGGCGTGAATGGGGGCGCGTGCGGGGGCGGGGCGGCGGGAGAAGCCCCTCCCGGCCCCCACCCCCCCGCCTCGGAATGGCGGGAGCGGGGGTGGTTTGGGCCGGAAGGACCTTGGAGATCGTCTGGTTCCAGCCCCCGCCACGGGCAGGGACACCTGTCCCGCAGCAGGGGGCTCGAATCCGGCCTGGCCTCGGGCGCCTCCAGGGATGGAGCCTCCACAGCTTCCCCGGGCAACCTGTGCCGGCGCCTCACCACCACGTCGCTACACAGATGTTACAGCACCGGTCCCAACACTGACCCCTGCGGAACTTAAAAATATCGCCAACGTCCAGTGATTGCTCCCACATCGGAGGTGCCAGCAGGGAAAGCTGTGGCTTGTCCTCACTGTCTCTGGGAAGCGCTTTTATCGCCCCACAAACCGCTGGGCTCTGTGCTGTCCTGGCAACATAATCCTCAAAACAACATTTTTTTCGCTCAAATGTCCAGCGATTGCTCCACGCTAAAGGTGCCAGGAGGGAAAGCTGTTGCTTGTCTTCGGTGTTCCTTGGCAGCACTTTCACATAACCACAAACCTTGGGGCCCCTTGCTTTCCTGGTGACTTAATCCTTAAAACAACCTTCTTCAACTCTCACCAGGGCCGGGCTAAAAAATTGCAAATATTGGTGGGACATTTGCAAATTTTGATCCCAGGTCTAGCGAGAGCAAAAAAAGGGTTTTTTTGAGGATTAAGTTGTTAGGCAGAGCGGAGCGCCAAGGTTTTGTGGTTCTGTGAAAGCGCTTCCAAGGTACAGTGCAGCTGAGAAACAGAGTTCCCTCCTGGCACCTTTCATCTGGGAGCTATCCATGAACGTTTGCAAATTTTGATCCCATGTCTGGAGACAATGAAAAAATGTTTTGTGGATTAAGTCGTTAGGCAAGTGGCAAGCGCTAGGCTTCGTTGTGCTATGAAAACGCTGTCAAGGGCCAGTGCAGAACAACAACAATGGTCCTTCCTGGCGCCTTCCATGTGGGAGCAATGGCTGGATGTTTGCAATTTTTGAACCCAGCCCTGGTGATCTTGGAAAATGTTTTTTTGAGAATTGAGTTGTTAGGCAAGTGCGGACACCCAAAATATGTGGTGCTGTGAGAGTGCTGCCAAGAAACAGTGAGGAGAAGCAACCTCTTTCCCTCCTGGCACCTTCCATGTGGGAGCAATGGCTGGATGTTTGCAGTTTTTGAGCCTGGCTGTGGTGAGAGAGAAAAATGTTGTTTTGACCATTAGAGTTTCCAGGAAATGGCAGAGCAGCAAGGTTTGTGGGGTTATGAAAGCGGTGCCGAGGGACACTAAGGACAAGCTACAGCCTTCCCTCCTGGCACCTTCAGTGTGGGAGCAATCGCTGGATGTTTGCCATTTTTGAGCCCGGCTCTGGCGACACTGATAAATATTGCTTTTAGGATTAAGTGGCTAGGTAAGAGCGGAGCTCCAAGGTCTGTGGGGTGATGAAAGCACTGCCAAGTGTAACTGAAGAAAAGGATCCGCTTTCCATTCTGGCAACTTTCATGTGGTTGTACTCACTGGATGTTTGCAATTTTTGAGCCCAGCCCTGGTAAGAGGGAAAAACTGTTGTATTCAGGCTTAAGTCACCAGGAAAGCTTGTTTCACCAAGATTTATGGGGCAATGAAAACAGTGCCATGGGACAGTGAGGACAAGCCACAGCTTTCCCTGCTGGTACCTTTGGTGTGTGAACAATCTCTGGACATTTGCAATTTTTGAGCCCAGCCCTGGGGAAAAACTGTTGTTTTGAGGCTTAAGTTGCCAGGGTTAGGGTTAGCTTTGCAGTTAGGTTAGGGTTAGGTTAGGGTTAGGTTTAGGCTTAGGGTTGGAATTAGGGATTAGGGTTAGGGTTAGATAAGAAAAATGTTAGGGCAAAGAACGTTATTTTGACCATTACAGTCACGGGCAAAAGCATGGAAGCATGGAACCCCGAGGTTTGTGGGACAATGAAAGCGGATCCCAGAGAGAGTGAGGCCGAAAAACAGCTTTCCCTCCTGGCACATTTCTTGTGGGTGCAATCACTGGATATTTGTAATTTTTCAGTGCGGCTCTGGCAAGAGTGAGAAATGTTGTTTTTAGGATTAAATGGCCAGGCAAGTGCGGAGCTCCAAAGGTTTTGTGGGCGGTGAAAGTGCTGCCAAGTTACACTGACAAGCCAGAGCTTTCCCTTCTGGCACCTTTGGTGTGAGAGCGGTTGCTGGACATTTGCCATTTTTGAGCCCAGCCCTGTTGAAAACCTGTTGTTTTGAGGCTTAAGTCGCCAGGAAAGCACAGAGTGACACTGGTTGTGGGGATATGAAAATGCTGCCAAGGGACACTGAGGACAAGTATCAGCTTTCCCTCCTGGCGCCTTTGGTGTGGGAGCATTTGATGGATGTTCGCAATTTTTCAGCGTGGCTCTGGCTGGAATTAAATACTGTTGTTTTGAGGCTTAAGTTGTCGGGAAAGTGCGGAGCAGCAAGGTTTGTGGGGCGATGAAAGCAGTGCCAAGGGACACTGAGGACAAGCCACAGCTTTCCCTCCTGGCACCTTTGGTGTGGGAGCAATTGCTGGAAATTTGCAATTTTTGAGCCTGGCCATGGTTAAAAACTGTTGTTTTGAGGCTTGTGTCGCCAGGAAACCGCGGAGCACCAATTTTGTGGGGTGATGAAAACACTGCCAAGAGACAGTGAGGACAAGACACAGCTTTCCCTCCTGGCACCTTTGGTGAGGGAGCAGTATCTCTAACTAGGACTGTAAACACTCCCGACCCCTGTAGTGAGAATGATCCAGATGCTTCAGAGACACGGAACCCTAAGTGAGCAAGCAAAAAGGAGGGGGCTATTGGGGGTGGGGGCGGAGAAGGCAAAGGGGGTGGCACAGGGACTTCAGAAAAAAAACCCAACAAACCAGCAATGGCTTAAAGAGAAAAGCAAATGACCTATCGTTGCACTTCGGTTAAAAAAAGAGGGGTGTGAAAGTCCCTGGGAGGAACTCCAGATGCAGAGGAACTGGGAGAAAGAATATGAATGCCTCATTGGCTGAAGGAAGGAGAACTGACCGTGCTGCTTAGAGCTGAAAGTAGAAATTGCGCATAGGATATGTTGTCTGCTCTCGGCAGTCCTGGTGGCAATAGTTATTTGCTTCTTGGATGCAACTTTAACTGCACAGGGTTTTCAAATGAGTTAGTCCCCAGTGGGCAGGATGAAAGGGTAATGGTAGAGGGGTACAGAATGTTGTTTAAAGGGACAAATCTCTTGACTGCTAAGACCTTTTTTGTCATCTCAGATTTGGTGTCTGGTTTGCAGAAGTGCTGAAACCAGGGGAAGCAGTAAGATCAACTATGCCAAGGTCAGAGGAGAAGCTTCAGGATACAGAGGCTTTGAGGACACAGAGTCAACAAGATAAATGGTCTGAACTGACAACACATGGCAGAAGCAGGTCTTAGATGACACCAAGCTGGAAAGTGTCCTCTATCTCACTACAATACACACCCTTGCAGACCATGTGAGACTGAGGAAGACTGTTTCTCTGAAAGCTAGCAGTCTGTCACTCTTCCAACAGTCTCAGCCCAGCTGCATCCTCTATCTAATAGAACACCATGCTCACCTTAGAAGACCTTCATAGTTTCTATCACACTATGGAAGCTGGTCAGAGGGCAGACTTGTGCATTTTTTCTCTCCCTTCTTAGTGTTTCTTGGCATTTGTTTACAAGCATTTGAAACTGACGGGCAGCTGCCACTTCAGAAATCTTAGAAAAGGTATCATTGAGCATAAATACTACCGGAATGTTAGTGAGGCAGTATTGTCAGCTGGTCCACTGTTTGTCCTGATGTGCTGGTTTGAGGTAAAATTGAACTGAAAATGTGAGAATTTTAGCTTTCAGAAAAATAACAAAAGGAATTGATCCTCTTTCTTTACTGAACTTTGTGTTTAATGATAATTCTCAAAAATTAGGATTTCTTACAACATAAAACTGTATGTAACAGAATGGAAATAAAAGATAAAATGAAGCTAAATTTACTTTAAAATCTTACAGCATTTTGAGTTCTGGTCCATGATTTTAAATAGCCATAGCCGGCATTATCAACCGCATGGCTCCAGCTTGATAAAAATCAGAAAGAGAGGGAACACAAGGCAGGATTAAATCAATATCTGGCTGTACTTGCGAAGTATAGAGTAACTTCATATGCTTAATTAGTTATAGCATTAGTCCTTCTTCTCTAATAGCAGAATGCCAAGTCCCATACACATGGAAGAAGGAAGAAAGAGCAGGCCCAAACCATAATCAGCACTGCTGGGGCAGAAGAGATGCAGGAATCCTTCTGAGAGATGGCACACATCCATGTTGCAGTACACCAAAATGCTACAGCTTGTGCTGCATTTAAAACCAACAATAACAACCATAATTAGAAAGAAACTCAAGAGACAAAGGTAGGATATGTGAGAGCTAAGGACAGGATTTCCACAAAGGAGCACCTGTCACCACAGCAAAGGTAATTGCACACAGCTGCTCTGGAGTTCTTCAGAACTTGGAACAAGTTGTCTCTAAAGTTGGAAACTGTGTGATTTAAAAGAGAAAAAATATTTGATTCCATTCCAAAAGGGTACAAATCCCTCCACGCCCAAAATACGACATTTTCTCCTAACAGCTTCTCAGGTAAATATAGTTTTGTGTCAGTAAAGTACTGTTGTCATACACTGCAGTGTTTTATTGCAGTTCAGGTTTTTGGATTCGATAGTATTCAAAGTACTCAGAAACCTGTTATGCATTTTATTTAATACTGTATTTCATGCAATAAAATTTTAACATGCAACTGTAAACAATAAAACCTTCGCTTTATTCCTATAAAAGTGTATTTTAGAAGATCACAAAACTCTGAAAACGTCTGCATGCTTGCCAGGAACAGGATCCAAATCCTTTTTACACATGGATCCCCATGCTCCAACTGTTTGGCAGTCATTCACAGCTATTCTGCACAGAGGGATAAACGTGCACCACTTCTGTAATGCAATGCCCTCCATACTCCAGGCTCAATGGGAATATTTGAAATAGACATAATGCTGATCCTCACTGGGCACTGAAACACAAATTATGGCCTCTACATCCTCATCCTGCCCAGAGAGTCATAAAGAGACAGCATATATATGTAAGACTGAAAATGGAAGATAGGCAGGAGTCTGTGGGAAGAAGAAGGAGGAAATAAAACAAAGGAGTGGACCAGGACTGTCTTTAAGCAAGGAGAAAGCAGAGGTAGTTGCATAGGCAGGAGTCTTCACAAAGACATCTAAATATTCTAAAATAAGAGCTGAATAGACATCTACTAACAAGCTGTCTATTTTCTGTGTACTGAAACAGGCAAGGACCTGCTCTTGTAGCACAACATGCTTCCAAAATGGCCAACCTTCACCTCCAGGCACAACCTCTTAGCTGGCCCTGCTGACAGGGTGGAAGAATCACTACACAGAAGTTTGCAGTTGCTGTACATGGCGCGTCCTCTCCCAGCAACAGGAAGTGCCACTGCTCATCCCAAAGGAGTAGATCCTTGGCCTAGCAAAATTTAAACCACTACATCTGGCTGAGAAGTCACGGGTCAAATCTAAGATGGAAAGAATGTCAAGGTCAGAGGGAGGGAAAGGTAAAGAGCAGAGGCAAGAACACGGGAGCGTGTGTAACTCTGTCCAAATATAAACAAGACCATATGGAACCCAGTTCTGGCATTTTCTAAATTGCAGCTGCTTAGCTCAGCAACTTAGGTTACTTTTTTTTTTTTTTCAGTGCTCTGTAAACATAAACAGGTCACATCTATTCACTTTCAATTTTACCGTCATATGTTTAATCAATAAAACATGTTAGAAGAAAGAACATATGCTAAGAAGACATCCAAAAATCATTTCAATACATGCTGTAGGCTCTGCTCAGTACACGATCCATTGATTTATTTTTTCTTGTAAACTATGTTAGTAGCTGCTTTCATGTTCTTATTGTGGATAAACAGAAAGCTTCACAAACCAGCACTGCCTAAATGAAGAAAGGTTCTTCCTTACCCTCAGATGATGAGATCCAGTATTATTTCAAGGAAGCTGCCTTTGTTATCTTAATAATGATCTTTAATACTACAATGATACCTCAACTCCTGCTACAACATTCACTTTCAGTGCTGTTTAATCAAGTTTTCATGAACTGTTAAAGTATATTTAATGGCAGAGTGCTGGGCATTAACCTGAGCATCTTATTTATTTTTTTTTTCAGATCACCTGGAAGCTAACGAAGTCTCTAGTTCTACATCAGAACAGTTTGGGCACTGGTAGAGTTGACAGAGGCTGGCAGCAGAGATCTCAAATTGGCTGACGATAAGTAAGATTTGCTAATATCTTTCTTTTTGGTCTGTCTGCAGTATTAACAGGTGAGAAGCTGAGTAGACTCTGACACTTGCCTAGTAGCCGGGGTTTCCTTCCCCACTACAGCACTCTCCCCAGACTTGTTTTGCGGCCCTGCTGCTGCATCCTGACACCCTGCTGGTCCCTTTACCCACGTTCCAACACAGTGCGGTGGGGGTGGGGCTGGGATTCTGTTTACTCTGTCACTCAAATACATTTCTTGCACTGGAGCTTGCAAAATAAATGTGACTCTTCCAGGCACTGGTTGTTAATTCTGTAGCAGAACAATACACAGTCTTGGCAGAAGAGGGCAGTATTTTATGTAGATGAACTTCTAGTTAGTCAGCAACCAGCCTCGTCCCTTTTCCACATTTCTGAATTTGGCATTGGATGCGTTTTTCTACATGCGTTTTCGACACTAGTCTTTTTTGCATTGTTATCGCCGACTTTCTTTAAAACAGCTGAAAGCAGCAGGGTACCTTCTACCAGCCAAGAAGCTGGTTCAACAAAGGGATCAGCTTGAGGCACTTACCTCCGACATTACAAGCACGGCTGTGCAGCGCTGCCTGGTACGCCTTTGTAAAATACACTTCGCAAGAGTTTCAGCAGAGTCCTCATAGGCTGCTTTATATTACTGGGGGAAGTAGGGGGAAATCCCCTGCTGTCAGCCAATCATTTGGTTTGCTGGCCTCCTCAGTACGGAACTTTACTTCTCACCAGCACAAGGTATTAGACAAACTCTGTAATTCCCCATGCAAAAAAAAAAAAAAAAAAAAGGTTTATTGTGCTTGCCTCTGCAGGAGAAAAAAGAAGCAGAGGGACATGGAGGCTGTTACACATCCCCCACTATTGTGAATGTGCTGCATAAAACACAGACTGGTGAATTCGGAGGGCCAAAGGCAAAAAACAAAATTGGTTTTGGGAGCCATTGGTGAGGATAGGCACACAGTCTTTGAGACATCCTGCTGGACTTGGAAAAGGACTTTCCTGTCTTTTCTGTAGGGCTACAAGCCTCACTGCCAAATCCAGAGGAAACTGTATAAGGAATCAGCCAAGCTTGAACACCTGTTGATTTACTGAGAAACAAGGTGCTTTTGTGTAAAATAATAAGCTATTAAGGGTCCTCCCCTCTTTTGAGAGCAAGTAGTGCTTATGTAAGGTGTATGCAATAGATACAGCACAGTTAAAATGCCTCAGATGATCAGAGCTTATTCAAACAGAAGTAAATTCAGCTGAGAAGTTAAAGAAATCTCAAGACTGATCAATGAAGGCTCAGTTCTAGAAAAGACTAGATTAACTTATGATTTGACAGAGTATATCATCACCACTATGTTACACCTTTAACTCATTTTGTTAAGAGAAGTAGTGAACTTTTCTAAAGTTTCTTTGAAAGACTTCATCAAGTAAGCTCCCAGTTCATTGTTCGTCTCCTGAACAGCTGCATCGTAACTGCCAAAGAGTGGAGTTGAAGCCTTCACATCCTCCCTATTTGCTTGGAGTAAAATAAGGTTAAGTTCCTCTGCTACACTTTCATATTTTTGGTGATCATATCTGCAGAGACAGGCATCATCAACTGGGTAGGTGATGCCAATGGGGTAGCAGTCCCTTGGAACTGGGAACTCCACGTTTTTCAGCATTGGCAACTCACAGAGAAATGTGAAAAGGTGTTTAAGTGCTTGGGATGACAGCGGGTTTCCAAGAAACCTAAACTCCTGTAGTTTCTGACAAGGGCTTAAACTTAAAATCAACATGTTGACATGAGTGTCTTGGATGTTACAGTCCTCCAAGGTAAGACTCCTGAGCACTGAAGAGGAATGGCTGAGAAGCTTAAAGAATGTTGATGGGTAAAGGTCAGGTATATTGTGACCACTGAGGTCCAGGGCTTCTAAGTGATTAGCATGGAAGCTATTGGCTAAATAGGCCATATCAGCATGGTTCAATGAGCAGTTAGAAACATCCAGCATCTTCAGTGGAGTCTTTAGTGGGCTGCAGAGTTAAAGAGAAAAAAAAATATTTATGGCATAAAACACTGAAAAGCTACACTTACAACATTTCATACAACTATCCACATTACGAATGCAGCCATCTGCCACATTCATTATTTTTTCTAACCTCTTCTGAGAAATAGAAGCATGTGCCAACAACGACAAGAATATTTTCCTCCTGAAATCAGTTCCATGAATTAGCTCCTATTTTACATGACTCCAGCTGTGCTGTTTTAATTTGGTGACATTCTATGTGTCTATTTTGTAACCAGTTACATGTTGTCAGGTGCCTATTACTTCCTGCATTACCAGCATATCATTACTACCACAAAAGCATTGGTGGCCGCTTCTTGTAGAAAGCTGTTATTCAGATCATTTCCGTTAAGGAAGGATCCATTCCAAAATGAAACCTAATCAATATTCTAAGAAGACATCTGCTTTTGTTTCTAGTTTTGTTTCTACTAGTTTTTAAATGGCCAAGAGGTTTACATGTTGTATTGTTCTGGAGTTGCAAAGAGACTTTCTGATGAAGAAGAGGGACAGAAGAAGTGTACCTGAGATTATGTGCAAATATTCTAGTTGAATATAAAATAGTTCTGACAGATAAAAATCAAGCCATCCCTTTTACACATACTAAATCTTAGTGAGACCTCTGCCACAGACTTCAGATGGATCAAGGCTAGAAACTTGTAATCTATTTCTATCATTTTAAGCAGTGTGCCATTCACAACTTTTAAATGAAATGACTTCTTTGTACAGGAGAAATTTTAGATCAAGGTGATTTATCTTGATTAAACTTTTGTCCACCTTTTTTTTTTTTTTTGAGATTGACAGGCACAACAAACAACTGAAATCAAAGTCTCAAATCAAAGTCTACTATCCCCCTGGCCACCTAAAAATACAGTATCTGTAGAATCTTAGTATATTTACTGCCTGTTTTTTAGATGACAAAAATTCACTAGAGACCCTGAAAAATACTTGGAATATGACTCAGGTCTTGCATGAAAGGCCAGCCTACGCTGATTGAGATACAAGCTCAAGATGTGGCAAGTCAAAAATGCCTGGGTGTACCCCTCTCTTATGTGGTAGCCAAAAGAATATTCTCATCACACTCATCAGATGAGCTCTGGAAGACTAATAAGAACAGTCAGTTCTTCTAAGGGTATTAGATATTGGCTTCCAATTCTCCCCAACAAATAGTCTTTCCTAGTTTCCTGCTGCCCCTACTCACACATACCCTGAGATATACTCACTGCCCTTATTCCCAGAGATTCTTAGCTTGCTGATGGCACAAAGGGATGTTCTTTACAGTTTGACTGAAAGCAGGATGACCAAATTACCTGAGCAGTTTCTGTATTCTTCCTGTGAGTATAGAAAATGACATACTCAGCTCGGTCAGCTGCGTCATTTTGCCCATCTTTTCTCCAATGTTAGTAAGCATCCGTTCATCTGTAGCTGTAAACCTCCGCACATTAAATGTTCGTGCTGGCAAGGTCAAGGACATCAATAGAGGGAAGTGGATACTGTTGAAGAGCATTTCCAAGTGTTCCATTTCTAAACGAACATTGTGAACTATTTCCAGTTTGCGCAACAGAGAGGGATCAATGAGCTTTGTGATATAGAAGAATTTCTGCAAAGCCAGGCTGTCAGATCTTAATGCCACACAGCAGATCTTCAGTGGACAATAGCATTTCTTCAACAGGGCCTGCACTACCAGCTCATAGTTACGCTCAGTAACAAACAGATCAATTAGCACATCAATACTGATTTCAAAGATACCTGGATTGCAGGGTCTTTGTTGGAGGTAAACCAGCAGTTCTACACAAAGCTTAGAGAGCAGCTGTGTTCTGGCCCATCTGCCCATTGTCTTCTTACACTCACAAAACTGAACTTCAACATCTTTTATACCCGTCAGGTCAACCACTTTCAACCTTTTCACGTAGGGAGAAGGATGATTCAGCACATAGTCTCTCAGCCCTGTCAGACAGCTTTCCAAGCACACTGAACATGTTCTATGGCTCAGGTCTTCCTGGTAGTCCACAGTAGTTCCCAAAAGTTTTCCCATGTTAAAGTCAACAAATGGCCAGTTCTCTACCAAGTCATGAATCACTTCCCCTTGCTCCAGTAAATAGCTGGCTTTAAAAAGAAGAGGAAAAAGATTATGGGCAACACTGCCGAGACTCTTCCTGGCAAACTCTGCATTTGACACGAATGCTTCGGCACTAATGAATCGGAGAGACTTCATTGTTGCTGTGGACTCCTTGCCGTCATGGAGAGTGACTTCTGTGTTTAACTGAAGATCCTAGTTGTTTATCACCTTCTATTTTTATCTGCAGCTGCTGTTTGCTGCTAACAGAAGCCTTTCTGGGAAGGCAGACTGAGCAGTCACATGCTAATCCTCTGCTTTCTATTTTGGTGCTATACTGTGATTCTGCAGTAATTAACTGTGAGATCTTTCATCAGAGATCATTTATTCATTTAAGTCCTCTAAACAAGCTAACTCAGCTAAGTACAGACCACTGCCCAGCAGGAACAGTAAGATCAGGGCAGCACACATACATGAGAATATTTCTTTATCTTTCCTATGCCATACAAAAAGGAATTCAGGGTCCAACTTAAACACATAACATGATCTGTATTCCACTTTCTTCCATGAGAGATGATATGCTGGGGATTCAGATGCTGATTTCGATGGGGACGATTTCTCAGAGTTAGCATAGAGCTTCTCTTAAAAATGATAGCTATAAGGAAAGACTGAGGTGCTACAATCATTGAGCTACACAGTGTCCCTCCATTTTGCCCTTCCTATCACCAAGGAATAGCTAAATACAGTGGCTCCAGTGGAAAAGACCAAAGACTCTGGAAGAGCTCAGAGACTTGGTGACCAGGACACTTCCCTGTGATAGGAGACTGAGGGTTAAGTACAAGACAAGCTGAACAAGACAGAGCATAGAGTTAAAACTTTCTCGTAACTTCCAGGCAACCAACCTATTGTTGTTGCTTTGAGCAACAGATGGTCTTTTTTTTCCTGTTGAGAAATCATGTTTTCACTGGGATACAAGAAAGGGAGAGCATTCAAAATCTATTATCTTTTCAGGCCAGGAGAAAAACCTCTCTCGCCCAGCTGTCACAAAAGCAGAGATGATGTTTCTTTCTCTCAACCTGGTACTTGCCTGCCAGGGGAAGCAATGTCGGATATTTCCTTTATGGTCTCCTCTCGTGTCTTTTGCTGAGCAACCAGTGGGACAGAGAATGAGCATAGACTGAAGTTACTGAGTTACTTGTAAACTTTATATTTGTTGGGTTGTTGTTTGGTTGGGGTTTTTTTTGGGGGGCAAGGGTGCCTTATATTTGAGTTGTGAGGGGTTTTGCCATACAATTGGGATTTCAGTATATCTGCTGGGTTGTTCTCTACTAGCTATTGACTGAACATTGAGTGCAAGACAGTCCCATAAACATCTTTCTTTTTTCCTTTGTCATCTAGCAAAACTCTCAAATCAATAACGTTAAATAGTTTCTAAGTGTCTACAGCCCCAGCTCACATCATCCATTCCTTCTGCTCCCCTGCCCATTCTCTTGTTCACCTTCTACCTTCTGCAGATGACCCCTACACCTCTTCTGTTTTGCACCTCCCATTTCTCCAGTGTCATTTGTACAAAGGTTTCTGAGATCATCTGCCTGGCTGGCAAAACTGACTGTCTTGAGATGCCCTTGTTAAATCCAGAGAAGGTTCTGTCAGATTTATAGACTTGAGTTCCATGCCATGCCCCACCTTATTGTTGGAAATGGTCAATATCGAAGATTAAACTCCTGCTAAGAAATGCATCAGGATCTCACAGTAGCACGCTGTGTTGAAAAAGCTGCAGATGATGGTACCAAATTTAACATGGAAAAAAGTATTACATTTACTGTTTCTTTTAAAAGAATTATGAAAAAGCATAGAAGCGAAGAGTCAAACTGTCTTCCCCAGCAAATAAGCAATCGATTTTTCATATATAAAAGTGACTACAAGTACTTATTTCAGGTTTTTACCTCTATAATTGTTGCTTTGTTCTAATAAAAATCCAGGACATTACTAGAGCAGTTTATCTTGGAACTTTTGGACCACTGGTCCAAACACACTAGGTTAGCAGATAAACAGGTCCAAATATACTAGGTAAGCAGATAAAAAGTTGTGTATGTACCTTAAAAACTAGCTGTTTAAATTTTGAAAGGTAATAAAACTATACTTACAAAAGTTTCCATCAATTTGTGCATTTTTCTTGTCATACAGGGATTAGTTATATGTTGCTGTTTTCAGCATTTACAAAATTGCACAAAATATATTAATACCTACATCATCATCTGCTATACGTGAACTGGAGTTGAAAAACAGAGGAAATACTTAATAACCTTGACAAGTTCTATCTATTTCATCTTACATGCTTTTTAATTATCTTAGCGATGCCACTCGTCTGTTTGAAGGCAAAATTAAGCTGACACAAACCAAAAACTCTGCAAAAATAAAAAGCTTCCTCTGAATGACACAGTCTAATAAAGATGTCCCTTCCCATGTCATTTAAAACATATTTAGAATTTTTCTTTTCCTTTTGACAAAATATTCCATAATGGGTTTACTTAAAAAAAAAAAGAAAAAATTGAATCCATGAAGTATGGCGTAAATTTTTCACAGCAAAGCAGACGTGGAATCTAGAAAAGCAGGGTCAGCACAGCTTGAAAAAAGTCTTCATTGTCATGTGATTCAGAGCTGTCAAAACAATTACTATATTAAACATCTTGTGTTTTATTTAATGGTAGAAGAAATCATGAAAAATCACTTTAAAATGTTGATGAACAGCAAAGTTCATGATATTCCAGCATTCAACCTGTTTAACTATTGGTTTTTTGCTTGTATGGCAATAAATAGTAAATTATTTTTAACAGAATAAAATGAACAACTTTTCAGTTACTACAAAAAGACTAATCAGTGTAAAAAATGTTCATCAAGTGGATTTTAATAGTTTTTAACCTTTAAAAAGAGTATTTTAAAAATAAAAGTATTTAATGATGAAATAGCTGGTTTTCAAATTAACTTGAAGTAGGCTACCACTGAGAACCTCAGAACTAAACTACGTCCTTAAATGCATGAAGAAACTAATTCTTGCTGAAGCGGATCCAATATAGGAGAAATTTCTATTAAGGATTTCACTTTTATATTCCATTACAGGATATATACATCTATCAGCAGCTATGGAAGCACTCCTGGGTCAGATCAAAATGAGATAGGGCATGGGAGAATACAGGTAATTCATTACTTTTGCACAGATCTTGCCAGTTTATACTGTTTACATTCAACATTTATTGGCATAGTCATGTAAAAACAGAATTCAGAGGTTTCGGTTTGCAAAGATGCAGCTCTGACATAACTAAGGGAAAAGAACAGAGAGGACTGATTTGTTAAGGAATGAAAGTTAAGCAAAGAAAAGAGTATAACACTACATAGTTCATTCTAACTTCAGAAAATACTGTGAAGATTGCTCTGTAGGGAATGTAGGGGAAGGCGGACATGACAGATCTAATTATTTTGGTGGAATTTCTCAGTCCAGAAATAATCTGTCACTATAAACATTTTCTGCAAAAGGGTTTTGACAGTTATCATCTATATTTTATTTGAGGTGTTACAGAAATAGCAATCAAAATTAATCTAAAAAATTACAGAGATTTCTCACTTGTTAAGAAGTCATCTTTCATATAAGATTTTGTGATTCTTGGGAGGGTAGAGTTCAGAGAGTTATGTTGAGCAAAATGGTTTGACAATGTTTTAAAATTCCCACAAAAACTGGCAATCCAGGAGACTCCTGGAGTGCATCGAGGATAACTTCTTAAGCCAAGTAATAGACAGCCCTACCAAAGGTGATGCGATACTGGACCTGTTAGTCACCAACGCAAATGAGCTAATCAGAGATGTCAAGATTGGAGGCAGCTTGGTCTGCAGTGATCGGGCACTGGTGGAGTTTGCAGTCCTGAAGTATGTGGGACAGGCAAAGAGTAAAGTCAGGACCCCAAATTTTAGGAAAGCAAACTTGCAGCTGTTCAAGAAGTTAGTCAATAGGATCTCTCCGGGAAACTGCCCTTAGGGACAAGGGAGCAGAACAGAACTGGTAGATCTTTAAGAATGCTTTCCATAGAGCACAAGAGCTCTCAATCCTCAGGTGTAAGAAATCAGGAAAGGGAGGCAAGAGACAAGCATGGATGAGTCAAGACCTGCCGGTCAAACTAAAGGGCAAGAAGGAAATGCACAGGCAGCAGAAGCAGGGACAGGTGTCCTGGGAAGAGCATAGGGGCACTGCCTGGTTGTGTAGGGATGGGGTCAGGAAGGCCAAGGCGCAGCTGGAGCTGAACTTGGCAAGGGACACAAAGAATAATAAGAAGGGCTTCTACAGGTATGTCAGCTAGAAGAGGAAGGTCAAAGAAAGTGTACTTCCCTGATGAACACAACTGACAAGCTGCTAACGACAGACAAGGAGAAGGCTGAGGTACCCAACAACTTTTTTGCCTCAGTCTTCACTGTCAGCCTCTCTTCCCACACCTCTTGAGAGGATGGATTGCAAGGCGGGGGACTGGAGGAGCAGTCCCTCCCACTGTAAGAGAAGATCAGGTTTGTGACCAGCTGAGAAACCTGAACTTACACAAGTCCATGGGACCTGATGAGATGCATCACAGAGTCCTGAAGGAATTGTTTGATGTAGTTGCCAAGCCACTCTCCATGATATTTGAAAAGTCATGGCAGACAGGTGAAGTCCCCGGTGACTGGAAAAAGGGAAACATTGCACCCATTTCTCAAAAGGGTAGAAAGGAGGACCCTGGGAACTACCGACCTGTCAGCCTCGCCTCTGTGCCTGGAAGATCATGAAACAGATCTTCCTAGAAGCTATGCTAAGGCACAAGGAGGACAGGGAGGTGATTCAAGACAGCCAGCATGGCTTCACCAAGGGCAAGTCCTGCCTGACCAACCTAGTGGCTTTCTACAATGGAGTGACTGCATCACAGGAAAGGGGAAGAGCTATGGATGTCATCTGTCTGGAATTCTGTAAGGCCTTCTCTCTAAATTGGAAAAATATGGATTTGATGGGTGGACTGTTTGGTGGATGAGGATGGCTAGGTGGCTGCCTCTAGAGGGTAGTGGTCAACGGCTCAATGTCCAGATGGAGATCAGTGACAAATGGTGACCCTCAGGGGTCTGTACTGCGACCAGTATTGTTTAATATCTTCATCAATGACATGGACAGTGGGATCAAGTGCACCCTCAGCAAATTTGCCGATGACACCTAGCTGGGTGGTACCATTGACAAGCCTGAGGGTGGGATGCCATTCAGGGGGACCTGGACAAACTCCAGAAGTGAGCCCATGTGAACCTCATGAGGTTCAACAGAGCCATGTCATAGTTCCTGCACCTGTGTTGGGGCAACCCCCGGTATCAGTACAGGATGGGGATGAAGGGACTGAGAGCAGCCCTGCAGAGAAGGACTTGGGGGTACTAATGGATGAAAAGCTGGATATATGAGCCGGCAATGTGCGCTTGCAGCCCAGAAAGGCATCATGTGGGCTGCACCAAAAGAAGCGTGGCCAGCATGATGGAGGGAGGTGATTCTGCCCCTCTACTCCACCCTGGTGAGACGCCACATGGAGTACTGCACCCAGCTCTGGAGCCCTCAGTACAGGAAAGACATGAACCTGTTGGAGCAGGTCCAGAGAAGAGCCATAAAAATGATCACAGGAATGAAGCACCACTCCTGTGAGGAAAGGCTGAGAGAGTTGGGGTTGTTCAGGCTGGAGAAGAGAAGGCTCTAGGGAGACTTTATTGCAGCATTTCAGTACTTAAAGGGAGCTTATAAGATGGGGACAGAATTTTTAGTAGCAATAGGACAATGGTTTAAAACTAAAAGAGGTTAGATTCAGGCTAGATAAAAGGAAGAAAGTTTTTATGAGGGTGGTGAAACACTGGCACAGGTTGCCCAGAGAGGTGGTAGATGCCTCATCCCTGGCGACATTCAAGGTCAGGTTGGATAGGGCTCTGATCAATCTGATTTAGGAACACGTCCCTGTTCCTTGTTGGGGGAGGTTTGACTAGATGACTTTTAAAGGTCCCTTCCAACCCCAAACTACTCTGTGATTCTATGTAGTATATTTAAATTTTTTTTTCATTTCAAATGTATTATTTTTTTGCAAAAATGTATATTTTGTGTGAGGATATTTTCCAGTTTAGTTTAAGTCTTTTAATGTTTTACAAACAGTTTAAGCCTGAAGTGATCAATAAATTTTTTCTGTCTATGCAAGAAAATTCCATGTATTCCCTCAGCAAGCTGCTGTCTTTGCACAAAACCAGGTTGCATTTGTAGTCCACCCTACATGAAATATAGCCTTGAGTTGTACTTGTTGGTCCCAATGGTCAGAAAGATGGAGACAGCTCATGCCTAATTCTCTGAAAACTACCACACTGGAACAGGTCATTATGACACTATCTATAGGTAACTTGGAGATGACAAAGGTTGCTAATGAGCATGGGAAGTAGGAGAGTTAACAGAGCAGTGGCAGAGGTTTTATTTGCCCCACAGTGACAGACTAATAACCATTTGGCCAACTCAGCCTTCTGTACACTCAGAGAGTCTAGCAGACTCCCATAGTTTGAATAACGTGATCCAGTCCAAAAGTCAGAAGTACTAAGTCATAAGTGCAGTTGCATATTTTCTGTTTGATTATCACATTGGTGCAACCATCATTGTTTAAAATGAAATACTTGAAACATCTGTCCGTACATGACGGGTCTGGAGACCAGGTGATATGAGCAGAGGCTGAGGGAGCTGGGCATGTTTAGCTTGGAGAAGAGGAGGCTGAGGGGAGACCTCATTGCCCTCTACAACTACCTGAAAGGAGGTTGGAGAGAGGTGGGTGTTGGCCTCTTCTCCCAAGGGAATAATGACAGGACCAGAGGAAACGGTCTGAAGTTGCGGCAGGGGAGGTTTAGATTAGACATTAGGAAGAATTACTTTACTGAAAGAGTGGTCAGGCACTGGAACAGCCTGCCCAGGGAGGTGGTTGAGTAACCATCCCTAGAGGTATTTAAGAAACGTCTAGATGTGTCACTTCAGGGCATGCTCTAGTGTCAGAGATTGTAGGTTGTTTGGTTGGACTCGATGATCTCAAAGTTCCTTTCCAACCATGAAGATTCTGTGAATCACAAAACACGGGTTAAAAATGCATTGTTCTGCCTTAGTTCAGAAAATGGGTTTAATTTCATATTCTTATAAGCAGCTCCCAAAGCAAGCTGCTGCATGAAAGTGACAGTGGTCTGAGAAATGCTGAACATTCAAGTGAAACAAGAAAAAAAATTTACAAGAAGGAGGTACGTATAAGCTTTCCACCAGACTGCCCTTACAAAAGGTGTTACAGAGGTGATTAAAGCTCATAAAGCTTTCTAATATGGTTAAAGCATTCAAGCCAACTTTAGGAAATTCACCCATGCCCGAATTTAATTGGCTATTTGAAAACTAACATAGCAACAAGCAGCGTTTTCCTCTGTATTATTTTCCCTTCATCATTCCAGTATTGAAGAGAAAAAAATGCGTTGGTTACTCATTTATGCCTGTCAAACAGCCGTCAAGAGATCTGATACATGACAGAGTTTGTTCTGATGGAAAAGGGAAATCTATTTAAAACAAACCTTACTGCTTAGTGGGAATGACCTGACCACATTAATCCATAAAAAAAGCTCACAAGAATGCTTTTTTTTTTTTGGCACAGGAATTAATCAATAAAACATTCTCTTTGCTCATGGGGAGTTAAGAAAAGCGTTTCTAAGCACTCCCTTCCTCTTAACTACACTATTGATGTTCTCTTGTGTCACACAAGGATTGTAATTAGGGTCTGTCGCGGTTTGGTCTCAGACGGCAACAGAGAACCACGCGTCCGCTCCCTCGAGCTTCCCCCCCCCCCCCCCCCCCCCAACCTCCCCTCCACCCTCGGGGAACAATGGGAAGAAAAAGGCAAAACTCGTGGGCTGAGACAAAGGCAGTTTAGCAGCACAGCAAAGGGCAGAAGAAAACACCACCAACGCCACTGGCAGAGGAAGGTACAAACACGGTGAGGTACCACCGCTCACCGGCCGCAGCCGGGACGCCCCCGCCCGCTCCCAGCGGCGACTTCCCGCCCCCTCCCCCGGCAGCTCCCGGCTCCAGACTGGGCATGGCTCGCACCGCATGGGATACCTTTGCCCCTGCCGGAGCCTGGGGAGAATTAACCCTGTCCCCGCCGGAACCAGGAGAGTGTCTCAGAACAGCAATTTTCTTGATGAGGAAATTTCCCAATCTCCGCAAAAGTGCTCCTTTGACAAAATAGGAGAAGCAGAGATATAACAACGTGTCAGCTGTAAAGCAGAAGCACTTTAAGGAAACACGTTTAACCTCAGCACGTATAAAAGTCAAAGCCAAGCTCAGTACTAACACCACTCCAAACCTGCGAGACTGCTGTGAAGGAACACAGACGATGTGTGCTGGAACACCCCAGAGGCAGTGCTCGTGGTTCCCCAGGTGGCTGACTAGTATAACTAATACAGGTCATTGCCGATAGCTGGGATGAAGGATAAAGTAAAGCAATCTCTGGGTATGGGGCATGTAGAGGAATACTTCAACAGAGTATGTTGACCTTGGATCCATGTTGGCTAGCATATTAGCTTCGGTCTAATCCATAATGAGGAGCTCTAGTCCTTTTTCTGCCATATGTATGAAACAGGTCTACATATGTTCCTAATAAAAAACAAATAGCACTGGGAATAGTAGTGGTATTCTACCTGCATATTTGACTAATAAAGAGAATCTGGTTTAACTGTGCTTTCCTATCTCCTTCTATCTCCTTATAAAATACTATTACTTTTAGTGACAGTAATATTTCCTTCTACTTTGCCTACTTCCTTGAATGAATTTGCAGACCTCAGCCAGTTGCATTTGTATACATGCAAATATATGCACATACACAGTGAACACGGGTATTTCAGCTACTCTGAAATTCCAGAACTGATTTTACCAGGTTTATATTTCTCTCTATCTAGCTGGACATGTACACAGAAGTGCTGGTAATGCACAGCTGTATCCAGCTGTAGGTGGATGTCAGCTGTCGATTTTGATTGTAAATTCATGTCCTTGCAAGATCGAGAAGCCATGTAATATCATAGAATCATAGAATAGCTTGGAAGGAAGGGACCTCAAAAGATCATCTGGTCCAGCCTCTTGTGAGAAAGGGAGCCTAGATGAAAGCCTAATTTCCAATTGTAAGAACATACTAAATTCCTAGTGTGTTAACACTGCTATAGCCACTTCAGCAGTCTAACAGCTAATAATCAAAACTATTAACTTTCCTCCAAGCATCAACCTCATCTCTACTTATTCCAAATACAGACAAAATTTAGTTTAAGCACTTATCTGAGATTTCAAAAGAGCTCGTTTCACACAAGGTAGCTAAGACATTTTATTTTCATTCCTGTGCAAAAATCCCTTAACTGCTTGCTCTGCAAATTGTAACTCCAATAAGAACATTTAACAGCATTCCCGAATGCTTTTATGTAATGAGAGGGTCAGCTACTTCTTTGTATCCTCAGTTTTGGACCACCCAAAAAACGATGAGTATCCCCTATTTTTAGATTTTTGTTTGTTTGTTCAGATCATATTTACAAGAGCTGTAATTTGTATTGTATTGTCCTGTGACTTTTACAAAAATGCTCATATCCTTACATCATACATTTCATTTATCCTCACAGAATCTTGCAAACATCAGGGGATCAAACACGATGGGGATCTTCCTGCCACTGCTCCCTTGAGGCAACAGGGATTTTTATTATAGGTTAAATAGGCCTGCACCTTACTTTGTAATTCATGTATAAGCGAATTAAGTTTAAAGAGATAATTGCTCTGACTGACTAGCACTCGTTTAGTACCATGCAACCTTTGACCTCCAGTTTGCCTCAGCGTTACAATATACTGTTAAAATTACTGGTACTTCTGACATTGAACTTGCAGTGGTTTTTGTGTCTGATTAACTAAGAATCTCTTTGTAAGTAAAGAGTATGCAGCCTCTGCCTCTTTTGGGCGCATATCCCATTGGACAGTGTTCCATTTTGCTCTCTTTTGTAACTGTAAATATATTAATGTTCAAGATAGTCTGTATGTGCATACAAATGTTATTTGAATGTCACATGTAGCTCTACAGACAGAAATGCCCTGTCTCAAGTTCCAGTTTTTAGGAGGAGCTGGTGTTAGAGAGAACAAGCACTGTAGGGATGTCTTTGTGATGACAGCCTGTAACAGGTGTTCAGAAGAGACTGTCCATTTGATACTCAGGGCTTTTAACAGAACTGATGTTCAGAGCGTTCATACACTCCTACGGATTTATGTCTTTTGCATCTGGACACTCTTCCGTAAACCCTTCAGATCTGAAAAGTCTGTCTGAAAGAACGGAGCGCATTGCTACCAAGCAATTTCGTTTCAGCCAGAAGATACGCTATCTCAGAAGTTCTGCTGAATTACAACCGGTATTGATATGATTTGTTCCTGTAATGCTATCTCAACAGTTTAAACCAAACTCATAAGCCCAGACTCTGCTATCCTCACTCTAGGCTTGGAGTTCTCTCATGAGAAGTCTCGCTGAAAGATCTGTATCACCATTCCCAGAAAAAAGAACAGCAGCATGGTAGACCAGGGCCAATAAAATAACTTGAAGATAAATGTTGGCACTCATGTAATGAATTACACCCTGAGTTAATGTGGAATACAATCTGTTTTGTTACTCAAGCAAGTCACTCAGCAAAAACACAACTGAATGTAGAAATTTAAATCGGTGAATTGCTTTAAGTAAATTCAGCTGAAAAAAAATCATTTGACAACTTTGTACGTTGGACTAATATTTCTAGTTTCTCCAAAACTGATTCTAAAAGATGGATTTTTAAATGCCTCAACCACAGAAGTGTAAAATAACACTATATGGAGTAAGATGCTAAAAGCCAAAGCGTACCGTGCTTATACTCAGTTATGTCAACATTGCAACACAAACCAAAACATGGCAATTTTGCAACACAAAGGAAATCAAAACACTGCAGGTGAGCAACTGATAGTTTAATTTAGTTACCCGTCTCACGGGGAGTAGTTTGACATCCATAGGGCCTGGATCGTCAACAGATCTCAGCATTAGTTCAATAATGCCATTTTTCTAAGAGGACAAAGATATGCAAAATAAAAATGGACTGGCTTCTTGCTAGTAATAGTACTTACAGATGTAACACACTGCCTGTTTTACTTTGCTCTGTGATTCTTCTCAGGGAGAAGAGGAGCTGTGCACTGCGAGGAATATTTGGAATATATTGGAATAGCACTTGAAACGCCTTCATTCCAAAACTCTCTGTAGTAAGCCGTGACAACTCAGAACAGGCAGAAATACGAAAACCTCTCACACTTTCACCTGAAGTGCACTGAGGTGACTCCAAATTCTCTGTGACTTATGAACAGGAATAAAAGCACGCAAAAAGTGAAATGCACTGTAAACCAGAATGAACTCCAACAACACAGCAGAAGAAAGTAAACACCTGGTTTCCAAAATCTTAAGACCATTTTTGTCCCAAACTGAACATAAACCTCCAAAGATGATATAACTGAATTTTAATAACATGAAAGACAGTGCTTCTGGACTTGCACTACTTACCTGTCTGACAACCCAGTACCTTGATGAAATACTGTCATTACAATGCCTGTGTCCAAAGAACAGCAACGAAGCTGGTGAAGGGTCTAGAGAACAAGTCCTGTCAGCAGTGGCTAAGGGAACTGTGGTTGTTTAGTCTGGAGAAAAGGAGCCTCAGGGAGACCATATCACCCTCTACAACTGCCTGAAAGGAGGTTGTAGCAAGGTGAGCGTTGTGGCTTAACCCCAGACAGCAGATAGGACCATGCAGCTGCTCCTGCATTTCTTTCCCTTCCCCCAAGAAGGGCAGGGAGAAGAGGGAGAAAAGGAGAGGAAAAGAGGAGGAAAAAACCTCATGGGTTGAGGCAAAGACAGTTTAATAGAACAATAGCAGAAAAGGGAAATAACAACAACAACAATAATGACATGAATCACGCCCACCACCTGGTGAATTGGCACTTTCCTGAACAACACCACCAATAATAATAATAATAATAATAATAATAATAATAATAATAACACAAGTCACTCTCACCACCCAGTGAATTGGCACTTTCCTGAGCAGTGATCACAGATTCCCCTCCTGGCCGACCCCCATTTATATACTGAGCGTGACGTCTATGGTACAGAATATTCCACTGTTGTTCTGTCTGTGCTCCTTCTCAGCTTCTATGGGAAGCTGAAAAGAGACCTTGAAAAGTATAAACATCGCCTAGCAACAACTAAAACAATATGCATGTTGACATTCCTTTCACAGCAATCACTAGAAAGAAAATTAACTCTTTCCCAGCTGAAACCAGGACAGTGGGTGTCAGTCTCTTTTTCCAAGTAACAAGTGATAGGATGAAAGGAAACATCCTCAAGTTGTGCCAGGGGAGGTTTTCATTGGCTATTCAGAAAAATTTCTTCACTGAAAGGGGTATCAAGCATTGGAACAGATTGTCCAGGGAAATGGTTGTGTCACCATCCCTGGAGGTATTCGAAAGATCTGTAGATGTGGCACTTAGGGACATGGTTTAGCGGTGGACTTGGTAGCATTTGGTTTATGGTTGGACTCAATGATCTTAAAGGTCTTTTACAACCTAAATGATTCTATGATTCTATGTACTGCCAAAGCCAAAAATAGGAAGAATGTGGTTCTTGAAGGCAGAAGAAACATAGTGCCTAAATAGTGACACAAGGATCTGCCCATATCTGAGCAACAGTGATGCATTGAGAGTGCATTGGTAGTTGCTACTAATATGAGATATGTCATTCATTTGAGCAATGATACAACTTTAAGTAAGAAACTACAATTCATTGATATTCAGCCGTGCTGCTGTACATCTGTAAATCTGTCCCTTAACAATCTGAACCACTGACCATGTGAAAAATATCTTCTTCAGCCAATACCGAAATCCACTTACTCATTGAAGGCTGACTTCCTGTTTCTTGCTCCAGTTCATCTTCCTCAATGCAGGTGCTAATATCATACAACCAGTGGAACTCTGAATGTGATGGGCTGGAGCAGACATGCAGGCTCAATGAACCTAGAATTGATGATGATGTCTTGTTGCTTGAGGAAGATGTGCTACTACTAGCGATAGTAGAATGTGGTCTCCTTAGTGGTGTGGAATGATCGAAGACAGATATTGCTACTGATGCTTGAGATCTTGGCTCTGTAAAAAAAAGACTTTTGTGTCTTTATGGAAAAATAAGAGGGGAACATTATCTTGAAAACATGATCAGGAACAACACTGAGAATTTATATTTGACCAAGTATCATCAAGACAAGACACATGACAAAGACACAAACCCAATCTTAGTAAACTGTGGTAAAATCTATTCTGCTCTATCTGATATATCTGAAAGATTCCATTCTTGAACTTGCAGCACTTCGCGAATATGTTTCAGTGGGGTCTGGTTAAAAAAAAAGGTTACATTTAAAAATAAATCTTAATTATCTTCAAAATAAACTGGAGGAATGTAAGAAATATTTTTCAGCATTAATTTTATGGTCAACTTTACTGTACATGGGTACTGTAACACAGGTCACCAGAAGGTATACAGTTATTGCTTTGGTTTCAATCAGGATGCACAAAATTTTCCCTGCGTCTGCTTTACTGACAGGTCAGTTGCAAATTAGTTGCAAATTAGTCATCTAAAGCAGTGACGACCTCTAGTGGTGAAAACAGATGCGAAGACAGATGTGTTTGAAGACAGGGGACTACTGGAGAGAGTCCAGCAGAGGGCTACGGAGATGATCAAGGGAACGGAGCACCTCTCTTACGAGGAAAGGCTGAGACTCCTGGGTCTGTTTAGCCTCGAGAAGAAAAGACTGAGAGGGGATCTCATCAATGCTTATAAATATCTAAAGGGCGGCTGTCAGGAGGATGGGGCCAGGCTCTTTTCAGTGGTGCCCAGTGACAGGACAAGGGGCAACGGGCACAGACTGGAACACAGGAAATTCCATCTCAACATGAGGAAAAACTTCTTTACTTTGAGGGTGACAGAGAACTGGAACAGGCTGCCCAGAGAGGTTGTTGCAAAACTGCGTTCCTGTCCAACCTGCTCTAGGTGAACCTTCTTTGGCAGGGGGTTTGGACTAGAAAATCTCTGGAGATCACTTCCGACCCCTACCATTCTGTGATCATTTTAAAAATGTGGAATAAGCAAGTTATAATTTGTAGCGAATTTCAGTTTTAAATGACAGGACACAGGCTAACAAAAATTCGTGGGCAATTTGATGCAGTATGATGCAAAACTTTAATGATCACTTAGAAAACTTTGTAGGATTCTATACTTTCCCTTTCTACACTCTCCTTTCTAGGCAACTTAAAGGTGTCTGCTGTTACGACTTCTACAAGGGAAGAATCCTAGGATTTTACAGAGGTTTCTAAGAGATCATTCTTAAAATAACAATTAATTAAAAACCCCTAGAGAACAATGTGCCTAGAGAACAAGGGTAACGATACCCTACTTTATGTGTAATGTTTATGAAGAGATACTGTACTTTGATAAGGTGAGACAACTAATATAAACTAAATATTGCCCTTGACTATTTTCACAGAAGTATTTGTCCAACAGGTTTCAGTACCTTGAGATCACTTCTTAAATATTCTTCTATTCCTAAGTGAAACTTCTAATTAACAGTTTATTTCCAAAAAGGAATGAAGTTATACACTTTCCTATTGCTTATATACACTCTTATTGCTCCCTGTTTAAGGCTTTCACCTAAGGTGAAGCCTCTCAATCACTAAACAATATAAAGGAGGTTAGGAATAGATTCAATCATATACAATAGCACATTGGGGGAAGGGAAAAATAAAATACAATTTGGTGTCAGACTTGTAGCTGACCTGCAGTTTAGCAACTCAAACTGGGAAGAAGAAAAGAAAATAAAATACAGGTTTCTTTCTAATCTTATATATTACAACAGCTGTAAGGGATTAAGACAACGTAAAAATGAAGTAATGAGCTGAGAAGAAATGAGTAAAACTTCACACGCATGCACAAAATCAAACCAAACCAAACCAAAAACAAAACAGAAAACAAACACTGCGTCTTGGATTTGTTTTTCTTAACTTTCCCAGCTCACAGGATTCATTTGGCCTCCAACAGAATCCATTTTAGAAAAAGAAGGACTTGCAGGCAGCATGGGTTCCCCAGGAAATTTCCTTGATAAACATCCTCTCCTGAAGTTACAGCCAATTCATCCTAAAGACACTCGTTAACCAGAATTTAAGTTCTTGGTTTGGAAAACACAACACTTGTTTGTTTGCATGTTTTGCCCCACTGCAGTATTATGCCCTGTAGAAAGCATCTTGCAAGTTTGTGGATTTTTTTATAGCATTTTCCTTCGTTTAGTGCTTAACTAACCCAAGTTTTATTTTGGCCTTAGTTTTACATTGGTGACTGCAGAAGTATGATTTAAAATAAAGCTGGGATATTTAAACTGAAGTAAGTAATAACAAAGGTACATTTTCCTGGATGTTTCCAAGGTTTTGCAGAAAACATTTTCTTTAGGTAGCTGCTAGATCTTGTTGTTGTAGAGGTCAAGAGTTTGAAAAGAAATATTTACTAAGCTTTTAATCGTTTCTTTTGTAAGTTTACAACACGGCTTGATCACTACATTTGGAGCTGTTTGCCAGATCTAAAGATCCCTGCAGTTAAGTGATTAAATTCCACCTTATCTGTTTTAAATTCAACGTTATCTTTTTCTTTAACTCGGCGACAAAGGAGGCCTCTGCTTTGCGGGAGTGGGTATACTTTTGTTTCTTGCTGAATACGTTGTAAGGCTCTCTTAGCTGGGACAAGGAAGTCAATTAGGCACCTGAAGTCATCTCCATACAACTTTTCTATCACACCGAATAGCTGCCACAGGACAGGGGCAGTTGTGGCCTCAAAAGATGCGTACAATGAAGAGAGCATGTTCTGAAGGTAAGTGTCAAGGGACCTAGAGTCCTGTAATAAAAGCATTAAAATAGTAATTCAAGAAGTCTCTCAGAAAATGAGACACAAATTCTCCATGTATTTATTCCACCTTGTTGTCTTTATACATTCCATTCAGTCACTGCTCATGAGGAATTTCTCTTGTCTAAGTTGCACAACAGTGTGTAAAAGTTAGTTTTTTATGTCACAGTCCAAGCTGCTGCATTTTAATTCCATTGTGCAATTCTGGCAGAATTGTAATACAGTTCTTCTTCTTCTGCACTGCTTCTTAATCCATTTTCATGCAACTGGAGTTATTTATTCATATTACAAAATGCTGGCATATGTTTTCACAGCATGTGCAGTAAATACTACCTATGGATTCTGAAGGGACTCCCGTAGTTAAACACCCTCCCTTCTAAGCTATTCTATGCTAATAACACCAATTGACACTTTATGCAAAGCCTACTTGTATCATCTTGAAGTTTCCCATGCTCAGCTTCAGCACTGTAAAATGCTGTCATTTTTCTTTTAAGACTGCACTCCTTTTGAACTTGAGAAATATGCAGAAGAGATCTAGTGATGCACGAATCTGCGAAATGAGTGGTTTTTTTCTTCTTGAGGAAGAGTTCTGTTTCCTGATTTCAAAAGCCAAAGCCTGGTAACTACTCTTATTGCGTAAGGTTACACTAGCACTGTGTTGGGGGTAGGATGGGAGAACAAGAGTAGAATTCAGTGTAAAGTCATATTGAAAAGATGGTACATAAGGAGTGTTGCAAATTCCTCACATTTTAGGAGATCTTCCCAGTTACTTGTAGCCCTGTGTTGAAAAGAAGAAAAATTTAGCTAGCATATAGACCCCCAACATCCCGAGTAATCTAGTGAGTTATACTCTTTTGGTTTAAAATTTCCCATAAATTGTATGCGTATGACCACGGTTAGAAGGGGAGAAGAAGGAACTCACGAAAGCTCCAAAGAACTGTGGAGAAGAACAGGAAGTGTATGCCACTCCTGTTTCTCTGCAGGCAAGAACCCTTTGGAAAATGTCAGAGGAAGAAGATACCAAAAGCTGTAAGAAAGCATACAGAAGATGACAGAAGGTATCAGACTATGAGGATTACAGAGATGAGGGAGGTAAGTCCCAGTCGTAGATACTAGACAGAAGACGACAAGTATAGTTCATGTACAAGAGCAGCACTATGTCAGGGCACTGATGAGGAGGTGAGCAAATCTTAAGGTGTTTTGCCAGCTCTCTTCTTCCTTCCCACCTCCCACATAAAAGGCAGGGCTTGATTAAGAAGCCTCACCTCAGTTTGGTAGCTATATTTATCCAGGTGTGCGTCTGCTGAAACACATGAATTTACAGAGCAGCAAGCTATCTAGAGGTAACAAATCAAGTTACGTCCTTGATGTATGCATCTATAAACCAGAGATAGAAGAAGGTAGGCTCTGAAAGAAAACAAGTTTAGGGGAGGGGGAGAGGAGTAGACAACAGTGGAAAAGCAGCAAGTTTAAGCAGTTGAGGATTATCAAGTTATTTCAGCTATTTGGTCTGCATACAGAGATGCACTCAAGAGACTCAAAAACAAGGGGGCTTAGAAACTAAGGGAATTCAGCAGTGGAAGATAGACACACAGTAGATGTTGGCATCCCTCTAGAGAACAGAACTGGACTGGTTTGTGATCAAGGCATGCTTACTGGCGACTTAGCTACCCCCGTAAGTCATCTGTCCAAATGCCTTTAGCACAAAGAAAATTTGAGACAGGAGTCTCTGCTTTCAAGGAGACAACCAGTCTAGGGACCACCAGTTCTCCATGCTTCCAAGCACGGATATGTAGGGAGCAGGCAAGGCTAAAATAAGCCTTCCCCATCCTTGGTCATCTGCATACACTACAAGCTAAATTGTGCATGAGATCATGACAGAACAGGTATCTTCACTGCATGGGGGGATGATACCACCTTAAGAATCACCTTCATTCACTTCAAATAGCTCAGAAAAGCGGGTGGTATATATTGAGTCCTTCAGGGAGACGATCATTCCTGTCATTGGAGTACAAAATCCATTAAAGGACAGAGGGTTCTAAAGAGGCAGCAAGCTATTGGTAGATAGGAGTCACAAAATGGATCTGGGAATTTCTAGATTACAACAGAAGCAGAAGCTGCAATGAAGAGTTAAGAGCAGGCTGCCAGACCTCAGAGGAGCATCTTAGCACCAAGCAGCATCTGCTAACCTCTTGAATACGGAGCTAATTGTAAAGAATGGAAGCAATAAACCCACCTGCAATGAGAGGGTGGGCAGGAAAATCATTATGTATTTGGACTTTTTTCTTCTACTTTGTCTCACCTAGTGGTTTTGATCTCTCTTTAAAGGAAGTTATGTTCCTCGTTTTTATTCTAACTTGAAACACCAAATTTTTTGTCTTCTCATCTCTTTTAGGGAGGCTCACCATAACAAAAAGTCATTAGGCATATCCACTTCAAAGCTGTAGCTAAGTCAGGGAACCACCACAAGATGGCAGTTAAAATTCAAATGAAAGACTCTCAGGACCACATGGGCAAATATTCCGTGACATGGCTTGCTTTCTTTTTTTTTTTTTTTTTAAGTGCAGCTAATAAAAACAGTAATCCTTTGAAAGGTGATCAAATTCTAGCCTGGGTAAGTAAAAGCACAAGAGTATAGGTGACTCTCAAGACATCTCACGAAGTATTATTTACCAGAATAAACTAAGGCTGTGAGACGCACACTTTGTACTATCACTGTTCTTTCCCGAAGAAGAACGTGGCACAGAAAAATCACACAATTCCTGATGGGAAGATGCACGGATAAGAGACTGGAACATCCATACATTAGCAACTACCGGTCATGTCGTAGCTAGTCATACAAATCAGGAACCCGGGAGGAGCCCATTTCAAAGCAATTCTCACTTATCTATCCAGTTTGTGAAACTCTGAAGCCACATACAGCTCTGAGAGCTGCATGTCCACCTGATTGCAGACCCCTCTGTATCTACACTATTAGTTGTAGGAGACCGAACCCCTCAGCTGCCCCGAAGATCTAAATTTCTAAAGCACAATGGTGAGCCCAAAGCAATACACCCCACTCGGGAAAGCCCACTGCAATGCAGCTTCCAACTGATTTATAACATTATCAAAGATCACTCATCCCTTTCTTCCTCTTGCACTTCTTTTGCCTGCGCCTCTGAGATGTATCTCAGTCTTCTAATAGACACCTCTCCATAAGAGGCAGCCCTTCAGCTGACACTGCTTTTGTTGAAATGAGCCCTGTGGATGCAGCCTGTGTCAGAGTGTGAGTAGCTGTCCAGGGAAAAGTAGCATTTAGGTTACGGGGCTGAGAATTCCTGAAGTGAGGATTTCACACGATGTGGAAATGACTTGTTCCGAAGTTCTACTGTTTGCTTCCTGTTATTGTTATTAGAGTAACACCTGACAAAAGCTGCATACTTAAAGACCAAAGTTTGGTTCTTAGATTGCTTTGGAAGTTACCCGTGAAACAGCTACAGGGACTTCCCATACTGCTTTTCTACAGGCAAAGCAGCATAGCGCCTAACAAATTTGTTTTATTCAACGGCTATTTAAAAAATCAAGTAAGTGCAATTTGCAAGGTAAACCATATTCCACATCAGCGGCTTATTAGCAAGTGCTGTGGAAGTACTAGGAAATTCCTTAGTACCTCCACTCTTGTGTCTTCAGTGATGACATTACATAACCCCAAAAGAAACAACTTTGCTAAATGAACTGTTCTGAAGGCTTAGGATTTAATAAATTAAAAAGGAATAATAGACCTTCTTTTACACACTAAGATGGGAAACTAACATGCAATCACACCAAGCACCCAGCTAACGGACAGTGTTCGTACTGCCTTTGGTCTTGAAGCAAAAGAAATGTGTTAAATCCAATCTGCATTGAAAAAGAACTGTTGCGGACTCAGATAAACTAAACAAACAAAAAATTCCCAAGGCTGGCCTTAAAAAAAAAACAAAACCACCATGAACAACACCAAAGTCTCCAGTAAAATTCCACTACCTCTTTACATTGCAGTGTATAACGTGAACTACATACTACAAAGACTGACTGATATAATAGTTAGGGATGGGAATTTTCATAACAGGTTATATCAAGCTGCTATAGAAAGACTCAGGTTTGAGCTGGTGACAAAAAATTGGATAGTCAGAACTCTGTGAACAATTATAATGAAAATCTCAATTCTCCACGTATAGGAAAGAAGTGCGAGATTAAAGAACTGACACTATGCCTCTTTTTTGGTTTCAGCAGTGTGGCTACTGAAAGAAACGCAATACCATGAAAAAGCTTTTTAACCCAGTGTACACCTGTATGATATTACCTGTGGTGATTTGGGTTATTCAAAACCTCATACCTTCCTATATGCTGCATCTTGTTGCATAAACAGAGCCTGATAACATAGACAATGTTATCAATGACACCTCACACCTCAATGCTCTAAGCCCGCTTTCTTTTTATCAATTTTAATCCAATCAGTAGTAATAGGAAGTTTAATGATCTTCAAACATAAGTGGAGGCGATCAGTCCCAATTTCAAGGATCTTCCTGCACAATGAACAAACTATGGAACAACTCCAGACTAAAAGCCAATGACCTGGAAAGATACGAGGTATGCTTCCAATCTCTCTCACACAAGTTCCCAGCCCGCATACGGCTGTGAGGTAAAAAAGTCACCACTTCAAGATTCCTCCCAAATTTGCATTTTATATAGAAGAAAAGTCTGGACTCTTGGCTCCTGTATAACCCTCTAGACACCAGGGATGTCAGGTGTTTGGAATGTTTCCTTGGGGATACCCTGATGGCCTTCTGCCAGGAAGGCAGGTTTTCTTTTGGTGATCTGAGAAAGTAGCCCTGAGAGCTGAAAGTGTGTGTATGAAAAGAGGTGAACCCTGCCATTCCCCTAATCATTCCAGATTCTAACCTGATTTGGCTTTGTTCAGTTAGCTTTAAGTTAGTTAGACCTCAGCTTGCTCCTCAGAGATTTGATTAGATGACCTCCAAAAGTCCCTTCCAACTTAACTTCTATGATTCTCTGTCTTATGTAGTATCAGCCAAATGTTCACTCAACCATAGCCCCACAGTTCACAGCCCGGTTACACAGATAGAGTGAAATTTGATTTCTTTGAATTGCATGTTGGGTGTAATACTGACACTTTCAGGATTCAAGATGAATACATCAATATTTCAGAACAGCAAGTAATTAAATGGCAAATGCACACAAATGAGAAGGATCAGGTTTTGCAAATAACAATGCAGTAGCTCTAACAAGCAATGTTAGATGGTGTATTGGTTTCAGCTGGGATAGAGTTAATTTTCTTACTGGCAGCTGGTATAGTGCTGTGTTTTGGATTTAGGATGAGAATAATGTTGATAACACATTAATAATTTAGTTGTTGCTAAGCAGTCAAGGACTCTTCAGCTCCTCATACTGGCCTGCCAACAAGAAGGCAGGGCGTACCCAAGAAGCTGGGAGGGGACACAGCTGGGACAACTGACCCCAACTGATGAAAGGGATATCCTATACCATATGATGTCATGCTCAGCATGTAAAGCTGGGGGAAGAAGGAAGGAAGGAGGGGATATTTGGAGCAATGGTGTTTGTCTTCCCAAGTAACAGTTACATGTGATGGAGCCCCGCTTTCCTGGAGATGGCTGAACAGCTGCCTGGCAATGGGAAGTAGTGAATGAATTCCTTGTTTTGCTTTGCTTGTGTGTGCAGCTTTTGCTTTGCTTACTAAACTGTCTTTATCTCAACCCCTGAGTTTTCTCACTTTTACTCTTCTGACTCTCCCCCTGCTGCATGGTGCTTTGTTGCCAGCTGGGATTAAACCATAACTGATGGTTATGTGTTCAAGATTGTTCTTGACAGAGGCATTGCAGGCCAACCAGCTCACCTGTAATGGATGGAAGTACAGGTTCTGTGTGGCACATCACCTAGCCAACCAATCAGAAGGACCTATTTTCTGAGGCAGAAGTGGTACCACTCAGATCCATAACAGCATCAAATGAACCTCACTGAAAGACTCCTCTTTTCCAGTCTTAGTTTTCCATAACTGCTGGTCATAATGTGTGTAATATTGGTAAGGAAACTTGAACCTCAGGTGTGGTTAGAATTTCAGGGTGAGAGGATATTGGAAAGACCCTCAGTGTACATAGTTTTGACTCTAGGTAGGCAAAAGACCATTGTTGACTGAGCTTCATTTTATGTCTTGGTTTGAATATGAAACTCAACTTATAAAACTCTGAAACAAAAACTTCTTCATCCTCCTGTAAAGTGCAATGTCTGTAGTGAAGGTGGGGTTTCCGGTCTTACTGCTAAAACCATCACACACACAAACAGTGGTGACATTAGCTATGATAGGTATGAAGACTGCAATAGCCATTATCTTGTGTGATGGCAGGAGCTGATATGAACTAATACCAGTAGGTAATGGTACATCTTTTAAATATAGAGCTCCAGTGCTACAAAAACGTTAGCTGATACAAATGTAATTACCTTGAAAAAAAAATACATTCCAATTTATAAAGCAAACGAAATGGCAAACAAAACAAAATGACAATCAAATAAAATGATGCAAAGCAGCAACTTGGCAATAGATGCCATGTGCCCCAACACCAAGCTTCTTTGACTTTCTCATAGTGTGAATGTTGTAGCTTCCAAAAGCCATTGTCTTCTGTTCAAGTTGAGAAGTGAGTCAGGTCCAATACCAAAATGCCATGCCATATTTCTGCTTATTTTTGTTGAAATAGCTAATAACTAGCTTTGAGCTTTTCTCTACCTCCAGATCCATGAGGACAAAGCTTTGGGATGCCTCTCAGCATGTAAGGAGGACCCCAAGTAGATGCGAAGGGGAAAGAATATGAAA
Organism: Rissa tridactyla; assembly: GCF_028500815.1. Classification (NCBI taxonomy): domain Eukaryota; kingdom Metazoa; phylum Chordata; class Aves; order Charadriiformes; family Laridae; genus Rissa; species Rissa tridactyla. Next base: position 105,636,653 of record NC_071467.1, on the reverse strand, counting down.
GCTTTTTGTGTGTGTGTTCAGTCCACCAATGCTGTTTTTAAAAAACTGAAAACACAGCTGAGACTTGAATAGGTATAATCTCACTGTTTTTATCAGGGATTAGAGCTCATGTGGGGTACTATCTAAACCATCTTGGACTATTCACACTTTACCTTGCTTGGGTCTACTGTGCTGACCACAACTTTATATTTCTTTGTGTTTCTGAGCAATGGATAGCAATGAATTCTCTCATCCTCTTGTGTGCCAGTTTTGCAAAAGCCTGTTACCTGTTTCAGTGTGATGTGCCTCTTCCCTCATTAAACTAAGAAGCCAGTAAATTTGAGATATCAGAATCCTTACCAATAGATTTCAATTTTTCCAACAGAAGGGGCTGTTCATGGCTTCTGTATGCTTTGTGTATCAACAAAGGTGACAAGGGATGACACTCCCACCACCATTGAGTTAATAAACTATTAGCTGATTAACTATTGTATGTGCATACCACAAAACCAGTTCTATCTGATTTTGCCATTGCAGCATCTTATTTGCTAGTATATGGTTTGGTCATCTGCACTATCTTTTTAAATCTCTTCAAATCCATACTTAAAAAATATTTATTTAATTCCATTAAACTATATAAATAAATTCAGAAGTTATTTTTTCACTTCATGCCTCCTGGCTTCTGTAGAAAGCAATGTCAGGTAGGGAAACATCCTAACAGCAGGTTGACAGTAGAAATGGTAATTTTCACTGGGATCACAGAGCCTTCAGGGAAAATTGATTCATCACAAAACAGCTTAGATTAAGTTTCCTTGGTTTCTGTGTAGGAAATCAAGCTGGCTGTTACTAGTGACTACGAAATCTTCAAAAATATTGCGCAGTAAAACGAAACCCCAAAAGACTGAATCTTTGCATCAAAACTATTATATAATATGTATTAATATATAATTATGTATTATGAGATGCTATATATCATCATGTATGTAAACTTTAAGTTATAGCGTTGTTATAATGATGACTTCTCTGTATACCTTGACAAAATACGAACTCTTCCGTTCCAAGGATGGAAATACTGGCTTATAAAGTCAATGGGAATTCTGTCATCCACTGCAGTGAGGCTAGAACTAAACAAGAAGTGTCACAGTTCTCAGAGAGAGACTCAGGAGACCTACAGCTTCTGTTGCTGCTTTTAATGATTTGTGTTTTATGAATGACACTGAATGATGAGCAGCACACTATTTTCTTTTTTTAACTTTGATTTGGGAGCAGAAATACAAACTTCTCAGAAGTCTTGTGTGGAAAGTCTTCTCTAAGTGTACTAAATAAACGATTCTCTAAATCACTTGCCAAAGCAGTGTGATTCCACCAAAGTGATACAATTTATTGCGAAACTTCTCATTATGGTATACTATTAAAATCTTTCTATAAAGACCCATTAGCAGAACAACTTGACTTGTTTAAAAATACATGCAGTAAATTGACACCTTTTGGAAAGTACACACAAAAATCTCCGAACAGCAGCACTCCAAAGAGTGAGAATTTAAGGCACGTGATTGTTTTGCAACTTTTGTTACATAAACTTCCATCTAGACCATATATTTGTAAAACATAATTTCATATATTTCAATAACTAGCTTCACAGCTCAGAGAGACAAAATTCATCTGAATACAGGCAACACTTTTTTTTTTAACATTACTAGGTCATAGTGCAGCATAATAAACGTTATTAAAAAGAACCTTCTCCATGGAGCAACATCTATAGAAAAGACATTGAATATTTCTGCATTTCATATTTTTACAACAAGGTAGGCCATAGTTACTTGTTCAATAAATAGGGACTGTGCAATTCCCAACTTGCCTTTGTTTGACACAGCATGTCACATAAAAAATTTAGAAACTGAGTTTTCAGCCAGGGAAGAAGAACTGAACTGACCTCACCAGAAGTGAACTGATTTACTAACGGATCATTTCAGTTTAATCCACGTGGTAAAAAAAGAAGCTGATACATACAGCCAGCTCCTCAGCAGCTCTAAATCTATATTGCTGTGATGGAAGTTAGTGGTGCTTGACTGATTAAAGTGTGCCGAAGAAGCAACCAAACACTTGCACTCAGAGGACACGTACTGAAATGTGAAAGTACGTAGAAAGAGTATGGGGGGGGGGGAAGTGGGACAGATGATGAATTCTTATAACCTGCTTTTTGTATTGTTCAGTTTGTCCTTCATCTGTTCAGCTGTGGCGACACAACAAATAAACTATGCATAAAGCCTTTGAAAGTAAATGGAGAGTTAAGCCCTTTGTATGTAGTGTCTTTCCATTTCTTCTGTTGTTAAAAATGGCATAATGTTCTTCTCTGGTTTGCAAAAATCTCCTACAGCCCACAGCCCTCTGAAAAGCATGCAGGATCGTGCTGACTTTTCACAGTGACTGCTGTATTTGTAAACACTATGGTCTCTATTGATCCTCTCTTGTTTAGCATAAAAGCATACTAGAACATCAAAATCTTATATCCTGTGGTTTTCAAAATTGCATACTCTTGTGTGTGCAACACTTACTTATCTGATGAAAACGCCTATCTGCCGATGATGATTTACAAATGTTTTCTTGAGGTAGCCTGTACACAAATAGATTAAGAATGCTCTAACAAGCACGCAGAAAAGAGTCCACAGTGTGGTGGTTCTTCTGATTGCAACACAGCAATGACCTCTGTACAACAGCAATGAGAAATGAAAGTTTTATCTCAAAGCCAGCACCTGACAAGCATCTTGCCAACTTCGGTGTTGGTACTTTAGCATTATGCTATGAGACTGGATGTTAGATTTTGGTACATTGCACTTTACCTGTGCTAATATTTGGGATTAGTCACGGCTCCGTTGTGTATCTATGCCAGTGACTAAAATACTTGTTGCAATTATAATATCTGGAACAGCGTTAGTGTGCTCTACTTCATCAAAATAGTGTGTTCATATGTACTCAGTTCACAAAAAATTGTATTTACATTACTGAATTCTAAAATTAGCATCCCTACTTGTGACAGCCTTATGACCCTCGTTAACAAGACTAGCTCTGAGTGATGAAGCTTTCCAATTAGGGACACTGATTTGAATCAGTCCCCAGGATGATTGCAAACAGGCAGCTGCTTGTGGGTTCATATCAAAAGAACCAGTACTCTGAATGTAGTCTCTAAAGGCGTATGTTATGCATCTATCTGGGTTTTTATATGACACTTGCTAACGTATCTCTACAATTTGCACCAGCCTAACAGGCAGTTTTAGCAAAGAGGACAAAGATAGGAAAAAGGCGTAGGCATGAATTTTCACACATTGCTCCAATCTTTTTGGCTGCCCGTGTAAATCTCAAATTTCAAAAAGTCTCCATTGGATCCAGTCTTAAGCAATTCAGATACCTCCTTGCAGGTGATTTAGCTCATTTACAAATGGTTTACACTGATATCAAAAAGAAATGCACAAATTAGGATCACAGAAGCAGCTAAGCACTCATTGATGTCACAGAACCTTTGCAACTTAGACCACTGAAGATTTCAAGCCAAAATTTCAGGACTGGAATCATCCAAGGCAAAATACAGATAGGCCAGAGGACTATATGCCAGCATGTAGCATTATACACCCACAAGAGGTCTCGGAGTTTTCACTTTCTAGTCTTCATCTGAGTTGGCTTTCGCTGACGTCTCCAGATGTCTTCAAGGTGACGTAGATCTGATTCATATGCAATAGGCATCTAGTGCAATCTTAACTACTGCCATTCAACAGAAAACTGGGGACAAAAAAAATAAAGGAAGTTCCTAACACAAACAGGTATATACATACACAGTAGCCAAACTACCTCAATACTTAGAACCATCAACATCCTGAGTCATTGTGGCACTTGAACCATGTGGCAAAACACAGGTTAGCATCTAAGAGACCATTATCCTGATCAGCTATTGAAAGTGATACATAAATTAACAAGATAATCTAACAGAGTATTTGGAAGGTGTCTTCCAAAGCAGCAGCAAAAATGACAAATATTTACACTTCTGTCTGAGTGAGGCTATTTAAAGTAGAGCAGCTTAATTAAGAATGTGAAAGGAGTTGCTTGTGACACACAAACTAAAATTCTGAGCTAATTCTGGATGTCCTTTCATTCCAGTGGTAGTGAGTAGAGGAAATGAAGGTGAAGGAAGGAAATGGCCTTCCTGGCATACTTAATTATATTTCAAGGTGCTAGGACTTTCCTCTTCCTGGAAAGTTTTCCACCAGAGTCAATGTCACACAATTACTCAGTGACACAAATATTCAAGAGCAGGAAAATATTTTTCTTTAGCTTGCACTTATAAAAGGCACTGATCCATACCAACAGGGTAGACTTAGCAGTCAAGAGGCTAACCATTGGCTTCTCCTACATTCATTTCATACATCATAAGCGTAATGCAGCCTATTTCTTTAAATGTATTTGTGGCATAATGGCATAATAAACCATTTCCATGTAAAAAACACAACAAGGATTTACCATTTGAAAAGGTTCTTGGTTTAGCCTTCCAAAAATAATGTTGACTTTTTGTAACAGTCTGCATGAAAAAATAACAAGGAGGCATATTTCTCCTTTACTATTCACCCTTTCATTATGAATGAGAACTCAAAAATCTAAGTGCAGCAGAAAAGCTCCATGTTTCTGACATTATGGGGCCCCACTCCCTTTCCATCTGAAACCATGCTAGAGCAGATCCTGTGAACCAAGAGGTTGCTCTCCATTTTTACAGAAGCCCTTTGTTCAAGTTATTCTCGCTCATCTGCTCTTTTCAAGTAAGTCCTGGCTCACAACTGTGTTTCCTCTTGTTCTAAGGAATGTGGAGGGATGTGGCAAGATGCTGGAAGAGATGCTAGCTTCTGAAGCTTAGGGTGTTGCAGAGGTTTTGGCCTGTGAAAAGAACGTCGGCTTTGTACACGTCTGGCTGCAGCAGATCTGTAATTTCCTTGTGCATCAAGCAACATTTTCTTCTCTTGGGGCTCCTTCATATAAGAGTCTTCCAGCCCTTCAAACATAAGTAGAGAATTCTCTTCTTGTGAATTCTCTGACTTGTAGCTAACTTCAGAACAATAACCTGAGTTTACTGTCTCTTTGTTATTCATATCTGTACCTGCTTCCCAGAAGAGATCAGCTACATTTGGGTCACAAGAAGCTATATACTCAGAGACAGAAGAAAGAGATATATTCCCTCTGTTTTCCAATGAAGAATAGTTTTGTGTCCAAGGCATTTGAAGGCAAGATGGAAAGAAGTGGAGGGGAGTCACTGAAACGCTTTGGTTTTGGTTTAGTTGGTCATCTGAAGAGGAGTATTCTGTGATTTCAACATCATGGTCCATATCACCTAGAGAGCACAATTAGATAGAAACATTTGTAATATATACTTTCTATACTAGTATGCTGGCTATTGGGGTTTGCTTTTGGCTATTTTTATGAAGGTTTTATGAAAGTGGGTGGTTTAACATGGCTTTTTTGCTGGGGAACTGTACCCTCTCCCAATTTCTATCTTAGACAACCTAAAGTGAGTTTATTAAACTTCTTATCCTTGCTGAGTATCCGGCAAAACTTAGTTCAGTGTTTGTGATGAACCGACTGCTTGTTTCATATATTTAGGAGATGGAGCCATCATCTAGTCATTAAGGTGTAGCTTTATCTTGAAACATGTAGTCCTGATGCTCAGCAAGGAAATCTTTCAGAAGCTTTTAAAAGAAATTCTGCTCTTTGAGCCAAGTAGCACAGGGTCTCACCAGGGAGTCAATTTCTTACTGACCAGAGCCTATGATCAGTTTTCTGTATACTTGAGACTACGTAGAGAAACTTCACATTTTGACCCTTGGTTTACAGTTTACATGGGTTTTTAAAACCTTTTAATTGACATTTCAGTATCATTCTCCTATTAGGAGAATTTTGTTAAGGAGATAATTCAGAGGAGTGCTTCAGAGAGTAATCAAATTCTAAGCTTATTAGCTTGGGAAACCTAACTTCCCAAAACACTTCTTAACAAACACAGCAGTAAAAACCTAGTGATTTTGATACGTCAAAGATACTTGCACAAGAACTTACACATACCGGTTCCTAATAATAAAGTCAATTATAAATAAGGCAATAGAATAGAGGAAAAGAATAAAGGTTAGCAAGAAAATATTCATCAAATCATATGACAGAATTTTATGTGGAATATTCTCAGTGGAAAAAAAGTGAAGAGAATTCCAGTGTGGAAGTCAAGGAGAAGTTTTCCTCTTGGAATGCTACTCATTATTCAAGTTTTTAATCAGGATATTGGAATTTAATTCACAGTTCTTTAATTAATCTGCCGTTCCTTTCAAATCTTCATTTAGAAAATAATCGAAGATGTATTAATAAGGAACTGAGTACTAGAACCAACCACAGACCTACAGGCCGCTCCAGTAAAGAAAGTGATGTGCTTCCTGTAATTACACTTGAACTAGCACATCTTCTGCAGAGATAGAAGGCAGAACAGAAGAAAAACGGAACTTCCTTTTCTATTTCTTTTCAAAAGGTTATGAAGTTCTTCTTAAATCAAAATTACCAGCATTCACTGTTACCCTGAGGTCTTTGTCTGAAAAAAGTTTCATCAGCTAACTACAGAAGTACTTTCAACTTACCACACTCCTTTATTTGTTGATGCATAGAGGACACTAGGTCATACATTTGTGACCATGGATTCCACAAAAGCAAATTCATGATGAAACTGATCATTGCATTTCATTGCATAATCCCCACAGTGCCCAGTGTTCTATTCAATTGTGATGTCTGAACTGTGACCTGACACACCTCATTTACAGCACTGACCATATTGATTATAAAAATGACGGCTGCTTTTTATGGTGTGGAAAATTTCCACAAAGTGAGAATTAAAGGCCAACTAGGGTAATTGATTTAAACCCAGAGTCAATATAATTTTATGCCTCTACCACATTAGAAGCAACAAGTTACTTACGGCATCAGAAAGCTAAGCATTTTTCTGGTTTTAAAATAAGGTATGTGTTAAGATAAACTCACGGTTTAAGGATAAAGCTCTAACCAAATCTGGAATTCTGCTTTTCCACAGTCTGGCTGTTGTGTAATTATCTCTACCTGTGCAAGGGAACTCTGATGCATTCTAGTAAACGTGCTAAATTTTTAAACTCTTTCTTATGTAATTTAAGATGATATGAGCAGTGTCATTGAGTACTTGTATTGTGGTGGTGGGACCATTTTCCCTTCCTGGGCACTAGATAAATAACCTGGACAAATGCTCAAAACTGATTCAAGGCTTCTTAGCAAGAGAGTCAAAAATCATATTCTAATCACGCTAAGAATGAGAGCCTTAGCCCAGATCATTGCTGGTCTAGCCCTGCTGCTCTTACTGTACATCCAAATGCAATAGAGTCCAGTTGGTTAAATGACTTGTCTGACCTCTTATGGGCAAACCATATCCTTTGAAATCAGCAACTGGATTGTTTTTCTGGGGCTTCAGACTACTTTGTTTACATCTGCAGATGGTAGTGACAATGTTACACAAAAAGACCTATCACTGTTTAAGGAGGTCAAATCAGAATTACCTGATTCCTGTTAGGGAATTCAGGTACACATTTTATCATCTAGGACTGACTAACCAAGAAGCCTGGAGCCTTTTGAAAATGGGTGCACAATATTCTGGTATTTGGAATACTATTTTCTTGGCATTTAAGTGTTCAAGCCAAAACAAAGAGCAGGACCATTATCTGCTGTAAAAATAGCAAGTCATTGGACCCCAAATAGTTGGACAACTCTTCTGCAAAAGAAAAATAGATGTTTTGTTATTCAAGCTGGAGAAAAACAGAAGTTGTTTAGTTGTACAAAGAAATCAGGAAGGAAAGAGATGCTCTGGGAGAAGAAAAATCAGAAAAGTAAGTTTACTTGTCTGTAGTCAGGGTTGATAGGAAGGTTGATTAAAAATAAAGGTGATAACATCCTTTAAAATATTACATATGTGTTGATTCTGGGAGAAAAGATCTGGGTCGGTCCTCTGGGCCATCTGCTAGCAGGAAGGAATCTATTGATTTGTTGCTGAGCCGGAATGGAGTGAGCCGTCTGAAGTTGTTTGGAGAGTATGGGATCTGCACTCGGGCCCTTTGTGATGGTACCACAGTATCTTCACTAGATAACCATGGCGAGAATTTCATGTAGATGCTTTGATCATCATCAGTTGAAAATACCGGGTTATCAATTCCTAAAAAAAGTTCACGAGTTACAAATACAATTGATCAAAATAATTTCTCGGTAATACAGCAAGATGCTTTGTAAAAGGAGAATGGCTATCGTGGGAAAAAAATAGGCTGATATAGGTGTATAGGTGTATATATGGTATAGGTATGACTAGGCCAATACACAGACCATTATACACACATACATTGTTTGGTTATTGCGAGTCATTTTTGATTTCTATTAGAGGGAAAAACTGGATATTATATCCAATATGTAGTTACGTTTGGAATATCTGGAGACAAAAAATAAAACCAATAAAAGAAGAAATCAGTCAGCAAATATTAAGCAAAACAAAGCACAATATAAAATAGCTGCAGAAAAGTCAAATCAAACCCATATATAATAAAAAAAAGATGAAAAAAAAAACCACAACAGCATAAACTGCACAACTCCGTAAAGGAATGATACGCGTGTGAGGGAACTAAAGCAGGCCACAAAACAGTCAAAAGTAAGTTACACGAGCCTTTTAATATAGATATCTAGTTTGTAGTGTTTGAAAAGAAAAAGAAATTTTAAAAATGAGTCTAGGTCTAATCTTGCCACCTGCTTATTTCTGGATCAATTTCTGGATGTCGTTATACATTCTCAAATGTAGAATTTGTCATGGGTCAGTGAAAAGGCTGTATCAGCATGTCTGCCAAAAGAGTACAGATACAAGCGTTCTTCTTCACTGTATGCAGCATATTACATATGAAGCATAAAGTGGCATGCTGATAATTCAAACACAAAAGTGCTAAAGAGAAATACTTTAAAACTTTATAAATAATATATAGTGATACAGTTTCAATCTCATATTTTTGAGCCTTTCAGGGCTGGAAATGAAATCCAATGAATTCTCCAGGCACGCTGCAAATCTGCCCTTTTCAGTGACTTCTATGAACCTGTAAGAATCTGAGGGAGTTGTGAATTCAAGAGGAGAAATCTGGCCTGAAAGTAGAAGCATGAAATTTATCACAACAAAGTACTTCAAATGCAAGTAGAAAACAGTTACAAAGGACTAGTATTGACTGGTTTTGTGAGGTAGGACAATTCTAAAATAACATTTTCTGTTACTAGAAATAATTAGTGGGTTTAGGTCTGGTTTAGGCAGTCGTGCTTGCAACTTCTATCAGTAGCAAATTTGATGCTCTCCATCCCTCTGGATAGCCAAAAGTTTTTATCTGTTAGCATTAATATTAAGCAAATATATTTTCTAATAGAACACATCAAAACAAAACAAAAAAAACCCAGGCTGAATGATTAGCATTTCTAGTCTTTTTTTTAACGTTTGAGAAAAAAAAAACCCAAACCCTCAGTAGGTAATTAATATTTTTACCAGTAGGAGTATCTGTGAAATTTTGCTTTGTCACATTAGCCAGGAAATCAACTCCTTTGCCTAGATGAAAAGTTTCATAATCATTATTTTCTTCTGATTCCGAAAACTCCAAATCTGGGGGGAAAAAAAAAAAAGAAAGTCCAATTTTATTAGAGATTTGAATCAGTTCTGATAGGAAGTGCTATTTTGTGCTGTTTTGATGCTGGCATAAATTTCACACTCTGGCTAAGCTTTTGGATAACAGAATTGTCTGCTTTCCTGGGGCTGAAACAAACCACCCTATGACGTGGCACCACGGCTGCTGCTGTGTTTTGTGTCTTAAATGCTCACGTGTTGACAAATGTCATCATCACAGTGACCAGGCACTTCATCATTTGACAGAAGTTAGCATTAGGATCCTGACTGATTTCAAACCTGAAGTCATTGCTGCTTCTACTGCTGTAGAATCAGATTTACGACAGCTGCCAAACCACTTGTTAAGATTGCCTTCCAATGAAGATTTTTTTTTTTAAGTAGAGGATGACATCTATACACAGTGTTTTTTAACATGACAGCATTGAATGACCTACTTATAAGTATTTGGAAAGCTCTTCCCATGCAAAAAGGTTCTAGAATATTACACTTATTCAGCCAGCCTGTATTGCCCCTGTCAGTCAAACAAAAATAATGCTCAGAAAATGATTCAAAGAACATACATAAAGAAAAATATCTTTGCTTGGAGCTATTGAGAAAAGATGAATCCCTCTCTACTTAAATTCAATTCTCTTTGAGATCAAGGGGTTGCATGCATCAACAAAGGAAAGAACAGGAAAAGAGCTAGTTCAGTGGCTTTTAAAGCACGTTTCAGTTTTTAAGTGATATGTATTATTTTATAATTACATAAAAAACATACTGGCATCCATCATGTCTTGCTATGACTGACATCAATGCCAAAAGATGGCTAAAACATGAGGTGAAAGAATTTGGGGCTTTACATGCAAAACCAACTTGTGCTAGGGATGTTCCCTAGGCCGTTCAGCTTCAGATTACGCTTTCAAGGCTGAACCATATGTAAAATTTGTGCATGAAGGGCGAATCAGTGCTGAAACTGGCCTCTGACTATGTGTTCCTTTCAAAGCTACGCTCTCCTTGCGTTCTAATGTGCTTGCTTAGAGTCAGCTCTGATTCAGACCCTTCTAAACAAATGGACCTTAACTCAGGTGAGCGTGTTATCTCCACTACTTAATTTTATATGGCATGGTGTCCCAGGCAGAAATATCCTGCTGTGATGAAAAATGTTAGCAAAAGTTGCTCTGTGCAGCTTATCCAAAAGGAATCTGAAAGTTCATCTATGTTGCAGCCACTGCACTGTTTTTTTTTTTACAAAATTTAAATGCATTTTAAAAATGTGAGTAAAGAGACAATTAAAATTTGGTTTGTCATCGAGCTGCCTAGAAAAACAACTTTAAATCATCAAGACACTGCATTTATGCATGGAGCAGATCCCCACTCTGAGTTCTGAATTATGACTAGAAGTCCCTTTTTAATACCAGCTTCAATGTTGCATGTAACAAATTTTTTCAGTAATGGTTTACTGACAATGCAGCTGGTAAAATGCAGCTAATGAAACTGGTCTACGAGTCTTTTTTACCTTTTTCCTTCAAAGTAAAATCTTGTACTGGATTTTCTGAAGGTATTTTTCCATTTGGTATGACATTGCTGTTTCGCTGAAAGAAAACAAAGAAAGTTACCAAAACCACTACCATCATCAGATAGCAATGGCAGTGACATCCTTGGAAATCACAAGTTCAGCAGCATAACCCTGAAATCTGTTGTAAGCTTTGCTTGAAACTCAACATGGATGTCATTAGTTTCCCCCCTACGCTCATACTCACTACAAGAAAAGAAAGAAACTTCGGCTCTTTGTATGCTGTACATTCCCTCTTAGTTTCATGTAAATTTTGTAGGACGCTCTATGCTATAGTGCTACCGTGATACATCGACCCTGCAACATCTCCCCACAGTGTTGTAGCATGGCTCAAGATCTGTTGTTTTTCAAGTGATCAAAAATCTCTCACCCAGAAGAAGGCTCCCAAAGCAAAGAGAAAAGCAGCACTGAGAAGATGCCCCTCGAGCTATCTCATAGTTTAATCTCTTCTTGCTTAGGCCCTTTAAATTCATGAAGTTCTAAAGGACAGAGATAAATGCAGGACATAGGACCCTTCAGAGTCCTCCCTGCCCTCCCCATCCCTTATTTTGTATAATAGGTGGCTACATCTGGGTCCTTGTGAAAGTATTTTACCCTTTTTTGGCCCCGGTCTCTCTTGTGGATTTTATTGAGCTTCTTGGAATGGTTTATTCCTAGTTTGGTACTCTTGAAAGATTCTAAGCGCTTCCTCATTGTCCTATGGAAAATCTCCTTGTCTTGTTTCTCATCTTCACTGTGCATGATCTCATGTCGACTGTACAGGTGTTTGTGCTGTGGCCAGGAAGGGAAGACAATATTCATTTATTTAGAAATACAGCTGGATGCCCTGAATCAATGCATTCAGTTAGTGTCATGCAAATGTGAACAACTCCATAAAAAAGAATGAATCGAAGACATTCTGAAGGCATTAATGAAACTCCTATTTTCCTTTCTCTTTCTTCACCACGAAACAGGTTTAAGTCCAGGAATTTTAAGTATGTAAGAGGAGTGACTGTCATTCAAAGTAAGCCTCTCCCTGTAAGTGTCTGAATCACTTCAGTTGATACACTCCATTTAATCCTGCTTCAGAACCTATGTTGGACCCAGTTCTGCATTCCACTGGCCCCAGTCAAGAAGTCAAAGGCACTAGTTCTGTTAAAGAGGCATGTTCATAAATGGGAAAAAATATGGACAAAGAGCCTATCTTCCTCAAGGGTGCAGATTTTACAGATGGGTTGATTCCTTCTGAGTTTTGCTCCCAAATTTTGGTTCCTAATGTCTCCTAGTTTTAGATTGGAAAACAGTCCAATGCTAGGCTCTCACCTCTTGCCTGGGTTTATACAGGTACTGTTGTAGGGTGTGATGAGCAACTGTGTCTTCTGTGTCCCGGATACTTTTCCTCCTCTGCTCTAAAGCTTGCATGTCAAGGCAAACTGGTCCAGCTTTTTCTCTCCTGAAGAATACAATATACAAACAGCAGTATTTAAAACCAGTAATTGCTGAAAGGGAAGAAAAAGCAGGAAAATGGGGAACAAGAAAGTCTGAAAAAAAAAGGGGAAGGTCAAAATCAGCTAGATGAAAATGAGTGAGGAAATACCTAATGGGAAATGCGTAAAGATCATCGGTTTTTGTCTTTCAGGTGGGTGTAGCATTAATTTCTCAGCTTACATGACACTGTCTGTTAAGTGAAAGAATCATAAGGAAGGAGAAATTTTTTTCCTTGCCTCGCTCCTGACTTTTTCTGGAGCAGACACAGAAATGACATGTAGACCTGTCTATAGCAGTTGATGAACAAAAGGCATATGGAACAACTCTAATGTGGATGTCTGCTTCATCTGACCAGCCTTTACTGCAAAAATTTGTTTGTGTGTAAAATGCAACAATATAACTGTATGTATACCCATTTTGTGTGGGAGAAAAGAGTAACTGAATTTCAAAATAGGGGTGAATGAAGGCCCTGCAATTTGCATTTTTGAAAATTTATGACATTGTTTCCATTTCTTCACATATAACATACCCCCCCCCCCGCAATCAGTCCACATAACTTACAGTAAATAAGAGACAGAGCCTTCCACAGTACTTGGGCGTGGGGTGCTGAAATCCACATTTACCATGTTGTCTGTACTTGGAGAACGTATAAATGCCAAGGAACCTCTACGTTCTCCCTGGCCACAGAAAGAAACAAGACATATTACAGCTGTGAACACCTAGGGCAAAATGTGTATCAGAAAATGCAGATCATTTCTGAGGCTGCTGTATGGAAATGGCACAAGAAGCAGTAATCTAACTTAATCTGACATTACTGTATGGGATTCAAGACATTATCGGGTAAAGATTCTGGGGCTAAACCCACATGGCTTAGCTATCTATAGGGCCCTTTGCATCTGTTAAAGATAAAAAATACTGTAATGAATCTACTGAACAGATTCAGCAGTGAATCTGAACATAAGTCTCATGCTCATCAAAGTCAAAGTCATTATCTAACTTTCTTCCTCTGAGGTGTGACCCAGAAAGCACCATGGGAAAGAACATTAGTTCTTGAGTTCAAATGGTCTGAAAACTGAATGGGTAATTTACAAAATCTCAAAAGGAAGTATTTGCTTATCTTGTGAACCACTCCCCATTTTTCACACTAACATAATTTCCAAATTTCCTCTTATTTTCTGAATTCAGTCTTTGAAATTCCATGTTTCACTGGAAGAAGTCTGCCTGGATATGGCTCATTTTCAAAAAAAGAAAGGAGATTATTATTAGTAGTAATATCAGTCATAGTAATAGTTTTTATTTTAGTTAAAGAAATTAACTGGTATATCATGTAGCTGTGAAAACGGGTTCACCTGGAGATTACAGGCATAGATGGATTATCACTTCAAAGATCACTGTTTAAAATATTCCATTTAAAACTACACTCTACACTATATGAATACTGCACATTTGTAGTGATTTGAACTGAAGTGGCCAGTTTCGTACTGAAAAAGATTAGGAATTCTTACACAATCTCTTAGCGTTGCTCCAGACTGAGAATGGTACTCATGCAGAAGGCCAGTAACTTTCTTCCATTCTGTAACTTTAAACATTTCTCCTCTTGCAAGTCTTAAATTGCTCTACCTTCACAATTCTGTGATTGCTTTTGATATCTGTTGTATACCACTTTAACTTTTGAAGTGTGGGTGTTATGATTCCACTGAATTAAAGTTACCCTTCCCAATTTTTTTTTTTTTGTATTACTGTGATCTGTCAGAATGAGATTATAGCAGTCCACTACTTTGGTCATATATCCACACCATTTGGAAGTGAGCTGCTTCAAGTAAGATTTGTCATCACACAGAACCACTGTTCTGCAGGAGCCAGACTCTGTTGACACATTTAGAAAGACGGCAGTTTGCCTAATCCCTTGGGAATTACGCTATTTTTCATGCAATGAATATAGAAACGAAGTTATTCAGTAAAATCCAACAGAAGAGTACACTGACATAATATTCATACTTGGGGATCAGGCATAATATTGAGAACTACAGCCACTCAAACAGGTGATACTGAGACTCAAAACACATTTAGAAAAAAAAAAGCAGTGCAGAAATGAAAGTAGTTTTCTTTTAGACATCCCCTGCAATATATCAACTTTAGGTTATATCATAAATTAACAAAAACCCCCAAGACCAGAAAATAAACCAACTAAACCAAAAAAAAGCCCAAACGCCAAACTATGCTATAATATGTCAACAAGCATTCATAAATACCTCAGCCACATAGCTAATTGCATCCTTCAAGTTGAGTTCATGGAAAACGTTAAGGATCTGGTCTCTTGATTTTTGAGCAGACCTTCTCATCAGTACTTTACTGAGGAATTTCCTATCAAAATTGGACCACCTGATAATTTAAACAAACTTTGTTAATGGCAACAAGGAATTTTAGTTTCACAGCATTTTTAGTCTAGCATAAATGATTTTTTGTGAGCTAAGCACTTTGAAAAAAAATGATGAACATACCAACGAGAGGGATTTGTGTTTTGAAGGTTTTCAATTAGCATTTAAAGAAAGTTAAGGAAAAGCCTCCTACAGAGCTGTGCAGCTGTCACAAAGCATTTAATAGGTTAACTTACCAAACACTACTACAACAGCAAGGGCGCTATGATTACAGTATCTCATTTCAGAGTCACTAGGATATTTTATATTCTGGGAGATCATGCTACCTTATTTTTCCACTTCTGATTATGCATTGTTATATTTAATAGCTTCATTCTAAAAGTTTAATTTTCTTTCCTCCTTTGGAAGGGAATCTGCTTTTCCCCAGTTGTATTGTAGGAAAGCCAGCCTAGAAAATCAGTTCACAACAGCAGTGCCCTTCCTAAAGCACTTATAGAGGGCCTTATTCATGCCACTGAGGTACTCAGGGGGATAGAATTAATGTATATTTTCTGTGATTTACACTTCCAAGCTTATTTGATAGTAGGATATCTCCCATCTCGTATATAGGCTCCAGAAGATAAAGGCTGCTTTGCTTCCATCTGCCTTCCTCAAGATTTTCTTGAGGCAACTTTGGAGACTACTGTTCAAAGTTACTCTATTCATCTTACTCAATGGCTATTTTGAGTTTGTGACTTTTTATTGATTGTTGAAGCCTTTTTGTTATTAAACATTATTCACAGAATTGATAACTATTCCTCTTCTCTAGACAGAACACCTGACAAGCAGTCTCTAATTCATGCTTTCACACCTGAGCATATCAGTGAGGATGCTAGGGGCTGCCATTTTTTTGAGGAAGCAGCACTTTCAGGTACGTATAATCCAAAAGAAGCAAACTTAAGGTGATCTCATTCAAAATACATTAGTCATCAAACCACACACTCAACCATGAATCTACATTAAGCTACTCCTTCTCTTGTTACTCAGGGATATTACTTTCTAACACCTAAGAAGTCAAACTCTGAACTTCCACTTTAAAAATATTTAGCTCCATCTTAAAGACAGTATGTCAAAACTGGGGATGTATCCCCTGTAGCCTGCTGAAATTCATTCCCAAAAAGTAAACTAAAAATTTAGACCAAAAGAATGAGGATGTTCTATTTGGGATACGTCACGAAAATTCTTCACTGCATGAATGAACAAAGACCAAAAAGAAATGAAGGAGATTCTCCCTGTAACTGGGTACAGAAAGGTGAGCAATTCTACTTGAGCTCAGATACAATCTAGCTCCAGCCTAGGAGTTGTGTAGTTATATGAGCATAAAGCTAAACCTAAGCTAATATACTCAGCTTCTCAGCAAGGGTTAGAGGAGCACTCTGCAGAAAGCTGATGCAACCACATGGCTTTTGGATTGGAATTGACGTGTTGAGTCTGCAGGACATGAGCAGGTTAGAACTGTGACTGCACCTATGAAATGACCTAACCACAGGGAGAGAACTGCCTGTCCTTAACACTCAAGATGTCCAGATTTAATGTCCTTTTTTCACATTTGTTCATCTAGATTATGGAAGTCTGCCCATCACAATGGTAACTCTTCACGTGTAGTTTAAAGAAAATGGTGTCTCTATCTTTCAGCTGAGTAATCTCTCAAGATGAATCAACTATAAACAGAGGGGGATGGAAATGGTCCATAATTTTCATTATCGGTTTTAAACTATTCAAGTCATTTCAAAGCACGCTCTGCCATTGCTTTCAGGGGTGTTGAACACATCCTTTGTAGAAATAGGATAATGAAATGAAATGAAATGAAATGAAATGAAATGAAATGAAATGAAATGAAATGGAACGGAATGGAACGGAGTATTACAGAGAAGGACCAACATCAGCATTTTAGGTTAAATTTTGTGCAAATGGACAGTTCTCAAGTCTTGAGAGAAGCTGATCCCCGGATGTGAACTGAGGTGTTTGCAAAGGCCTAATCTGGACTGTGGAAGAAAAGGAAAAGATTCCAGCTGTAGGGGACAAAAATAAACTATATTCACATCTGCCATATTTCCAGTATTTTCAGTATATAACCTTTTAAACTACATTTGACATCCTAGCTGTCCCTAAACCCACCAACTGAAAAAGTTCTAATTTACAGATAAGATTTCCTAGCAGTATTTCAACATTCCAAGTTAGTTACTACTTACTTGTCTCTCAGATAATTATGTCCTATTTGTCCAGAAATGTCTTCTATAGCAGAAAGAATGTGATCAAAGGCCTAGGAAAACAGAAGTGGAATTAATACCTTTACAGAAATAACAGGCATAATTAGAAAATAGCTCAATTTATGTCAGGTTAGACCAAGAGACTATGCAGAATAATTTTTTTGCTGGTAAGCAGGGTTTTTTTCCCATTTACAGAAATACTACTATATGCTTTTCTTCAAAGGTCCTGAGCTTTCTAACCAGTTCTTTACAAATTCACTAACTATTTTTGAATTACAAGGGTCTCAGCAAGAAGGTACTTAAGCCCCCATTTTAACATCCAATTTTAAGACTCTCTTTAACCACTCATTTTACCTTCTCCATTTCTGCCCTATGAAGTATGTCAGTCACTATTAGTGCCGGTGATTAAATCAGTTGAAAAATTTCCCTAGTGTTTCTTTTTAGATGTTTCAGGACTCCATACTTCCCTCACAGTAGAAGTAAGCACCATCCTTTTGATATCTAGGGAAAAATCTCATACTCTGTATATTAGATGGCTGATATAAATCCTGAGATTTATAATTCTTGACTCAAACCAAGGCAGCTGCAGATAAAATTTGGTCTTTTTCTGTATATGGTTGTTAACATTTCACTCTGAACATTGGAGTGGTTACTGCAAAATATACAGCATGCTAGGTTTAGAACAAAATGGGTGATATGGATTATTCCTGAATATAATATTAATTATTGCCTCAGGAGATATCTGACATGGAAGTGGAGAAAATGATATAACTAATTTGTCTCCCTCCTACTGGCTGAGAACAGACAGTGCTCCTTCTCTCTGAAGGCTGCAATTTATACCGTTCTAGGAGCACTGTGCCTCCTAGAACAATATCTGCTAGAATATTCTAGGAAGTGGCGAATCAGTAAATACAACTTTACAAAGTGTTAGGATTAAGATTACTGCTCGGCCTGCACTACTAACTGACATGTAAAGCTATATCCCATAAATGTAGACAGACTGTATTTCTTCACCTGGGGGAAGAATCCTAATTTTCAAATAGTAAATTATTTGAACGGAAATTGAAATTTGAATTGCTGGATAACAAAAGCATAATGCATTTATTCAGTACTCTGTAAGAGAATTCCCCAGAAACCAACCCTGTCCATCATTAAGTTGTTAATTCACTTCAGGTAACCTCCGATGTGAACAGACAAGATTAGAAGCTCCTACAAGAATATGTTAAAATACTCAATGCAGGATACCTGTGTAAATCTGAAAAGCTTGTGAATTAAAGAAGGCCATGAAAGATGTCTTATGGGCTTCTGTCCTTTAGCCTATATTTGTATTGAAAATGTATGTTTTCTTTTACTGAACAAAAACTTTACAATGTTGTGTGAAACTGAATTGGAAGAGATCACGTTTCAAAATCTTTTAAAACGTTAAAGAAATGCAGGTGCATAGACAGCATTCTCACTGAACTAAAACTATCAACGTTAACCTGGAATTTCAGTGTATAAGTAACATTTGCACTGGGCAGCAGACTACCTTTCTATGTAATATGCAGGCTACAAAGCCTGCTTTCCTATCTTATCCACAAATAAACAATATTTAAGAAGGAAAAATGAACTTCCACACACTTTGCCCTAGCAATCTTCAATCAAATGTCCTCCTCTTTTAGATGAAGAGAAAGAAGCATATTCCAGTCGTGCTGCTTCCCCAGTACTGTCAGCCCCACTGAATTCTCAAGTGAAAGACCAGAACCTTCAGTTGCGTATTCCCTCACAGGACTCAACCCAAAGATAAACTACAGCCTACTTTTAAAATGTTTGAAGGATTATGCATTTGAAATTTGATTCCCCTTTCCCTTTCAAAAATAAATTTTCTTTATTTTTTTTTTCTTCTTAAGGCACTCTGTAAAAATCAAAAAGACACCATAGTTGTGTTTAAAAATATCTTACCCTGCCATGAAGTTTCTCATTCAGTTTTGGCTCTCTGTGTTCAGTTTTCTTCACTTTCAGCCACTGTACCAGAGGCTTGATAGTCAGTCCCTAAGGATTGAAGCATGATACGAAATACATAGGAATTATCTTAGGCTTTCCTACAGCTGGTGGTTGTTAAAGAGAAATAGAGCATTTTTCTGTGTTATGTGCTGGTTCTCATACTTCCTCAGTTGATCTCTGTCCCCTTTAGAAAATAAAATAATGTAATACCCTCCGCTTCTGTTACAAAGGTTTGAAAGGACACCAACCAGTGGAAAAATACATCTCCTATAAGAAGAATGTGGCAGTGGAGGTGTTAAAGTGTTTCCTGTAGCATTGAACGTGCTGTTTTCTGCACATATTTTTGTTTGTGACCACAGTTAAACTTTCTATAATAAATTTGAGAAAAAAATCCAAGCTGGTATATACTGGCATATCTCCAATTAAATTAATGTTGTTTTTTTTAATCCAGAAAGTGCTATTTTGTTTGGATTCTAAATACTTTCTTGTCCCACTGCTTACTGTTACCTTTTAAAACAAGGACTTACGCTCAGGTGGATCAGCTTAATGACTGTATTTGCCTATAAAAAGGACTGTTCCCTATAGTTATTCACATGCAATGAAGGATGTTAACCTGATATTAACTTGAGTGCTATTAATACCAAGCAGCTAAGACTGAACATTTTTTAGCACAGAGGAAATTGTGTTTTGTCCCTTGCGGTGCCATATGAAAACATAAAATAGGATCTTTGTTACTAAAATTACAAATTCAATTATGCTTTCAGTTCAGTGAAACAATATGCAACCTTCAGCTGAGAACTGCTTTAAGCAGTTGGTACTTTTGGGGGACTCCTTCTCCTTGCAAGAAGCATGCTTAAGAAGTTGAATTACCTGGAAAATAACAGTAAAAAACACAACAATGATAGTTGTGCTGACAAACAGGTTTTTCTCTTGCACCTTCTTCTCATCCAGAAGTACGACAAGAGCAAAAGCAACTGCTCCACGTAGTCCACCATATGACATCACCACCTGGTCTATTATCTCCAACTGGACCATTCTGTAGTGATTAAGAATCCATGTCTGTAAGACCACACCTATAAAAAACAAATGCCAGCGTGTCTAGAAATACTCTTATGAAATGTCAATATCTCAACCGTGCATAACAGAAACAGTACCACCAGTCTGCTTTCATAAAAATCCTCTCTCTACACCATCTGCTTCTCCCTCCACTTTCTACACTGCCAAGGAGGGCAGACCCACTTGGTACCTTACTCTTTATCTTTAGCCAAAGGAATTAGATGAAGCTTCTCTGAGCCAGCAGCTCTTCTCAGAGTGCTGCCCTCTGACATAGGCACTACAGGTGAAATTCTGATGTACTGACCTTTGAAATTCTCCATTGAGAAATAATAGAATTTCTAGCACCATAGTCAGTGATATGCACAGAGTCTTTTAATAGGAAGAGAAGTGTGTTGAAACAGTGTTGATTTAAGGAGTAAGTGTGGTACTTTTTACAAATCACTAAAAATGACATTTATGCCACTGTCTTATGAAGGGTTGTGTCGCTATGCTAATACTGTCTTCAGGTGAGATGCTCCCTGCTGCAGGAGAACTAAAGCTCTAGAAATCACAATGTCTCCCAGAGAAGGAAAACAGCTTCACTGCTCCTGAGAGTGGTGCAGCACGTGTGTCCCACTCAGCAGGCCAGGACTGCTAACCAGTACAAAATAGATATTCCTCTTTTTGGAGAACTTTGAACTTGTGATGAAGGAAGAGTGTCTTGTATATATAGGCCTCTGGTGGAGGGGACCTTGAAAATTAATTCATGCCACTGCTCTGACTCCTCCAAGGATATGAGAGCTGCAATTACATAAGGCCCAATATCATCAGGTCTTCAGTAATTTATCAATTTCTAAGCTCAATGACTTTAATGGAGGCATATTGTTATTGCTGAATATTTAGTATTTACTTATGGATTACACTCGTTACAGGATTGCTAATCACTCATTCTGGGAATAAAACAAGTGACAAAGTCAAAATACTGAAAACTTTTTTAAATACCTCACACGCGTCAGTGGTTACTGAGAGGTGGCTACAGACTATTTAGAAAGGAAGACATGGGGCTAGGCCCTTCATTCAACCCAGGAATCTCCAGACGGAATAAGAATACTGAGTCGGGGAAAACTGCCAGCTAGATAGATGTGTTACCTTTTATTTGAATTTGATTCAAGACAAACAGGCAAATAAACCTGTTCAATTTATTCCCAGATGTAAGTACATACACCAAGACACTATGTGTTACTGTCTAGCAGTACATCATTCTGTGCTTTTTTTCCAGTTAGCCCCTTTTCTATTTCACAAAACAGTGATTAAATAGTAGAACAATTCTACAACAAGTAGAACAATATTTGGGCAAATCGTCATTGGTATTTTGACATGTTTGCAAACTTATATAAACACAGTAAATTGACAGTAGATAATCCCTACCAGCCACAGTCTTATTTACTGTTTTCCACCAGCCCCTGAGAATTATTTCTTAAGACAGAGAACCTGTGGTGTAATTATATATAGTCTTACATCACTGTGTGTCTCAAAGCTGAAGTCGACCATAGAATTAGCTTAAGACAATCTCTTTATTACTAAATTGAAAGAGCTGAAAGAAAGATATAGCTGACGGGACTCACATCTTTTGTTAGGCTGCAAGTTAAAAAACAAGGTCCATTTCACTGGGAGATTTTGCCAATACCATGCGCTGGGTCAACAAAGGTTAGCAACTGGGTGATTAATGTTAACTGCTGGGCTAGTCATATCCTCACACATCATCAAAAGTGAAATCCTACTATATATTTTCAGCATGTGATGAAGCTTACTGTAGAGATCTACCCTCCTAACCCAAAACCAACCACAAATTCAAACCAAATAAATGGAATAGTTTAAAAGGAACAAATCTAGAACTCAAAATATTTTTTTTTAATTTTTTTTTTCAAAAGAATATGTGATTGCATCAACAATACAATGCAAGGACAGGAAGAAGATCGTCCCCTTACCAATAACTCTATATACTGAGATGAAGACCAGTGTCAACAGAATAAAAGCTGTATTCCAAGTCCAGATAGCTGGATCTACAGCTGAAATTCCCAGGAACATGAAGATAATAGTTTCTGCTCCACTGGCCATCATTTTCATGGTATATCTTACAGTTGTAGAAGATTGTTCAGAGATGTTAGCCTTCACATATTTCTGACAGCAGATGCCACAGAAAGTTATCCTAGAAAAAAAAAAAAAGAAGCAATTGTTCAGAAAACATTTGTTGTAATATTTAATATTATTTCCATCTGTCTGTCACACAGTGATAAAACCCCACCATTAATGCCTAAGAAAAAATACACTCAGGAGTCATTGTGGAGTCTAATCTAGGTAAAAAGCATATCTCAAACATTCATCCTGAGCTGATCACAAGAGGTCTGAAGACAGCAGTTAATTAGATCGTAACAAACCTTAATTCTCTTCAGATTATTGCAGTGCTTTACATGCAAAATTTAAAATCTTGTTTACATTAGACATAATCTTAAACTAATGATCTGTTTGCAGTAAAATTTTCAGATCTTGGGTATACTCACTGTAGCATCTACAAACATAACAAGCAAAACTGAGAAGAAAGATAGTCAAGAATCAATGGATACTGAAAGAAGAAAGACCACAGAGCCAAAACAGGCAAGGTTTAGGCAAACCTTAACAGGCTAGTCAAGACAGTGAGAGCAGCAAATAACGGACATTCACATAATGCCTTAGAAAAATATTGGTTCAATTACAAATTATAGGGAAAGATGTCAGTGCAAATGGACAACTGTTAGTTATTGAAGAATTATTAATCACAAAGAGCCAAGAGTCAAGTCTGTATTTTGCAAAGGAAGTTCTCATGTTGCACAGCAGATACTGGAAAACTTGCATTCCTTTTCAAGGCTGAATGACAGTATTTGCAAACTATAATCTACTGCAGTGTGAAGATAGTAATAGTCAGCATAAATTTCATGAGTGTCATATTCTATTGCTGTCCTATATAATTTAGTTCTTTCTTTGCAATGTTTTTAAAAACCATATTCCTTTCTCAGCCCCTTCACAGGCAGTAATAAAAAGAGACTTACGCAAGGATAGCGGAAAGAGAAAGCATCTCTGCTGTGAGGTAGGACAGGTAGGAAATGATAAACACAAATCCCGGTTCAATGATTCTCACGTGCTTGGTGAAACGACTGACCAATGAGAGCAGGAATGCAAAGAAAATGCCAACCAGTGTCCCCCCCACGCTCACCACAAAGAATGACACTGAAAAACAAAACCAAACACAACTTAAATGGTAGAAATATAATGGTTTGAACTAGTCCTCTTCTATTGTATGGCCAGCAAATCAGAGAAAATTTTGGAGGACATGTCAAAAATTATTTCTAAAATGCAACAAGATGAATTGCTTTGGACCACTTGGTATGCGAATGCAGCATTCTGTAGAAAAAAAAACAAGGTTACTTTCTGTAAGTCTCACTGTTTTAGGCTTATTCAAAACTCACTATTGAACAATTTTTTTCACATGTTCTGTAAACAAATGCTTTTCCAAAAGCATGTTTTAGAATATGCTAAAGTCACTGGTAAAACCTTGATTCATAAGATAATGTAGTATCATGTCATGCTTGGAATGGGAAATAGTGACTAAATTTTTGGGTAAATAACATTTCTTAATTGTCACTGTCAAACATTACTTGATGGCAATCAGTGATAAGGAGTAAGAACACCCATATGCAATCTCAACTTTCCTGGAATGCAGGGAAAGCATAGGCGGAAACTAAGGACGTGTTATAAAATACAAAGAAAATATGCAGAGCTGTCAAGTTTGGTGGTCTTAACACCTGAACTCCACATCCATTGAGCCTCCTCAGAAGAAAACAAATCTGATTAAGTTTCCCAAATACTCAGGAATATTAACTTAGTTATTTTCTTCAGTTGTTTGTCTATGCCACAGGAGTGTGGGAATGAGAGTGACAAGGGCTGATCCTTGGCTGAAAGATAACAGTTACCGATAGCATAATCATAATATTTTGTTTAAAAGTCTGCATGTATATAACAATGGTGTGATACAGAATTCAATTCTACGCACCTATGCCTTTGACACATTCAATCCCCGTCACATTCGCTGGACCTATTGTAACAAAAGAGTCAAACACATTGTACAGCACCTGAAAAGAAAAGTAGACTAACTTAATGTTTGCTTCTGAATTAAGCCTATTAAAATAGTCCCATTATGGGCCCCAACTTTATGAATTCTGAAATTATGTATGACTGAGGGAAATTCTATCTGGAGGGAGAAGATTTTGGAGATTTTTGAATTTTTCAAATGGAAAAAATGCAGTGGAGCAAGAAGAAACAAAAAGTCTTAAAAAAAAGCAACTTTTCTTATTTCAATATGATGTCTATAAGAAGCGTTGGTATATCTAGATGTTTTTTCTAAAGCACTTCTTACTCTAAAATCCAGGTATTTGGCAGATTTATTTAATTGTCTGTATAAGATAAATAAGATACTTAATAATATGCTAATAATAAGATTGGATTGGAATAGGTTAATATACGTAAAATAAGTTGAACATAAAAGAGAATAAATTATAATAATTGTACTAAAGCTTTAAAAATAATTACCTAACAGTGACAGTGCTGAAAGTAAAGAATTCATCTTACTCATACCCCTGCCTGAGGAGTTTTGTATGAGCCTCATTCTTGACACATGGCTGTCTAATCTATTCTTAATTCCTCCAGTGATGAAGGAGAGCTGGAGGCTTTCTCAGCTTTCCTTGTTGCAGCTAAGCTGGTTAATTCTTATCATGTTTACCCCAGTCATGGCATACAGGTTACTTTGTTCTGTAACAGTAGTCTTCTACACCTTTACATTTAGAGAATACTACATCATCCACTTTCATCTGTCCTCCACTCTTTCTTTTTCAAGGTGAGAACTCCAATTGTTTCAAACTTTCTCATAGGCTCTACTTTCTGACTCTTGATCATGCTTACTCTTCTATTCTGGATTTTCTTCAGAGAGTCAAACTTTCTTTTGTATATAAAGTGAGTTCTTGTATTCATTTCACAGCAAAAAAACCTACTTTCCTTCTGAAAGCCAGTAGGATCAACTCAAGTTGATCCTTGAGTTCATCAAGGTTTTATTTTAATATTTGTTTCTGGTAATATCTCAAAAGTCCTAATGAGACTAATATCTAAGGGCAGTTAGGTTTCTCTGGAGGCCCCAAATGGCATCTTCAGTTAGGCTGCTGCCAGTGACCTTGTAGTGCCTTGCTGCCTAGGTTACAAAAAATTTAGTCATTGAGCTTTGTGAACATGTCTTACCCTCCTTTGGAGATACGCAGGAGCAGGAACAGATGATCCAGGAAGAGAACTGAAGCTGTATAGCAACTCAGTTGCATATCATCTTTCTGCCATAGGACTTCTGTGTCCCTGCCCACTAGCACTGCACTACAAAACTACTGACTATTCTATTCTAAGAAAAATTTTGCATGAAAAGAAAGAGTGTTTCAGTCAAAATTAAAACATCAGTAGAAATTTGTGATTGCTTTAAGTCCAGTAAAGTCTATTAAGTTTTTCTTTTCTTCCTAAATGCAAAAAAACCCAAACAAACCCAGAAATTAACATTACCAAAAAACCCCAAACCAAGTCAGAAACTTTCTAAAATGTCCCACAGTTTTTCCCAAACTGGGTTTTTGTTTTATATCTGTTTGATAAACATCTGATTGAACTAAAAGAGAGGGAACAGGTATAAGTACTTTGGCGAGTATTCTTATTCTCTCACTGTCAATATATCTGAGGTATGCATATAAATTATGGGCATAATGGAAATATGCAGAAAAGAGTATGTGCATTAAAAAACAGCAGCAAAGAAAGGCTTAAAATCCCTGGAACTAATTTCAGTAAGTCATGAAAGCCATACTTCAACAGCAAAGGCAAATAAAACACACACTTGAAACTTCATCCATGCTAGTGCTCATCCAGCCCAGGACTGTATATTTTTATGTGGCTTAGGGGCTCCAACTAGCTTTCATACTCAAACATTTAATCTTTGTTTGTAAGCAAGACAGAGAACACTGTGAGCTATGCTACATTAGTCCATGAGTAGATATGCACAGTTGATACAGTAATTCACTTAAGTGGAAAATAAACTTCAGAGGAAACCCTCCAGAGTTTGGGTGACTTTGGGATATATTATTTACTTACCACAGTTACAGCATCATTCAGAAGTGATTCTCCAAAAACAATGATGAATAGAACTTCATTGACATGGACTTCTTCAAACACTGCCAGAACAGCTACAGGATCCACAGCAGCAATTAAGCTGCCAAACAGGAGGAAGTCCAGCAGTCCAGTATTCAGTTTGCCTTCAAAAGCAAAGCAAACAAACTATAAGCAGAGTCAGCTCTGTATTATCTATAGTAATGACAGACTCTGATATTGGAGATAATGCAAAATCCTTGAAAATAGGGATCCTAAGACATCAACTGGACAGCATGGCACAGAAACTACTTAACAAGTTCTGCATTGTGTCATCTTGTATCCTGCAAGGTTTGTTGGATCCAGAAGGGCCCATGTGGATCAAAGTTGATTCTGGGAGCAGTACAGTCCTGTTCTAATGGCAAGGCACTTGAGATAAGTATTTCCAGATCAAAACTGGTTTTCTATTTGTGTGTAGCATGGTTTATCTAACTTGAGTAAATTATCTCAGGATAAATGAGAACTGGCAAAACGGTAAGAGGAATATAACAGTACTCCTGAAGTAAATGTTCCAAAATACTTCATGCTGCAGGCAAAATTTGACTCTTGGTCACTAAGAGCTGCTACAGTGGGGCTTAACTGCACTCAGTGCAGTTAAACACCACTTGTGGCCTCCTTATTCAAGTAGACATTCATTGATAGGTCCAGTTGAGCCACTTATTCCTAAATTATGATTCATGAGGCCACTGTTAAACTGTTCACAAGCGGACCATAAAAAGAGACGAAGGACTAAAATCTACCTCAACATATTTGTGTTGTAGCCCCTTAGGAATTTTGGCAATGATTTCAAAAGTTTTGGAACTACAAAACTCTGGTGACAAACTAACCCAGTATTTATTTACATTTTTAATTCTTCTTTTCATTATTAAGATTTTTTTTTCAATTATGCAAACAAACTGAGACAAGCATCACTATCATTTTAAAAGTAAAAGGGAGAGATACAAAGATTGCTTTGCTCAGCTTCCTAAATACCTTGCAAAATTTACCCTCTTCATGCAATCAAGAGTGGCGTCCCAGTCACTTTTTCTGGGGAACAGATTTTTGAAAGGGTAGAGAACAAAGTTCCCTTTGTGTTCATTAATGGATGGAGGAGGAAGCAAGGTTCACTAAAATGTGATGAAGCCAAACAGTATATGAGAAAAAGCAAAGGAGGAATATGTTGAGAGCTCATTCATTAGGACACAGTGCCCATGCCCCAAATTAACAGACAGTTGTATCAGGCATGATTTCTACAGGTGAGGGAGAAATCCATCTGATTAAATGATTGGAAGTGTGAGTCAGACAATGACAGTCAGTAGCCGTAGCAAAGGATCAATATTGCCTGTAAGGTACTTCCAGAACACGGCCACTCCTCTAGCAAGAACTCTTACGAGATAGTTTTTCAAATTCAGAATGTTTAGTGCTCGGAAGGTAATTGAAACAGAAACTAGATTGCAAATATTTTTTGATACCAAATGGCATGGGCATATTTACTCAAGAGAAGGACACTTACATGGGATAGAAGTAGACAACACTCTGTTGTACATGACAGTGGCCAATAATCTGGGGGAGCTGCAGAAGTACATATTCTCTTAGCTGCTGTCTGCCAATCAGAGCATCTACAGTGTTCTCCACACAGTTTATAGGGACCTTGGTAAGGCCCTGAAAACACAAATTCATAGTTTGCACAGACATATAACTACTTTATATTTTCAAAAAGAGAAATAGTCTTGTTCACTCTTGGACATATTGGGCTGTGAATGAGGACTGAATCTGCCCACTTTAGTGTGAGAGAGGGGTCGAAGCAGTGAGCTGATGTCTGTGCCAAAAGTTCTGAGAACAGCCTTGAACCTGAACCTAAATAATGGTTCCACCAAATGCTGTCCTTCTTTGCCATGCTTAAGGAGAACACAATGACAATAACTATCAGATACCAGGGTACAATAGAACATAAGCTTTTAAAATAAATTGGCTCACTGAGATTGCTTATCTTTTTTATGTGTTACCAATTATAATCATTGGTACATTCCTTGAAGACTTGCAAAGCTAGTGAGCAAATATTTATGGAAAGGTTAGGACACATCTATAATTCCTACAAAGCAGTGCCAAGAGGCATGGGGTTTCTAAATCAGACTTTTATATAGACTAATAATGCCAGTGATTTCCAAGTGATACATGACCATTGCTTCCTCCAGCTCACTAGATTCGGGAGTGACTAGCTGCCAGCAGTAACAGCTGAGCAAGGTAAGTTTGCTGGGACCAGTTTAAGACTTCTACACACACTCAGCGTGTTGTCGCTATGACCTAGATCGTACAGGAAATTCTAAGCGTTAGTCACAACCACAATTACTCCACGGAGAAGTGCTGCATGTGTTAGTTCTCAAGCCGATGGCGAACAGTTAGGTGCAATCGGCCAGGAAGATTTAGGATAAGGTATTTCTTCCTATTCAGTGAAAGCAGACTGGTATGGCTGTTAGTTAAGGTGCTGATCTTTTAATTTCACTTCTAAAGAAGGATTTCTTTATTATAATCACCTTCTCACTTTTTCTTCTGCAAATTATAATATCTATAAGGATATTGAATACAAAGAGCTGCTTTTAAATTTATTTATTAGGAAATCTATGTAATCCAATTTGGATTATGCACTCATATTGATGGACAGTACTACAGGCCATTCAATGGTAAAGTTGGAAGTAATTTGGTTTTTGTTCATCTTAGTCTGTAGGGGATTTACATTCCTATGTTTTAATGACATTACTTTTAGCATTCACTCCAGTTGTAGAAAAAGTTGGGTAGAAACAATTATATGCCATAGAATTTCAACCAGAGGCTGCTACGAACTCTTCTAGAAATAGAATAACTCAGCATTCTCCTATCTTCAGCAAGTAACAACAGCAAGGCTTTTCACAAAGTGTGGTGCTAGATCTTGCTGGCATCTTGGAGGTCAACACAATGGATTTAGTGGATTAGTAAGTATGTGTCATGTGGATATTTTAAAGTCCTACTTAGCTTTGCTAGAGAATGACATAGTTTGAATCGGGGACAGGCTTCTCTGGCCTTTTCCAGAGCTGAAATTAGAACTCTAGTAGGTTATAATATGTCTTGATGGTAAATACAGGTCCCCACAATAATTAATGCTCATTCTAAACATTTAAATTCAGTAGGCACATCAGTTTATTGTTTGCCTTTGTTAATGTCCCTATTTTTAGCTTGTAGGGCTTTAGCTGTGACCTGTGGTAGGGGTTGATTCTCCTGTTTAACAGTAAGCTCAGAGTTCTAGTATATGCTGTCACTGAAAGATTTGAATAATGATGAAGCAAAACATGAAGACATCAAATCCAGTTTTTACAGTTAGTTGAGAATTGTTTAAGGATTGAAGAGCAAGAGGACAGCAAGAGATAAATTGATTTTTCACTTAAAATAAAATTTTTTGAAAAACACTTGGCTTTTCCATTTCATATGTCATAAAGAGGTCAATGCTTTCACTTTAATGATTTTTATCAACATATCTTTTAAAGTAATTATCATTCATTGTATTTCACAGAACAGGATGTTAATAAAATATTTTTGGTCAGGTTTTTTACTTAGAAATTGTTCTAAGCAGCTTGGATATTTAAAGAAAGAAATGCTTGTCCAATCAGTTGCAATAGCAATATCCTTTTGTCATCTTTTTTGTTCCTGAAAACCTGTGTTTAACTATAAATGTGAAATTGTGGATGCAATATATTGTGCCTACAGGCTGAAAGCACATAAAACATCGTATCTTCCTATAAAAGTCAATAGTGTCTGCATCTGAGCTGTCACCTTTGCATCTTCTAAAGAAAAATTGTTACTTATAAAACAAGAAGCTGTGAGGGGACACCGCCAGGACAACTGACCCCAACTGACCAAAGGGATATCCTATAACACATGACATCATGCTCAGTGTATAAAGCTGGGGGAAGAAGAAGAAAGAGGAGGGCGCTTGGAGCGATGGTGTTTGTCTTCCCAAATAACAGTTACATGTGATGGAGCCCTGCTTACCAGGAGATGGCTGATCAGCTGCCTGCCAATGGGAAGTAGGTTGCTCAAAGCCCCATTCAGCCTGGCCTTGAACGCTTCCTGGGGCATCCACAACTTCTCTGGGCAACCTGTTCCAGTGCCTCACCACCCTCACAGTAAAGAATTTCTTCCTAATATCCAATCTAAATCTCCCTTCTTTCAGTTTAAAACCATTACCCCTCAGCCTATCATTACACTCCCTGATAAAGAGTCCCTCCCCATCTCTCCTATAGCTCCCCTTTAGGTATTGGAAGGCAGCTATAAGGTCTCCTCGGAGCCTTCTCTTCTCCTGGCTGAACAACCCCAACTCTCTCAGCCTGTCTTCATAGGAGAGGTGCTCCAGCCCTCTGATGGTTTTTGTGGCCTTCCTCTGGACCCATTCCAACAGGTCCATGTCTCTCCTGTGCTGAGGGCTCCAAAGCTGGACACAGTTTCCAGGTGGGGTGTCATGAGAGCAAAGTAGACGGGTAGAATCACCTTCCTTGACCTGCTGGCCATGCTTCTTTTGTTGCAGCCCAGGATGTGGTTGACTTTCTGGGCAGCAAGCGCACGTTGCCGGATCATGTTGAGCTTCTTACTCACCAACACCCCCAACTCCTTCTCCTCAGGGCTGCTCTCAAGCCATTCTCCGCCCAGCCTGTACTTGTGCCTGGGATTGCCATGTCCCGGATGCAGGACCTTACACTTGGCCTGGGTGAACTTCATGAGTTTTGCATGGGCCCACCTGTCAAGCCTGTCAAGATCCCTCTGGATGGCATCCCTTCCCTCCAGTGTGTTGACCACGCCATACAGTTTGGTGTCGTCAGCAAACTTGCTGAGGGTGGACTCAATTCCACTGTTCATGTCACCGACAAGGATGTTAAACAGCACTGGTCCCAGTAATGACCCCTGAGGAACGCCACTTGTCACTGGTTTACACTTGGACATCGAGCCGTTGACTGCAACCCTTTGAGTGTGGACATCTAGCCAGTTCCTTATCCACTGAGTGGTCCACTCATCAAATCCATGTCTTTCCAATTTAGAGACCAGGACGTCATGTGGGACAGTGTCAAATGCCTTGCATAAGTCCAGGTAAATGATGTCTGTTGCTCTCCCCTTATCTACCAATGCTGTAGTACCATCGTAGAAGGCCACCAGATTTGTCAGGCATGACTTGCCCTTGGTGAAGCCATGTTGGCCATCACCAATCACCTCCTTATTTTCCATGTGCCTTAGCAGAGATTCCAGGAGGATCTGCTCCATGATCTTGCCAGGCACAGAGATGAGATTGACTGGCCTGTAGAAGTAATGAATGAATTCCTTGTTTTGCTTTGCTTGCGTGCATGGTTTTTGCTTTACTTATTAAACTGTCTTTATCTCAACCCATGAGTTTTCTCAATTTTACTCTTCTGACTCTCCCCCCAGTCCCGCCGTGGGAGGAGTGAGAGAGCGGCTGCATGGTGCTTACTTGTCAGCTGCGGTTAAACCATGACAGTCCATCATAGATGCCTATATCACAAACATCTGCAGTTATGTAATATGAGTTTCATATGAACAAGCCTGTGGTCTATTTCTTTCAGACTGGGATTTTCAAAGGACAACACAGATTTCCCTTAAAATGTATGGAACAGATATCCCAATCTTATGCTCAGTTTCAAAGAACCTAGCCCCAAATTCTGCTACTTCCCTGTGCTGGACCATGAGAGTAAGTTTTGAGGCTGGAAAACTCTACTATGTTATCTTCTGCAATAATCAGCTAATAGTTTCATTCTTATCACAAAAATGTTCTCTGCAACATCTGCAACTTCTGACATTTGAGGCACTCTTTTTATCTGGACTGAAAAGGAAGGCTGCGGTAAATTTCTCTGAGTCAACTTTGCACCACTGTGGTTAGAGAACACGGCCATGACTGGCTGTTGAGCCTTTTGTACAACACAACATACCCCTTGCAGTCTTGGAGCCACTCATTCAATCCAAGGTCACCAAGAGCAAATGGCCAGAGTGCACAGGCACAGCAGCACGCTGTACCTGTGCTGTTCTCAGCAGCACCCAGATGTGCCCTGTAAGTATTTTCTAGAACTCACTAACCTAAGAGAATTTTGTCCTAGAATTGATCTTGAGCTTCTTCAGTACAGGCGCTAAAAAAGCATAGATAGGATGTCTGTTTCAAAACACACGCAACCCACATACAATGTGAATTATTATTCTTCAGGGGGCAGTACATATCTTGTGTGCCTGCCACACCGGCTGAGAAGACTAAGAATTGCTGTTCTGTGCCTCTTCTAGCTGCCCCCTGAGCTTATATTGTAGTATAACTAAGAGAGAGCATGTCTTACATTTGCTACTCGGCTCTGTAAGTCTTCAGTTACAATTTCCAGCCACAGGAGGTAGAATAGAGATGTGTCATGCCTACATACCCACTCAGCAACCATTGCTTACTTAATATTAAAGCTGACTGAAGGAAGACAGTTCCATTTCACAATAACTTTGAAGGTTTCTATCACAGTAAAAAGAAACAAACCCTTCAGAGTATATTTTTGCCCAGATGTCCATTAGCAGAATGAATCCTGAGCTTTATCCTGAGAGTGTATGCAAACATTTAGAGCAGGGAAGTATGAGAGACACAGGTTCAATCCCATTTGTGCTTGCTTCAGAGAAGATTTCTCAGATAATTCTTAAATTTGGTAAAAGTATTACAAATTTTTCACAATAAAATTGTATTTTTCTGCTGAAAAGAGTTAAGTTGTAAAGTATCACCCATCTAACAGCTGGGATACAGTAACATTCACAATTTTGCCTTCACAGATCGAACTTACCCATTATTCCTGTCTGATAGACACCATAGAGAGATAAACCAGTTGTGGCAGCATTCCAGACTGTCCCAATGACAGCATACAAAAGGATGGAACCAAGATTTCCAAAGAACAATCTGTTTGGCATAAAATATCCAGCATCCAAAACAATGGGGGGCAGCAGATAGAAGAAAAATAAATCTGGTGTAAGCTTGAAGGAGGCAATGTGGTCTGCTGCCCATACAATGCCACCAAGGAGGAGACCAAGAACAATCAGCAGAGCACTCTCTGGAACGACGCGAGTGACTTTGTGGGACAAGTGGAAAACTGCAAGGAAAGAGGGAAATAATTTGTCAGAATTCGAATGGAGAAACAATGTGAGAACCAACTGTTGTTGGTTCACACAACTTCACACAAACTTCCTGCTTTCATTGTTATTAGACCTAAAAGCATGCATGGAATGCATAGGATACATACAGTATCAGAACCCAGACACTTATAAAATAAAATTAAAAGGTTTATTTTCAATTTATATGAAACCAATATTCCATGACATTTATTTCCTTTATTGGATTATCTTCTCCATAAAAGATCTGTTTAGAGAAAGATGGTGTTCTGTGCAAAGCTGTAAGCGCAAGACTGAAAAGAAATGGTAGAAATGCTGGAAATGTATGACTTTATCTCTGTATCCAAAAATACATCTCTGACCTCCCAATATTTGTCTTTAAAAATGATCAGCGTACTAGCAGGTTTATTGGAGGATGGGAGAATGCAGTTGTTCAGCCTCAGGCGGCAACAAAGAACCACCTGCCGCTCTCTGGAGCTTCCCCCCGACACGGGAAGAATGGGAAGAAAAAGGCAAAACTCGTGGGTTGAGACAAAGGCAGTTTAGCAGCACAGCAAAGGGCAGAAGAAAACACCACCAACGCCACTGGCAGAGGAAGGTACAAACACGGTGGGGTACCACCGCTCACCGGCCGCAGCCGGGACGCCCCCGCCCGCTCCCAGCGGCGACTTCCCGCCCCCTCCCCCGGCAGCTCCCGGCTCCAGACTGGGCATGGCTCGCACCGCATGGGATGCCTCTGTCCCTGCCGGAGCCTGGGGAGAATTAACCCTACTCTCGCCGGAACCAGGACAGAGAAGGATACTCAAAGAAGAACTAGTTTCAAGACAACGCTTTTTAAATTCATGAAGAATATTGTACGATAACGTAGCCTGCAGCAGAAGCAGATTCACAGGAGATCCCTTTGGGGCCTTTTCCTCAAAATCTCCCTAGTAAACGTTTCAGTTAATTCAGAGGCTTTCTGGAGGAACAGGGGCTTTAATGGTGCCTTTTTTATATAAAGATATATTCATGGGAAATGATTCAGCAATAGGCTGCTTTCTTTTGTATAAAGTGTCATACAATCTGTATCTTACAGTAGTATGTCAAATCCATTAATAAAGATGAAAGGTGTATGGTAGCTATTATAGAAAAACATGTAATGGGATGGTGCGGTAAGACTATTAAACAAGGAAATAGAGGGAGAGAAAATTACAGAGTGCCATGGTGAATCTAAAGAGACAGAAAGATGGCAAGGCCAAGACAGAAATATATACTGTTCAAGGTGACAGAAAGACAAGTAAGACAGCAAATACATGAGGCAACATATATTTATAGTGCACTTGTTAGGTATCAGAAAAAAGAAAAAACACCAAAAAACAGAAAAGCAGAGAGAAGTCAAGTCTACAAAGCAAGTTGCAACATGAAAAAGGAGGAGGTTACAGGGTGTTTGATAATAAGCACAGGTGTGCTAATTGACTTTCTTGGGATTTCTGTGAGCTTTTCCTTGAGTTTATCTTAAATATTGATGTGTCCCAGATGGTCTGAACCCTGGCACTTTGTGATACTGGCCAATAAATGGGATTTTACTTGTATAGCTTTGTGTTGAAAATGTGAGTTTCACTTTAGGAAGAAAATTCCACTAAAAGCCACCGAGTTTCTCCTGTTTGACCATCAGTCTAGAACTGTGTTGAAACTTTTACAACACTAATGCAAGTTAGCTCAAAACTAGTTTGGACAAGAAGCCATCATTAAGAATTACAGCCTTTTAAGGTATAGTGGAAGAATCTTTCCCATGACTATGCAGAGATCTTAGACCAGGTTACTTTACTGAAAGGCCATTGTTTTTCCTCCCAGTCAAGTATTTGTCCTAGTCAAACATTTACTAGTTACATTTTAGAGTGTTTTAAGGGCCCCGTTCCTGAACTGTCTGTCTTCGTCTTGGCTGCATCTACACAGTCAATGTTAGAAGCATCACCCATCATTATAGTAGTACCACAGTAAGATGTTTCCTACTAGTTGCATAACCTCCATGGCCTCATCAGAATAGAAAACATGAGAACAGCCAGCTTGTACCAAGAATGAGCATGAATGTACATGTTTCTAAGTGTTTGTAGACAAGACTTGAAAACTAAGCCATGTTAGAACAGAGCTTCAGAGTGGAATTAATACAACAGCAATCACACATGGAAGCAAACTGCATTCAGTGAAGTTGGCTAAACCATGCCAGTTTTCTGCATCATCTGTGTCATGTAATCAATAGCTGAATAACACTTCAGAGAAACAAACACTGTGTTTTTTCACAATTATCTTCCTCTCTTTATAATAAAATCCCTTGGGTTTGCATAAAAAAAAAAAAAAAGAAAAAATTAAATGAAGAAAGAAAAACTGGCTACTATTTCAAGTGAAATTGTAGCATTTAACTTCTCAGAAGTCTTTCCTACTGATCATTCTTGATTCCTTGAATTTCCAGTCAGTGAATTATCAACTAATTTATCACCTCACAGAGTAGGGATTATCTCCTTATCCCTGAAAATGAATGCTGCTGAGCTAGTCTTACTAACCCAAGTCTGTTTTTCCTACTCTTAGGTTTGCAGATAAGCTATGACTACAAGAAGTTAAAGTTAGAATTTTAAAATAAACCTATGAAGACTTTTCAGAACCAGACATCTGGAAAAAGAAAACTGATGTCCAGCTAAAAATTCATATTCTGTAGAATTCTTACCTTTACAACCCAAAACAATTTCTCCCGGTGAGTACTCAGAAGCCAAGCTGATTTTGGCTATAACACTGTCTTCTAGAAGCTGCATGTTCCCAGTGAATCAGCTACATCATATCTATCTGTGCTCCCTTTAAATCCAATTGACTGATTATTTTACAAGATTTTAAAACTATCAGCAATAAATTCTTCTACTCTGTTAGTTTAGGAATGCAGGCTGTGGACAGGAAAGTTATTGCACGAAATAGGGCTCTAGAGAAGTCTCTTGTCTTTTTTGCATTTGGCCCAAACAAAATCTGAACACCAGACTGTATTTGTTTTAGGGTAACTGGCTAGGTAACTCTGCAGGCAGATAGTATACAGTATGATCAGCAGAATCCTAGTGTCTATAAACATAGAAATATCCAAAAGGAAAATACCATAACTGATGAAATTCAATGAAATAGCTTTAGAGTAAAATGTAATTGGAACTAAGATTAATGTTTTAGTTCATATTTGCACTTAACAGTGATTGATTATTTTTCCTGGCTATGTACATGAAATATATTCAATCAAGATTGTACATTATGAGTAGATATTACATTTATAGAATTTGATAGAGATGATAAATTAATTACAAATTCACTTCTTAATGTAGTTTTGGTTTTTTTTACAATTCATTATCCTGAAGTTATGTCCCTAATACATTCTTGGTGTGTTACAAAGTGACGTATGATAGTACATTCATTTCATAAAGTTTGCCTTTACTTACTTAGGAGAAAACCAGAAATAGTCCCACAAAATGAATTATGTCCCCATGACAAAGTAGACTTGGAAGCTTTAATTACCTCTGAATGTCTAGCATGACTAGGTGTTTCACGTGACCGAGGAGTAAATACAATCCAGCAATAATGGACAAGGAGTTTAGTGGGATTCTGTTGTGAAAGAAACTACAAATATCAGGAAGGATAGCATGCAGTGCTGCTCAGATAAATTACTCTGTGAGGGACCCAGAGGTGAAATTAAGTCTGTTTTCACTGCTGTTAATAATGAAAAGTGCATGTATATATTTTAATGAGGGGAAAGAGCAAAGAAAAATTGTAGCCAGTCCATGACATAAAAGAAATAACAGTGCACAGGCCAATCTTGTGATCTATAAATTTTAATATTTACAATTTAGAAGTCATCTACATATGTCTAGGCACAGTATTAGTGAAAAAGTTAAATATATGTCTTCCATTCAGTACATGCTAAACCTGTCTTGAAAGCAGATTGGACTGGCTAGTGGGTAAACTGTGTTTAAATTCAAGCTGAGCATCACTGAGTTAGAAGCTTTCTACAAAGTATAAACATAAACTTCGTTCATGGAAATTTATTTGCATTAATAAATTCCAAAGTTAATTTCCATTAACTTTGTTAGCGTAAAATCAAGGCCCCAAAAACACTGAAATAATTTTTTCAGATAATATCACTGTCCCAGTAAATCACAAAGCCTACTGCATATTCACAGTATGCAACATGTCAGCAGAAAAATCAAGAACTGACTTATAATAATGCTAGTAATTCTCAAAGTTTCTTTTCTATGTATCTTTGGATAAAATTCAAGGAATCACAAAATAATTTAGATTATTAAGAGATTTTCAACCTCTTTTTTCATACTTATCATTTCCATAGTTCCCATGAAAACATAGATACAAATTTACAAATATTTCTCAGGTCCTCCTACGACTACTTGTGACAGGTGTGGGGTCTACCATATGCGTTTTTGCTAGTGGGTCAAATATGCACCAATAGTATGCTATTAGTCTATTTTTCAGTCTTGACTTCAAATTTTCATTTATAAAGATGAAGTTATCGTATTAAATCAAGCCACGAGCGCTTCTAATTTGAGATACAAAACTTGATTCTCTGTAACTGGTGAGAATCCTTGCCATTGACCGAAGTGAGAGCAAAATGCTGCAAACTTTTCTTCGGGATTCTTTACATTTACTTTACAGAGATGCAAATAATAATGTCTCCAAGGCACTATATAATAAAATTCCTGTAATGGCAAAACATAGAAGCTGCTTAAGAGAAGATATAAATGAATTCCACTAAAGAATATTCTGCCCAAAAGGAAGATCTTTCTTCTAAACATCTTCTTGGAGTTGGACTCTGACTGGCAAGCATGAAATTTTTGTTTCTTATCTTATCTACCTGTTCGTGTTCTCCTTAGCATTATAGAGGGGGAATTCTGTTTAAAAACTGTTTATTTTTACCCTTTCTGCATGATGGGGTTTTTGTTTCAGTAGCGTCTTCTGCAGATGTATGTCATTACTTAAAAAATCATAAGTCTGAAATATATTCCAATAGCACACATGAAAAAAAATCTGCTTTACCTTGCCTGTATTATAGCGCGAAGTATAATGGAATACCAGTTTGTGAACTAAATGAGACAAGTGTAGTTGGGCAGTAATGCAGTCCAAAAGCCTCTGGAAATTCTGATTATTTTGGTCTACCTGACTAGGGAATGGTCACGTCGTCTAAAACATAATACGGAGCGTACATTTTCAAGAAGGGATCATTTTGCTTCCACCATCCCTAAAAGGAATGCATCCCTGCCCACTCTCTTGCTCCATATCTCCACGCGTTAGTTGCAGCCAGTTGGTGGATCACAGCTCAGACTAACCGGCTGCATTTGCCATGTGAAGAAAGAAGCATCAGTTCTGTAGAAATGTGTGATGTGGCCTATGCAAGCCCCTGGACAGAGATTGCAGCATTCATGGTGTAGGAACTGTGTGTAGATGCTGGGGCAGAGAGAACCGTGTATTTTCTCTCTTTTTTCCCCCTGCTTCTCTGCAAACTCCTCTAAAAGGTTATTTTTGACCCTTAGCGTTTGACAGTTTTTTTCTCATTAAGCTGTATACATAGGAGATCCAGATAGTCTGACCTCCCCGATATCGAAAAAGAAGCTGAACAATCGCTGTTTTAAAGTTACATCTAACTCCCGGTTTACTAATATTCTCATACAAACACTGATCTTTATGTGGTGCCCTGTCATGACACTGAGGGCAACGTATGTCGGTTTCATTCTGCGCATCACCTGGTCCAGACTAATAGTGAATATTTCTGAAACAGTACAAACTCCTTAGGAAACTTCACTGTTGCAATTGTTTAGAAAAATTACTTAACAATAATGACTCTTAGTGTTTCTCTCTTTACTTTTTTTTTCCTTTTTCTTTTCGTTTTTTTTTTTCCTTTAAGGAAGGGTAGCTCTCTTCCATGCTTAAGTCACCTTGTCTGATGGGCAACTTTCTTGAGACTTCTGCAGCTTTAATTGCAAATTTCTCCAGAGATTTTGCTACTTGTCCCTAAGTATTTGGTGTTAATTGCTGTCTATTTCATATATTTGTTCAAGAGCACGGTCTTCTGATAAGTCCACTTTCTACTTACTCCACTCTTCTACTAAGAGAAGGTTTTTGACACAATTTCCTGTGTAATGAAGTTTCCTGTATTTATATTTCTCTTATCTTTTGTTATGGCTCCCTTTACTTCTCAGCAGTCCTGCCCACCTACTAGTTCTCTAATAAGCTTCCTGCACTTGCTATACTTGATTTCTTTATACTCATACGTCTTTCATTTTCTGCTCCATCTCTGTGACTCTTTATTATTTTCACACATCACGCCAGTTTTACATCCCTGGGCATTCACCTGAGTTGTACTGGATCTCTTTTTTAAAATCTCTTTCATGACTTGACTACCTAAGTTTTCTACCCTTGCCGCGTTACCAAACGCAGCATTTCCTGCGTGCATAGCCATAGGCATACCTTCCAATTAATTACAGTTGCTTATGTAGCCCGCACAGAGGATCTAGGAATGTTAATTATGACCAATAAGAACAAGAAGAGCTATTTGGTTGTGTAGCCAGACTCCCCTTATCACACCACGACATTTAATGATCTGACAATTTTTGGATGATTTTTGCTCCAGCTAAGCCTATGTGAATGCACACAAGCAGCCCTCATTGCATAGTTAGAGACTTAATTCTGATTGCTAGCCTGAAGTTGTTCACAGCTATTTTATATCTATTTTCCTTTCTAACAGTGATATCAATTTTCTTAAATAGTCCTTTTCCCCTAATACCAAATCCTTCATTTCCTATTGTATAAGCACAGAGAGAAACCTTCTCTTTTTGTTGCTTGTCTTTGGTTTGTTAAACTAAGCCCCTTATTTTCAGCCTTCACTTCAGCTCTCTCTGTCTGTTTCAATCTGAGTTCACCTTTGTGGAGTCATCGGAAATACAGACTGCATTCTGCATGAGTCAGAGTAGAACCAGGTCCAACAGCATTAATAATTTCCTATCACAATCTATAGTTCAGCCACATCCTGGATTCATTATCGTCACATTGGTGACTTACAGTCATCCTGTATTCACTTCATACAGACGTGTACCTCTCTTCTTCTCATTTGCAGCTTCACGTAGAAATTCTTGTCGTTGTTCCCTGAGTGAAACTGCCCTCGGTACTACTGTATTTCATCCCTTCCCCTAGTCCTCAAGATTATATGTGTTTTTCTAGTACAATAGCCAGAGCTACACGAATACTGAAATGTATTCCTAGAGAAATGCGTCATCAGAAAGGAATAGGATACCTCAGTATCCTTCCTTCAGTAGGATACCTCACCTCTTTTTGCAGTGGTAATTTAAAACCAAAAAATAAACAAACAAACCCCTGCATAAGACCAGTCCAAAAACCTAAACCCTAGCGACTTCCACAAATAACTTTCTTACAATTTCATTCTTTGTTTTGTCTTTTCATTACCCACCCAGTAACTGTTCTACCCCTTGTCTTATTAATAGATGACTTTAGGCCTAAATCAAGGGGAAAAAAAAGTCTCCCATTGTTTTCTAAGAGCGGTTTGGCTGAAGCAAGGATTCAAAGCATTAGGGAACTGCTTTTCTAGTCTGTCAGGAAGTGTTTGAGCAGACTCAACATGGCTGAAGCTGATCATTATTACTTGTATTTGCCTTTCTAATCTTTATCAACAAAGTGCACTCAGGGTTTTTTTCCTGGTCAGGACACTGATAGCATATTTTATAGTCCTTTAGATTCTGTTCTGTGGACCTTGCAACAATGGTATTTAGCAAGTCTTATGAACTGATTTTGCCATTTTGAATTGCTTATATACAAGTGGTACAAAACCCTTAAGGAAAAAGCTTTTACTAATTTCTTCTAAACTATATTACTTAGACACAAATTATTTTATTAATCAGTACCTTATGCTTTTACCAATCTAGCAAAAATGTAAAGATTTATTGAAAAAACTCATGTATTTTATATCTCAGAGCTATTTTTATCTGAAAAATCTCAAAATATATAATATACATGTATTGTGTAACAAGCAGTAAAAACCACTTTTGGTGCAGGTCCTTGGCTACTGTCTTAAAATATACTGCATGAACACCACTATTAATCCTACTCGTACTTAATCTTGGATATATTTTTCCTAAGCAAAGCAGAAAGTCCTTCATATTTAACTTGTTTAGATGAACTGGTTTGAGTTTGGTTTTATCCAGCTCAAGAAAGCTTTCTTTATTTGTCACATATGTAATGATCGCCATTCGCAAAGTGTACAGCATTGTAATGAGCTCATTAAATGGGAGATTTCAGGTTGCTGTTCTTTGTAGGTGAACAATTAACAAAATATGTTAGCAATTAAAAATGCAACCAACATACAGGTCAGGGTTCCCAGTTGATAGGTCATAACATAACAAGATAGCCCCAAGTCAAATTCGAAGAAGTGTGTGAGTAAGCAACTATTACCTCTCTAGCACTTAGAACATAATGAAGTTTAAACAGTCAGGTACGGTTTATCATAATTATGCCAAATAGTTCTTTTTTGAAGGAGCAGTCCCACTGCACTGCAATTGTGGTAGCATTTGGGCCTTATGGAACTGAATGGCACTGAAAGAATGGGAACAGTCAAAAATAATATTTCAAAATGAGAGCAAAGTACGCATTAGAAACTCCTTGAAGTATAGTAGAGGATATAAAACAGGACAGCAAAAGTGTCATAAAACTGCTTCATTTCCTATGCAAAGATATTAGAAATAAGTTTGAAAGACAATCTTGCTCAAGTTAATATTCCTCACAGACTGAACTCAGTTAAGGGTTCCTATGAGTTTTTTTGTGTTTAGGATGCTGTCAGTACAAGATAATCCATACTGAATATAAATATAAAGAAGCACAGTTGAAGGGTATTACATACTAGAGCTACTCTGTGCACAAAAGAATAACAATAGTATGTTTTGGTCATAACCTCTTCCAATTCAATGTTAAAGGTTCAGCAATAACCTTAAGTAGAATTCACAGTAATTTTCTCATCGCTAAGGTAGTTTTGACTAAAGTGATTGCCTGAGGTCTAAAAATCCAGCTGATTTTACAGTATAAATTAAAAAATAATATGGGGGCATGAAAACAAGCTAAAATTTACTTTTACTAATGGTATACATTACAACTGGTCCAGCGTTAAAATTATCTTCAAAAATTCACTGAAATTTATTGACAGATAGCGAAAGCAATTTTTTATTTTTAAAATACCAATTTTCCACTAAGATGGGGAGAACTGGGTTAAATAAAGAAATGCCAAGAAATGCTGAGTTAAGTCATTTCACACTGAATTTTAGAAACTTTTTTCCTTTTGACCTTCACTTTAGTATGATAAATGAATTAAAACAAAAGTCTCCCTTTGGAATGTTTTGGCATTTGCTCATACAGCTAAAGAACTGCAAAGAAATGGATTACTAGTAATACGTGGAAACAATTGTTCTGGTATCATGATAAGTCGCATAAAAAATTACCAAAACCTGAACAGAAAACAGAACCAGTTCTTCTCCTTGGTTCAGGTCCACTGTACAAAGAAGAAAAAGAAAACGAAGAAAAAAAATAGTATAATGAATCCCAATAGTCGGTTGAAACTCTGAAGGTTTCATTCTACTGTAGGGCCTTCCTGTGCTTCTGGAGTACTGCTTCTTGCAGGGCACAGTAAGGACTGCTGCCTGTTAGAAGGGGCATGGGGGACGTAATTAAAGCCTAAGGGCTAGGGGAAATAGCTATGAAGTCTGCTCCAAGTCATGGGGTAGGAAAGCACGTTTTTTCAAGCCTTGGTAGACTGCCTTGCTTCCTCCCCCCTACATTCCACCCTGGCAAGATTTTAATTAGTACAACTGGAATAGCATGGAATTACAGTGGAAGTATTCCTGATTACAGCAGTAAATTAAATAAGCATTCGGGTATTCATATTTAGCAGCGACGCCCACAGACAGAAAAAAAAAACCAAACCCCACAAATGTCAAGTAGCTCTTGCTTAAAACTGAAAACAAACTTCATTTGAGAGAAATTAAGAAAACATACCTGGCTAGTTTCCACTGAAAGTGAATACTACTGCGCACCCTGCGAGGCTTCAAAATTTTGCCAGTCTTTTGTTGGAGGAAAGACCCCAGCATCTTGATAAGAGTTTCATGATGGGTTACAACTCTTGTACGTAGCTTCAGAAACTCAAGTATGTTGTTTACATTTTCTAGGAATTCGGTAATCTCAGATTTTCTAGATGAGGTTATTTTTCACTAAAAAGTTAGAAACGCTTTTAAGAGAAACACTCCCTATTGCAAAAGGTGTCCAGAATTACAACAGATAAAGGATAGAGTCTTTTCCTAAGATTTTTACAGGACTGTGGAAGCTCCTCAGTGAAGGATTTGGGATTCCAAAGCTTTTTCAGGAAATAGAGAAGCAAGTAAAAACTTTTTTCTGTAAGAATGCTGCTGCTTGTCACTCACCTGTTTCTCCATAAACAGTTCCCTTTGTGGAGTTTCAGTTCACGACAGAATGGCTCTTTTAAAATCAGTTGTGCTAGTCAGAAAGAACATGGTAAGGAACTGAGCAAGGTGGTATGTGGGAAAGAAAAAGGCACGGATTCTTGTGTTACAATACTTGCGCACTACTCAGTCTATTTGTTCCACAAAAGGTTAAGAAAGCA
This sequence comes from Rissa tridactyla, assembly GCF_028500815.1. Classification (NCBI taxonomy): domain Eukaryota; kingdom Metazoa; phylum Chordata; class Aves; order Charadriiformes; family Laridae; genus Rissa; species Rissa tridactyla. The sequence continues at coordinate 105,592,204 of NC_071467.1, read as the reverse complement.
CCATTTTCACCAATCAAGCCTGGGAGTTTCTGGCTTAGCCAATAGAGTGCAGAAAATGTTACATGCTTCCTTACTGAATGGACTTATTCCTGACCATAAAGGAAGTAGTTTTGCTCAGAAATCCAGGTACATGGCTTATTTTTCCACAAATTTACGAAGAGCAAAGTGGAGCTTAATGTCTATCACTTTAATTTTTTCTTGCCAATGGGTCTGAGATATTGCTGTCATTCAATGTGCTTTAACGTGGCTTTTGATTTTTGTCCTTGCAGCTTCTCTGATTAAGTAATATGTTAACTCTCATACCTTCATTATCTCATTTGAGAGATGAAGTACACAATGATAACAGCAGGAAGAACAGTGTCCTATAAGTAATGTCCTTATATTGCAAAATGTAGTACGTGGAAAATAGGCTTGATATTTCAAAATAGGGGAGGAAGGTGATGATGAGCCAGCTGTTTTTTCATTTATGCCTTCATGTTTTGAAGTGCATACACAGGGAAAATGAGAAAGGCTAGCATGGAAAGGGAAGTTCAAAGGACATTATTTTAAACTGATTTTCCATAGTGAAGAAAAAAGAAGGGAAAAACCCAACTGACTAAAGCTGTATTGGAAGTAGCTCACAACTCAAACCTTTTAGTTACCGAAGATGACTGCTTGTTCCAAGAAAAAAAAGAAGTTCCCAGACACAAATCTCTTCCTAACTAAAAAATAACATCCCACAATGTCACACACATAGACTAAACATGATACACAGGATTCTTTGCTTTATATAGGAAAATATCCTTTGTCTAGTCAGAGCCCTTCTGACATGGGATAAAGATTTCACATGTATTCCCAAAAAGATCTGTGCAAAAATTCATTTTTAGGGAGCAGTAAGAATTCAGCATGAATCATAGAATCATAGAATCTTCATGGTTGGAAAGGACCTTTGAGATCATCGAGTCCAACCATACACACACAAAAAAACCCCCCTACAGTCTCTGTCACTAGAGCATGCCCTGAAGTGCCACATCTAGACGTTTCTTAAATACCTCTAGGGATGGTGACTCAACCACCTCCCTGGGCAGGCTGTTCCAGTGCCTGACCACTCTTTCAGTAAAGTAATTCTTCCTAATGTCTAATCTAAACCTCCCCTGCCACAACTTCAGACCATTTCCTCTGGTCCTGTCATTGTTCCCTTGGGAGAAGAGGCCAACACCCACCTCTCGACAATCTCCTTTCAGGTAGTTGTAGAGGGCAATGAGGTCTCCCCTCAGCCTCCTCTTCTCCAAGCTAAACATGCCCAGCTCCCTCAGCCTCTCCTCACATGACCTGGTCTCCAGACCCCTCACCAGCCTGGTAGCTCTCCTCTGGACACGTTCCAGCACTTCTATGTCCCTCTTGTACAGAGGGGCCCAGAACTGAACACAGTACTCGAGGTGAGGCCTCACCAGTGCCAAGTACAGAGGCACAATCACTTCCCTGCTCCTGCTGGCCACGCTATTCCTGATACAAGCCAGGATGCTATTGGCCTTCTTGGCCACCTGGGCACACTGCTGGCTCATGTTAAGCTGGCCATCCACCAGTACCCCCAGGTCCTTTTCTGCTGGGCAGCTTTCCAGCCACTCAGCCCCAAGCCTGTAGCACTGCTCGGGGTTGTCGTGACCAAAATGCAGGACCCGGCACTTGGCCTTATTAAACCTCATCCCATTGGCCTTGGCCCATCAATCCAGCCTGTCCAGGTCCCTCTGTAGAGCCTTCCTACCCTCAAGCAGATCAACACTCCCACCTAGTTTGGTGTCATCTGCAAACTTACTGAGGGTGCACTCAATCCCCTTATCCAGATCATTGATAAAGATATTAAACAAAACTGGCCCCAAAACTGAGCCCTGAGGGACACCACTGGTGACCGGCCGCCAAGAGGATTTCACCCCATTAATCACAACTCTCTGGGTACGGCCATCCAGCCAGTTTTTAACCCAGTGAAGAGTACACTTGTCTATGCCATCATTCGCCAGCTTCTCCAGGAGAACGCTGTGGGGGACGGTGTCAAAGGCCTTACCAAAGTCCAGATAGACAACGTCCACAGCCTTCCCTGCGTCCAGAAGGCGGGTCACGTGGTCATAGAAAGAGATAAAATGTTAGACTTAATACATGCACAGTAGTGCTTCTTTTTGTGTTCTGCTGACACATATATATGAGCTAAACTTCAGCAGAATCATAGGATCATAGAATAATTTGGGTTGGAATGGACCTTTAGAAGTTGTCTAGTCCAACCCCCTTGCAATGAGCAGGAATATCTTCAACTAGATCGGGTTCCTCAGAGCCCTGTCCAACCTGATCTTGAACATTTCCAGGGATGGAGCATCTACTACCTCTCTGGGCAACCTGTGCCAGTGTTTCACCACCCTCATCATAAAAAATTTCTTCCTTATATCTAGTCTGAATCTACCCTCTTTTGATTTAAAACCATTACCCCTTGTCCTATTCCTACAGGCCCTATTAATAATTCTGTCCCCATCTTTCTTATAAGGCCCCTTTAAGTATTGAAAGGCCACAATAACGTCTGCCCAGAGCTTTCTCTTCTCCAGGCTGACTACACGCAACTCTCTCAGCCTGTGTTCATAGCAGAGGTGCTCCAGCCCTCTGAATGTCTTTGTGGCCCTTCTCTGGACCCGTTCCAACAGGTCCATGTCTTTCCTCTGCTGAGGGCCCTAGAGCTGGATGCAGTACTCCAGGTGAGGTCTCACCAGAGTGGAGTAGAGGTTCAGAATCACCTCACTTGATCTCCTGGCCACACTTCTTTTGATGCAGCCCAGGATACAGTTGGCTTTCTGGACTGTGAGTGCATATTGCCGGCTCATGTCTAGTAAAGGGAGTTAAATGAGAATAAAAATGAAAGCTAAGTGAGAGAAAGTTTATAACTGAAAAAAAAAATTATATATGTGGATTTAATTCTAAAAGGATTAGTGTAGCATCTTCATATACATGTAAATGCCAGGATAGTCTCTAGAAAAAAAAATATGCTGGAGTGGAAAAGCATCAACCTGACAGAAAGACCTAGCTGAACTGACACTGCTTTAAACCAACCATAGATTAAAAAAAATGCAGGTAGGTAAGTCCTGCTGTTGTTCTAAAACAGAAAGTACTGTGAACAGCCCAACTTCATAATTTTTTGCTAATACTGTTTCTTTCATTAGTCTCTTGAAATCCCGTACCTGAATATACTGCTAGTCCTGATAGGGAGAAAAGAAACAGATTAACAAACGTCAAGACACAAGCCAAGTTTCAATTTTCTTTAAGTCTATGGATTCTCCACTTTCTGACATGTTCACTAGCATCAAAGCAATCATATGATATACAGGATATATTTTACTATTTTAATTTCAGTTATGAGAGTTTAGTTTGTCAGCAACTGAATGTGCTTGATGGTTTATCTGTACTTCCATTATATTCTTAATTGATAAGCAGTTCCCAAAGTATGAGGTTCTCTACCAGGCTTCTTTCAACCCCAGGTGCAGATACTGTGTTTTAGGCACTACAGCATGAATGCTGCTGCTGGCCGTAGTACTACTTCACTCGACTATAATCATAAAATGTTTATTAGATGAGGGCATATAGACAAGATTCTACTGACTTTCAACACGTTGGGATCCTCCATTATGTGGCAGAGAACACACGCTACACCAGGCAGTAAGAGGAAAATGTATCTATGGACCATTCATCCTTACTTTTGGGTAGGTGTTTCCTGACATGAGAGCTTCAATACCCATACACAAGCTGAGTTTCTACTACAGTGGCAGGTTTATCTTGGACTGGTTTTAATCTTTACTTCTAAATCACAATAAACAGAAGGAAACTTCATACTTCCTCCTGCTGTTTTTACATCCTCATACTTTCAAACACCAAACAGCACTATTCAAGTGAACATGCCTTGAAAACTTTGTTTTTTAGTAAGGTCAACTATGTTGCATTTCTCAGGAAAGGCTGAAGAATTAAGGTGCTCTATTGAGAGCTTAAAAATAATACTTCTTTCTCAAAAACTTAGCTTTTCACTTAATTACCATTTTCACATGTACATGTGAAATACCTGTACATGTACGTGTACATGAACACATGAAATACATGTACATGAATCACAAGTACAAATACCAGTACAAGTATTCAAGACATGAAAATAAGATGTACTTCTGGTTACTGAAATGCTAGGGAACATAAGGTTGCCAATAAGATTGATGTATTATGTACTAATGAATTGCTGCTCCCCTTAACTCCATGATAAATGCAACAGGCTTTTTTTTAGACTCATATAAAGTGTAATAACCTCATCCTCAGATCAGAGAATGTCTGAAAATTTATTGAATTAACTTGAGGGGTGAGGGGAGAGGGAAGGTAAATTGCAAAGCGTTTATCTTTCACTGACTCCAATGACATATCTGTCACATTGTGAAGAAAAAAAAAAAAAGCGTAATTTCTGAACTTGCTATGTCCTTTATTTCTAATAAAAAATTTTGAAGAGTGCAGTCCTTTTTTGTAAATATTATCAAGAAAAAGTAACAAGACCAGTCTTCTCTTTCCAGACACTTTTACTGCATAAGCAATGTAAGTTTTCAGCACTACAGAATACAAGTTTCAGGCTCTGTTATGGATACTACACAACCACTTCACTGGCCTGAATGAGCTACCACCTTCCTTGTTTTACAACCTATCTTTTGTTCTTGTCTTGAATCATATGACTTTGCTACATGAGAGATTGTGCAACACAGAAGTAAAAAAAAAAAAAAAGTAAATACTAAAATAAAAAAGCACTTCAAACTCTGCAACTGTGGATAGCTGCATCATACCGTTGGTTTTTTTAACCTGTTAGGTATAATCACGCACAGATCAGTAACAGTGCAACAACTGGCATATATATAATCCACCTTTAAAAAGCCCAGATAAAATGAAGATTTATAGGACTATTTGGATCAGACAGAAAGGCGGCTCCCTGATTTGAAGCAATACTTAGCATAACATTGAAGAGAACAAAGTGATGCTGATTATTCGTCTTGTCTAGGAAACGCCTCTTAGCAGGGAAACAACTAAGCCTTGCTATGCATGTTCCTTTCATACCTGTAAAAGGTAACATTCTCTAAAATACACTGTACTCCACATCACAACACGTAGGCTCACTGGATAAGTCCCTCTGAGGAGAGATTGCCCAAGAGAAAAAGCTATCCTCTTGAAGCTCTATAGATCAAAGTCTAAAAAATCTTACATTGCTAATTCATGATAAGAGATTATGAGTAATGGACATATTGATAGAATCTGTCACGCAGTAGTTTATGACAACATCCTTTAATTGAATGGAAAATATGTTAACAGAAAACCTCTGACGATAATCAAATATTTATCTTCTTTATGATAATAACAAAACAGAAATTAGGAAAATAAGAAATTAATTAATACATTCATTTATGAGACACCAAATATAAATATGTACATAGTTTCTCTTCTTTTTCCCTCACGATCTAATTACTTCATTTTTGTGCAACACAGCACTTTCATCTGTAGCTTCCATCCTGCTCTTTCTCTCATAGTAGTTTCTATCCTACTTTTTTCATTATTGATCAGTGCACTGATCAACACAAAACTATTCATTTTTTTAAAAATGCAGACTACATTACTCAGCTTGTTACACTAGCAAGATTGTGCATGCAACTTAAATTCATTGTTTCCCTCTAAAAATATCTATGATTGCTTTTCCACATCACATCTACGGTAGCAAGCATGAAGAAACATGAGAATAAACACAGTATTTATGAAATATTTCTACTTAGAAAAAGAATACGCTATCCTCCACTAATGATCACCCATCGCAACTAATCTAAACAGGTAACTGGGCTCAAAATATCTTCATCTACACTCCAGCAATGCATCTTGACAAAAATATCAGTTCGATAGTTCAAATGACCTCCTATCCAGAGTCAGAGCTTGCAGAATTTTTTGGGAAGTGAAATGAAGATAGGAGACAAATAAGTACCATATAAGGAAGTGCTAGGAGACCACCATAGCCATAACTATCATGGACTTGAAAATTTCCTGGTCCTTCCTGTAGGAGAGGAAAGAACCGTAACGATGGAATACCCACCCACATAGTTTTGCCTGAGTTTCTTTTATTTGTTTGTTTGGTTTGGATTTTTACCTTGTTGGGTTTGTTTTGGGGTTCTTTTTTTAGGTGAAAAAATGCAGCCTTCTTGAGAAAATTCTCATTAGGAATGGGGAAACTGAGATAGGATTCCAAAGTGTTACAATTCAGGTAAGTGGAAGACCCAGAAGTAATTCTTACCTAGTACAGAGGAGGACTACAGAAGTGTGCTTTCTGGCATACAGTTGTGGGCAGAAGAGAGATTTGTAGGAAGCAGATCTGTCGTCCTCTTCCCCAGGAAGCAGGGAACACTACAACCACGAACTCCAGGTTTACACATGTTCCTGCTGAATCAGCTAGCTACTGCTTGAGCTTGGTACTACCAATTAATAGATCTCACTGCACATTCCCATCAAGTAATACTACTTATTAGAATATCAGCTCATCCTGGTTTGTCTAAAATAATAGATGGAACTCATACTGTATCAGTAAATCAAAACAGCATGCAGAAATGTTGCTTTCTCTGACCAGGTAGGACATGGATAAAGTTCCATCCGTGTATGAACACTGTTGATCCAAAGACCAGGATCTGATAGATAGAACTACTATACATATTTCTGATAGAACTGGTCTGTTGTTCCCTGGGTCATCCTTTTTTCCCCTTTTTGAAAATGGGGGTTATGTTTCCCCTTTTCCAATCAGCGGGAACTTCACCAGACTGCCACGACTTTTCAAATATAGTGGAAAATGGCTTGGCAACTTCATCTGCCAGCTCCCTCAGGACCCGTGAATGGATTTCATCTGGTCCCCTGGACTTATTAACAACTTATATGGTCTTAACAACTAATTCTGGAAACCATTTCCAGGCACATGAAGGACAATACATTCCTCAGGAGTACATTCCTCATGGCTTCAAGATCCCATAAGAGCCTCATAGCCACTCAAGTTGTTGCTGTAAGGGCTGGATGAGCAGACAGAGCGGTGGATTGGAAACTAGCTGAATGGCCAGGCCCTGAGGGTGGTGAGCAAGGGTGCAAAGTCTAATTGGAGGCTGGTAACTAGTGATGTACCCCAGAGGTCAGTACTGGGTCCAGTCCTGTTCAACATCTTCATTAACAATCTGGATGATGGGATAGAGTGTACATTCATCAAGTTTTCCAATGACACAAAGTTGGGAGGAGTGGCTGATGGACCAGAGGGTCATGCTGCCATCCACAGTAACCTCAACAGACTGGAGAAATGGGCTCACAGGAATCTCCGGAAGAAGGCAACTGGTATCCTGGGCTGCATTAGGCATAGCATTGCCAAGTGGGCTGAGGGAGGCACTCCTTCCCCTCTACTCAGCACCAGTGAGGCCAGACCTGGAGTACTGGGTCCAGTTCTGGGCTTCTCCATGCCAGAGAAACATGGACATACTGGACAGTCCAGTGAAGGGTCAGGAAGATGATTAAGGGACTGGAGCATCTCACATATGTGGAAAGGCTGAGAGAGCTGGGACTGTTTAACCTGGAGAAGAGAAGGCTCTGGGGGGAATCCCATCCATGTATAAAAATACCCTAAAGGAAGATGCAAAGAGGACAGAGTCAGGCTTTCTTCAGTGATGCCCCATGACAGGACCAGAGCCAATGGTCACAAATTGAAACACAGAAGGTTCCCTCTGACCATCAGGAAACACTTTTTCACTGTGAGGGTGGCCATGCATTGGCACAGGTTGCATAGGAGAGTTGTGGAGTCTCCATCCTTGGAGATATTAAAAAACTGTCTGGACATGATCCTGGGCAGTTGTAGGTCACCCTAGCTGAGCAGGTAACTTGGACCAGATAATGTCCAGAGGTCCCTTCCAACTTCAACCATTCTGTGATTCTATGACTTGGTGAACTTTATAGGAGATCCAGTGTCCAGCAAAATATCAAACTTATGCCGGTGTTGCAGGACACCATGCCTGTATTCTGGTGTATTTTTCCCCAGCCACCAGCTAGTTACATCACAGGAGCAGTGTATCACTGACTTAAGCCTTAAACACAGTCACTTATCACTAACTGACACAATTTGAAAGATTACTTTTCCTCAGTTCACTATTGTCCCAAAGTCATCCCTAGCACTAAGTAGGATGGAATAGCTGAGGATGAGAGCTGTTTCAGTGGAAAATTTGGCAACTCAATTCAAACCAAGTTCTATAGCAGTTTAAACTCTAGACTATGCGTCAGAACAGAAGAGCAAGCATTCAAACACTATTTCCTTCACTCTGGCATGAATATTGTAACCACTTAAACCACTAAACAACATTCCTTAAATGAGTTTGTTAAGCATATGTCAAAGCTGTCAAGACCTGAAAATCTACATCCAGATATTTATCAATACTGCTATTCCACCGGATTAGGAGGATTGTAATAACTCCATTCTACAACTATACTTATTTTAATGTATGATCACATAACAACTATACCTCCGGTACAACCATCAGTAGTGATATACTTACACTGACATAAAGCCATCTGACATCAACCTATGGCATCTAGTCCCTGGAATGCTATTATACCACCAAATTAATGTAACAATATTCATTTTAATGAAGGAGTTAGAATGTTTTAACTATGACAAAATAGTTACCTTAAAATCAGTTGTGTGTTTAGACAAGTCCCTCCATCAGTTTACAATCTGTTTGCACCTGGGAGATTTTCATTATGAAATCTTACTAGCTGAAGAACTTCACAGGTTTCTGAATATTTAACGTTTTCCTCAAAGCCCAATTTTTGGAAGTGAAGGAATCCATAAAGCTTCCACTTTCCACTTTTTTCCCACTTTTTAAAGAAAACTGTAATTGAACCAGAGAAAATTGTAACCAAATGCTTTTGAAAATCAGTATACAATCTACTTGAAGATTTTCTTTCTTGTTGTCTGACTGCTGCTGTTTTAACGTTTGACGTTGACAAAAGGCCGAGGCATTTTTTTTCTTTCAATAGATAAAAGCAGAAGAACTCACCTAGGCACTTATTAGTGAATCCAGAATGACTTCTTCTGCTTTCAGTTATTGGAAGGAGAAAACTTTCCAGATTCATCTACTCAAAACCCCTGCTTTTGCATAGGCCTTTCAGTATATCTTCCAGTTTTTTTCTTTCATGAATAAACATTAAATATTCGTGCCTTAATTAAAAGTGTTTCCAGTTGAGGTCTTGCATTCCACCTAGGTCAGCACTTCCTTGTCAGCCTGTAGTTTCAGTATTTATGACTTTACAGTGCTTACATAGCAGCCAATTGGGTATCAAGTCACTCCTTTCACAGGCGTGAATACTCTGTAAGCTGTTCTACAGAAGGAATCAAAATATCACAATACAGCCAATCAGCCGTTCTTTGCAGTTTACCAAGACTGTTTTAATGGTCTGTAATTTTAAATGGGTGCCACTTGTTAGCAAATTGAAGAATAATCGCAGCCCCTAATTCTTTGGGACATTAGTTTAACTGCGCTAGTGCAGAGAGATGAGAAAAATCAGAGACAATTTCCTGCAAGAGCAAAAAGAATATTCGGATAAGAAATACTCTCCTACGACTTCGGACTTCATCTTGGAATAGAATGAACCAGTAATCCTTTACCCTACTGTTTCAGAGCAATTAAAAGGTGGTGGATAGAGGGGAAAAGGAGTCTTTCTTCAAGCAAATCGGTGCTGAAACTGACTTTTGATAGACTGGCGATATGAGTCAAAACAACTGGAAAAGCAACTTTCTTATGGCAGCAAGAAAATAACTCTGAGTAATACTTCAGGATTTCTGATACCAGCTTCCCTGCTAAGCATCTCTAACACACAAAGCTCCACTAAAACCACGGGGACTTCAGAAAGCCTTTCACTTCAACAACCTGTATACACCTGAAAAGGTTTGCTGCTTGCACTTATTACTTGCAGGCCTGTGGTCTGCTGCATTACCACATGACAGAATTACAGTCACTTTGCGGGGTTGTAGATCACTCTTAGTAGTAAGTGGCTTTAGCTCTGAAGACAGTAAATCAATGGTTTCAACAATCCTAAGAGTACAGTATTAAAAGGATTCCATTGTTCTACAGAGAACGCTGAGCACTTTGCACACAGGTGCCTGAGAGTAATTGATGGCAAAGATCCTTTCTTAGGTATGCATGCCTGAACTGTATTCAATTCAGGGCCATTCTCAAAATGCCATTGTTTTCTTATGTAATTCACACAAGTTGCCATTGTACATTTGCTATTCGTCAAGGGATGTAATCTGAATCTTGTCGAATTACTCTGTCCTGGTGTCTTCTTCCCTACTTTAAATAATTAAGACTTGAGGCTTGCAAGACTTGGAGGGGGAGAGAGGAAAAACAGATGCGTGTTTCAGAGAGGCAGGAAGGGTGGCAAAAGGATGAGAAAAGTACAAGAGTAAAATGGAAATAAAATGTGGAAATAGGCATCCATTTACAGCTTATAAATTTAATAAAGACATGGTTTACACAGTTGTTCCTAGGATTGGAAATGCTAAGCTATTATTCTATGTCGGAAATGTTCTTTTCAGCTGCCTAAAATGTTGCATACAAAAGGTAATTCCTTAGAAGGCAGAGATTTTACAGTACTTAGCATTCCTAGCTTACAGGTATTCTAAACAGCACTTTGCAAGAGGAAATACAGCATCTTACTAAAATGAAGACACCCCAGTTATATAACATAGTTGTCCGCACAAATTCATAGCATTTCTGTGTAACTGTTTTTAAGATAGATAATGAAAGGCTGTACCCAGTAAGGAAATGCATATGCCTCCCTTATAAGTATGCCAACCTGTTCCAGCTTCTACTGAGTTCACAATAAAAGTAAAAGATATATTTTTTTCCTTGTTGTCTTGTTCAGGATACGGGCGAAGGTAGCCAAGTCCAGACTTCCTAGTCACAATGCAAAGACCTTTTTCATATTATCACCTGCTAATGAAAGCAGCTTTTAAAAAGCACTACAATCATGACCAGGCTGGTCGTTTAACCTTTGCAGGGTCGTCTGGTAGTATCCTCACCATTTGAGTCTCTGACTCCATTTTCACTTAAATACTTCCACTAAAGTTCTGCTAAGCATCCTTCAACGTTTTTCCTGAAGATGTTATTTACTGAAGAATCGCCAACAGAACAGCTATTCTCACATTTTTTGCTTTTATTAAAACAATACCCTAAATCACTTTCTCTAAGTAGTTCACTCTTTTCACTAGTGCTAAAATGCCAGGAGGAGAAACTTGGGAGTCAAATGGGCTTTTGTTTTGACAGTTTGCTTTGGAGGGAGGGGTATTGATTTCTTCAAAGAAAATATTGCCCCAGGAGTCTAAATTGGATGGGTTGTTAGACCTGCATTTCACAGTTCCTTCCCTAGCCCATCCCTAACATGCTTAAAATTCTCCACAGCAATTGTTTGTGTTAACAAAATACTCTGAAGAGCTCCTTTCTCAGAGTAGTTTGAGACAATATGAAGGGGCCTGGGCATGCAGAAACTAGAGCATTTGTAGGAACCCGTATCTCTGTAAGTTTAGAGATATAGTGTGCTTTACAGCTCGGGTCCTCCTGGGGTCTCAAGAGCTGATGGACTCAACAAGTCCATCTGACACAGTATCTTTTTGAGATATCACTAGGCCAGCCTTCTCCTAAGTGTTTGTTCGTTGTTATTGAATCACTTCTTCCCCCTCCTCCAAAGCATGGTGGCATTCCTGAAGATGGATTTACCAACTGCCTTGGATTCAAATTTCACTCCCAGTTTAAAATTTCTAATATAAAAGCCTTTAGAATTTGTGTGCAACTACACAGGCGCTTAAAAAAAAAAAAAAAAAGCTTTTGTGACATTCTTAGGCTCAGCATAAACTATACCAACAAAAACAGTTGGCAAGAGGCTTGACTCACAGATAATGAAAAGGCTACGTACCCTTCCTCATTCCTGTTCATAGTCACTCACTCTCCCACCATTTCTTAAAGTTGTTTATCTGCTCCACATTAAACCAGTTCAGGGGGCTAAACAGAGAGAAAGACTACTTTGTAGGTCTTTTTAAATTTTATTTTGGGACAAGAAATTACCTGTCCTTCTGAAAAGTGCTACAGTACACAAAAGGATTTAAACAAGTAGGAATTTTACAAGTTCCCCAACATCGAATTAAAATATAAATGTAACCTCTCTCTGTCTCCTGGGATTTTTAACAAGTCTAGAAGCATGCAGTGGATATCTCCCAAGTAAAAAGCATACTTTTTTTAAATAGACAAAATATCAGAAATATCATGATTCAATTAAATATTAAAACGTGTATACAATGTTCAGAGTTTAAACTATTTATTTCTTGCCCATTTTTAGCGCTGAGCTGATTATTCCTTTCCTTCTACTTGTTTGCAAAGTTGTTTTCTGATCTCCCTCCTACTTATGGCTCTTTCCGTAGCAAACTTCCCTGACACTGTTTGTATCTTCTACACGTCTGTTTATTAAAATGTTATTTTCAAGATGTTATCTATAAAAGACAGATAAAGACGGAGGAAAGCACATGACGAAGTGAACTTAGAAAGCATGTGCAAGGCTGGGTCAGTGTGCATGTGTCTTTGATCTTAAATTAGAACTGTGCAAGTACGTTGATTAAAAATGTTACATCCTTTATCAACTAGTTACTGTAGGAAATGCCCTAGCCTATAACAATAACTATCTATACGTACACGTATGTGTGTGTTTGGGTTTTTTTTCATTGGTATTGCTTGTTTCATCTGGAGAACTGAGGTACCAGGAAGTGGACACCTGAAGCCCACTAGGAGGGTTCTCAGCTGTACCTCAAGTACCTTCTTCATGTAGATAAGATATTTTTCTGGCTTAGCTTTACACATGTAAGGAGTTTATTGGCCTTATCCCATGAGGATACTCATTTGTAGTGATAAGAGAGCCTATCAAAAGAGGAAATAAAGAACATTAGCCAAAGTGGAATACTGTCTACCTTAGACCGAAGGGTTGGAACATTTCAAATGAAGAAGATCGAATCGATTATAGTGTGTGAAACAGTACACTGAGATACATCAGAAGTTTCATAGTAGGCACAGACAAATTTATTTATTTCCTACAGGGCGTGAAAGCTAACTGTACGAAGACTCTTCTTCCACAGTTTCATTTGTAGCAATACCAACACACAAAAAACAGCTTCCTTCCCACAAAGCCCAAAACATTAGGCACTTCATGTATTAGGGATGCTTATGAGATTTCACATCCGATAGTTCATGTTGCAGAATACTTTGTCAGCACCAATTTAGACTCTGAATGTACACAACATGAACAACATCCCAGAAAATCCACAAGAAATACATGTTTCCCCAAGCCATATAACATCATGAACTGAAACTTTAAAAAAAATAATAATCACAAAACCAAACCACAACAAAACAAACAAACCCAAAAAAAAATCCACCACAAACCCCTAAGGTTATTCTAATGCAAGAGAAGGCAAAGCATTCTCATGCACTTTTCAACCCCAGCTACCAATTGCAATTCCCAGAGCACTCTTTGCTAATCCAATCGCCTATCATCCACCAGTAAAATAACTCTCCCAACCTCTGTAGCTGTGGAGAAGTGAGGTTGTATGTACAAGAACAGCTCCTCCCCTGCTGAAAAAACCCACAGCAAAACCAGCATTTTGACTCCACTACCTTTGCCCTCCTTCAGGTAGTAAAGCAAGTGACACAAGGGCAGATATTCTATATTTTCTTCCTCGGTTCTTCTATGTCTGCTTTTTGAATGTATAAGGCTTCTTTGATCTAGCATAAGATTTTTGCCATTCAAAATCTTCCGATAGATTTCTGGCCTACTTTCCAGAACCCTTGACACACCGAGGCAGATGGAAGGATGACAAGCTGTTTTTTTCAGTTCCTTTTCTCATTGACTTACATGAACACCTTCATGCTTTCCTCATTAATAAGTTGTTGAACAGTGAGTGTACACTTCTGCTTTTCTGTATTTTATTTGTGACTGGTGGGGAAAGCATTGATACGCTCCCAGTGGAATACAGTAGTTCTCCATTGCTTCTTCAGAGACAGCGTCCAGAGTAGTATAGGGTTGCAATTACAAATGTTAAGAGAGCAAAGAACGAAGCTTGAGAGTTTTGGGGAAGAAAAATAATGGAGTTGGTGATAGATACTATCTATTAATAAGCGACATGCACTGTACAGCTGCGAAAGAAGTACGCAGAATTTAAAAACAGAATGAGTAACTTTCAGCTCCTGAACTCCAAAAACAATTAGTGCTTTATCAAGAGTTTATACTGAGGACTGCATAGTAAAATGGCTCATCTTAGTCCGAACTGATCTTAATCCAGGCTATTGCAATTTAAATATAACTCTCAATCTAACTCTCCTGTAAACTTCATTGATTTTCTGACACAGCACTGATATGATTGTGCAGCACTAATATTATGCATACAAGCGTGGCGCACGTACAAAACAGCACAAGCCTAATAACACCGAGGGCAAATACTTACTTAGAAGAGCATCTCAGAAAGAAGGTTCAAATGAGCAACCGCTGTATTAGTTAGCACAATTTTATAGTGACTCAACATTATTGCTGGTTTTTTCTCTTTCTTGTTTCCCCAGCTTTCTACCTGATATAATTCACCAAAAAAACTCAATTAAAACAAAACTGTATTTCTACGTAATCTAGGTAATGCAGCAACCATCTGAACGCAAACTATTTGCAAGATTTAGTCCAACAGTGATTCAGATAAAGATATATCTATGGTTAGGCAAGTGAAACCCAAGATGCAAATATCACTGAAAAATGCTTTAGAATATCATTTGTACATAAGCAAATAAAATACAGTCCAACTAAACAGTGACTCTTCTAGTTCAACAAACACTGTTATTAATATAAATTTGCTTTTGGAAAAGTCACAAAGTTCAGAACATAAGCGTTAGAGCATTCATAAAAGTTCACTTAAACTGCACTGAAGATAGACTAAGTCCTTGCTTTTCATTGATTCCAGTTTCTTGAAGAAAATTCCATGTGCTCTAAAGCTTGTATTTTTTCAGCTGCATCAGATGGTCTGATAATATATATTACCTTTCTTTAGAAACTATGCTCTTTCACTTATTCAGCAACGCACTGCAAAGCAGAGAATGTGAATGTCACGTGTAATTTACAGTGTTTATTTCTGATGGTGCTAGCTAATATAACTACTAATTATAATCAGGAGAACAGCGTATCGTAAACTAGAACAGGTATCGTACAAGAAATAAGGTCTGATTTCTGTTTCAGTTCTGTGAAAGAGTTTTTCCTGGGAGCAACAGTAACGCAAGGTTTCAAGGAATAGCAAGGCTATGCAAGGAATCAGATGCAGAAGTCGCAGTCCTAGGCACTGAAAATGAACTAGGTAACCCACTGGGGCAGGTGAACATCACGCTGCTAAGCACCGTGTAGGGCAGTGTTATGAAATCAGGACAGAGTACAGTAAACCCCCTGAAAACGGGTCAGTGGACTTACGATAAGCTTTCTTCATTTACGTTTGGGTGGGAGAAGGGGAAGGGGGAAGGGAAAGGGAGAGGACATGTATTAATATGTAACTCCAAACTCACCGATTTTGGCCAAGCTGGCCACAAGTATCCAGAGCGTAATGATGTAAGGGTCCTTGACGTGATGCCATTTGAAAGAGACGATGGCAAAGCTTTCAGACTGGCTGCTATTTATAGGGCTTTCCGAACTTCTCTCTCCCAGCGCCTCTGGGAGAGCCATCAGCCCCAGGAGGAACCCCACTCCAGATACCTGCCTCATCTCCAAGCCACACGGCAAAATCCTGCTTCCCCTTCCCGGAGAAATCCCGCCTCTTCGGAGGTCCTTGGGGGCGAGGTCCTTGTCCCTTCGCGGGGGCGCGACCGAAGATTGCGGACCGCGGGGACACCGGCGCGTTCAGCGGAGAGGGTCCTATCCCACCGCCCTCGCCACGGCCGCACCGGCTGGCTCAGGTGCCGCTTCGGCACGGGGTGGCCAAGGAGGGGTCAGGGACTCTGTGCACAGGCAGATGCTTCGAGCTGGGGTCCTGCTGCTTGCCCGCACCTGCCTTTATCAGACTGCTCCCGAACGGCCGGAGGCGGAGCTTTTCCTGCCGCTCCCGCGGAGGCTGCAGTGCGGAGACAGCTATGCCCTGACTGAGCACCTTTCGGGATCGGCAGGGAAGCTCCGTTCCTCCGGGGGGACGTGTCTACCGTCCTGCCTCAGCTCTGGCCACGGGGGGGGAGGTTCGAAAGAAGCGGCCTTGAGCACTAAGGGCTAAGGCTGGGGCGCTCCCGCGGGCATGTCCAAGGCGGAGCCCGGGATCCGCGCTCGGATCGGAATGGGATGAGCAGGAGATCCGCAAGTCTCCGGTTGGGTGCTTTGGACGCACAGCCTAATGGGTCAGCCTCCCTCCCTCAAATCCGCTCACCTAGCTGGTTGCTACAGGGGAAATGCACTCTTTTCGGCTTTTTAGCGTCAAATCGCGTTAGGGTGTCGCTCACTGAAGAAGATAGAGCAGATGTCTCAGACCATCTTTTTCTTCTGTCCGCCAGAGAGCACCTCTGCCCACGGTGCTCGGGGAAATGACACCAGCAGGCACGGTTTGGCTTTGCACTTAGATCTTCTTGCAACTTTTTGTTAAGATGTGCTATATTAAAAACGCTACCTGGCTTCTTCCCCGCCCCCCCCCCCCCCCCCCAGTTTTTTTTTTTTAATGGTTACAACGTGAAACCTTTTAGAAGGTTCTCGCTTTCCCCCTAAAAGCTTATTTCTTGCTGATAACATTTGCCTGCTGGTATCCTGGCCAGTCCGCAGCCCGGCCACTTGTGTTGCAGGCGGGTGGACCCATGATAATCATCACCCTGCCGTAAAAAAGGCAGCAAAGTAGCGTGTTTTCAGCAAACAGATCTGAGTGCACCTTTCTACACACCGCAGCAGCAGGAGCTCCTCTCCTGTATTGAGTGCTCTGAAGCAATCCAGCTGGCCACATGTGCAGTCCACTGCTTCTTCGACTTTCTGTGAAAAAATATACTACCTTTTTCGTTTACTTACATGACAGCTGGTTTTCTCAAGAGTTCAAAATTAAAATGTTTGGAAAATTAAGAAATTATTTTGACTATTTCAATCACTTGGGAGAAAGGCTAAGTACTATTTCAAAGTCTAAGTGACCTGCACAGACACTCTATAAATCAATTAACTGGGTAATTGAAACAAATTTGCATGGAATGTCATTATTATAAAGGGTGCCTATCATTATCGCATAATAATCTTAGCTGAGGAATTCAAGGAGCAAAGTTCTCTTGAGTTAGTGCACTGAAGATTCAGTTATTACCTCAAGGCAAGTGCAGGCCCTGCATTGCACCCTCTTCTCTTCAAACAATGAAACATCTTGGTTTTTATTTTCCCTTCTTCCTCATTACTTAAGGGAAGGGAAATTATGTAGGAATTTTTTAAACTAGGAGCCAATCTGAAGATGGAACTGGCAACTCTTTTTAGGAAGCATGACAGAACAGCAAAATACTTTCTTTACATTTAGGAAATGTAGACAAAGACGTGCAGAATATTTCAGTGTTTTGACAACTGAAATCCCATCAATATTATTTTATCTTTCTTGGAGCATGACTTGGGCACCCAAATGTCCTTTAGAATTTGCTCCCAAGTTTTTAAAGGTTCTGCAAATGACTCTGGACAATACGAGAGTAGCATTTTTGTGTATTGCCATTATAGAGAGAGAACTACAGTTGGAAGTAAGTAGCTGTTGATCACCTGTGTAACCTGTGAACAGTAGGAGTTCCTAGTTGTTAATGTCAGTTCCATTCGCTGATATATTAGGAGAAAATGACCAGCTGTCAGCACTGGTTTTATCATCACAATTTATTCCAAGTACCATCACATCACGAACATTTCAGCTGCAGCTGATAAAAGGGCACCGCAACTGCCATAGTGTCCCGGCTTATATATGTGATTCTTCCCAAATCTAGTTCCACAAAATGATAACAGGGGTAGAAATAAACCTTACTATTGGAAGCGTTGAAGCTAACTATGTTAGGACAAATGTGTCATAGATCAAGAATACCTGCAGCTGTGCAAGAAAAATGAGAATGTCTTCCCCAGGGGATCTTTTCTACAGATAAGCAAAGGCTTACACTTCAGTTGGAGGAGCTGGAGCCAAGATCATGCCTCTGATTGCCCTTAGGTGATGATGTACTCATGACAATAGTGGTGACAGCAACCAAGTTACATGACAATTCTGAGTTTGCTGGTGGAAGTAAATCAGTATTAGCAAACAAAAAATGTTGGAAGTACCATCTTAGCACAGTCAAGCTAACGTTAATATGCTCCTCAGTTGAAAGTGTAAATACCCCAGAACCTACCTTAAAGGGATGTTGTGAGAATTTCAGAATTTGTAAAGATTTTTTAAGGCCTTGGTCCAAACTGCTACAAAAGTACATAATTTTCTTGTCACAAAGTCTTCTCAAAACAAGGTTTACAACACTGTTAAAATGACAACACGGTGTTTTGTAACAAGTTAATGGTTCAAAGTGTATCTGTGACATTTGTCCTATCATCCGACTGCTTAGAGAATTTTTTTTTAAGTAGGCTGGATAGCAAATGACTGTACATATTAGGGAATTCTTGTGTAACTCATTAATATGGTGGAACGACACAGAGAGGACAGAGGAAGGAACTGGCAGCCCCATGAATCTCCTGCAGGTACGTGAGTACATGCTAAACCAACAGTCCACTGTATATACATGAACTCATGTACAGAATATATACTTGTACAAGAATACATTTGCATTTATGCATTTATTAACAGATTCGGTTTTCTTGAAGGGTCTTTATGGAAGCCTTAGGTAGTTTCTTATGTCCTGATTCTGTATCAGTAAAAAAAAGCATCAGCTTGAGTACTATGTTTGCAATAAAGATATCACACGACAGCTGATGTTCCCTGACTCTCCAAAAAGATCGCACAAGGAAGATTTCTACCTACTGTAAAATAATGGCTTTGTGTCCTGAGTGATTTTTTTTTTCTTTTTTTTTTGCAACTGAAAGAACTCTAACATTCTAGCTTCTGGATATGTGTAAATAATTGCTTAAAGAAAATAATTAGTAGCAACTTATACACCCTTCACATGATGTGTCTCTTGTAAAGATTACTTTTTGGGGAGTTTTTTAAAGCTGAGGTAATAGACAATTTCAGTTACCCCCCCCAACAGATAAACTAAAATCTTTAAAATCATATTCATTTTTTCTAGAAAGCACACACAGCCTTTCAGTTGTACTAACTTAGAGGTAGAAGTTATAATTAACTTTCAATATTAGTGTTTACAACAAATGTGAAATATTCATAGCTGAGGTGAAATTAAGAAACACATTCCTGTGGAACCCAGAACTTTCATAAAGGAAAGTAGATAAATCCAAGTAGCAAAGACTTGGCAAATGAATTGTGAAAAACCTCCTGACGCAACATAAACCATCATAAATCACTTATTATCATTCCTTTCTTTCCTCAGGGAAATGCACTCTTTTCATATTAATGTCTATTAAATGCATAAGCAGGTTAAGGTAAGATTTTGAAAGGGATATAGTTCCAGCATGTATTTTTACACCGTAATTCCAACTGTATACATAGTTAAATAGAGCAGTAATAGTTGTGAATGGTATTGTACCAATATAACTGTATGATTTGGTGAAAATCAGTGTGGTTTACATGCAGATGAATGCAAAACCATGTGAATTTATATTGACTTTACTAGATTCAACAGCTGACATTTCCCAACTTCTCTCCAAGTGAAATGAGTGCAGCTGTGCAAGTTTATGCTGCAAGGCGTCGGACAAATATTGCTGGACTGAGCAATGTTGCAGAGCATTATGTACAGCGTGATGACTATGAACCTCTGAAATCATTCTGAGAAGCAATGTATTAATTCAGCCCACACACGTTACTACCAGTTTAAGTGAACAAAATGAAGACTAGGGTGAGGGCGAATGAATCAGAGAAGTACATGAAAATGGATTTGGCTGGGAAGTAGGATGGCAGAGGAAATTATCTGTATTTTTCACGACTCATTTCAAGACATGACTGCATTTAAGGACAGTAAGTGGACGGGATTTTTACCGGATCATTCATTTTTAGCCTCACATCTTTTTGAAAATGGCAGACATCTCACGCAGATTGTGAGATTTTTCTGTTTTGTTGTTGTTGCTATTATTGTTTTTAATGAACCCCCACATTTATGTTAGATTAGCAGCTAATCTACTAGGAGTGGGAGGGTACAAGTGACAAACATTAGCCCCAGCAGATAAGGATGGCCCCCTCCATAAGTGATTATATCTGTGTGAGCTCTCACTGTAATAAGCAGTGAAAAGGGAATGGGACAGGGAAAGAAGTTATTACAAGGCACCAGATACCTAATACATTTTCTCATATTATGTTCAGAAAAGAGATGTACTTTTATAAAATGCTATGTGTATTAGAAGTCCTCCTTCTTTAAGTTCCAACTTCAATGAAAAGTCTTCTATTGTGTATTAGGGCTCTTCTGGGCTTGATGCTAGTCAAAGATGACCACAGAGATTTTCATCCGTGGCAGCCTGCATCTTCCACGCTTTCCCTCTTGTACTGTTTGTATTCCTATGTTTCTGGCATCCTACTCCTGTTTTGTTTCTCTGTACTCCTGGTCTCTGCACTCCTTCCTTTTCATGCATGTCTTCTGTCAATACACACCAAAAATCCCAAATACTGAGACCTAAGGACCACTCAAAATGCTATATGTGTATGTTGTTTCATCTCAGTGCTTAAGCTCCCACATGACTCTCTCTATCCATTCAAATTTAGCTTTGTCATTTTTCACCACATATCCTTCTTGCAGGTACTCACAACATCCTTAACAACACAAATGCATATACTAGACTCATGACATGCCACTGCTAGTTTTCCTAATCATCAGGGAGATTGTACCTGCTCATCTTTAAAAATCAATTGTCATTTGGCTGTATATTAAAAAGGCTGGGGGAAGACTGTGTTGGAAACCAGAGATCAAGTGGGTAAAAAAAAGGAAATAAAAGTGCATCTCTCTGAACTATTTCCATGTAGAGGTATTCAGCTTTCTGTAGCTTCACCTGACATGGCAAGCCAAACAAACAGCTGAATTGCTTAGGTGAAAAACAAATGACCCTTAAATAACAAAGGCAGCTAAATGGAACAGTTTCAATTTCTAGCACAATAATTTTACATTTATTTCTTGGTTTTGTATCTAGGCTCAGATGCTTCTTGATCTCAAGTTTTGACTGACCTATGGAGAGGGAATCTTTCCTTTTTCTGATTCCCCACATACCATGAGTTTCTGTAATCCATGGTTCATGCCTGCCCTGCCTGGTTTAATATGTGCACGTTCACATTAAAAAGTCCATTTGGTTTCACCTAGAGCAGGTACAGAATTCAATATGCCATCCCCAGAGCTCCTCTTTTGGCAGACACATAAAGCTTGTTCAAAAGCACGTGTGATATCTGCAGGTGGAGACTTCCCCCACCCCCTGAAAGTGAACAAGAGTGTCCCCCGTTCTCCCTGCCCTTCACAAATTACATGCTGAGGTCTGCTTAGCCGTCAGCAGCCACCATCACGTAGTGATTCGCACTTGTTTCTATTGGTAGGCCATGGTGTGGACATAAATGGTTTAACCAGTATGTGAAAACCCAGCAACAAGAGTAAATTTCCTTACCTGTCGCAATCCATATCTTGTTCCAGCAGAGGGAGCGACCCTGCAACCTGCCCGGGTTTAAGGGCACCCCGTAACCCATGGATAAAGGGCTTCCCGGAGCTTCTTGGATCTGATGCTTTGAAACTGCTCCTACCTTCAGGATGCTTCCTTACATCAAAATGCCCAATCTAAGCCTCTCCTCTGTCGTTACACATCAAGGAGCTTTCATCCGAAGTATTTTCAGAAGGCAGTTGAGACTTTGTGAGGGCAAAATTTTGCCTTTTTTTTTTTTTCTTTTTTCTTTATCTAAATTGTAATGAAGAAATCAGTGAGCCTTACCTGGTGTGCAACAACAATAATGTAATAATTAGCAGTTACTTTAAACTTAAATCAGTTAAAGCAGAGTACAATAATTAAATTAAGTATGATACTAACAAAATCTACCTACACAATTTATGGCTTAAGATATTGAATGTGGCAATTTGATCAACAAGAATTGTTGATAGATTACAGTCAGTGCTTCCATGTAGTTGATACATAGTTTAAAACCTGCAAATATTTAAGAATGATGCATTAGAAATGGTGGGGAGTTTCGCTGGATAATTCCGGTTTATTAGAATCAAAACATTTAACCAAAACATACATATTTTTATGAACCGTTCTTTAGTAAGTCTTCACATGATGAGAATGGTATTCCTGGTTAAAGCCACAGAGGAAGGAAAAACTTCAGAGCCGGTGATAATATCAACAATCTGCCTAATTCAGTGCAAAGACATAATCCTGAATCTCATATATTTCAGGTGAATGCCCTGATATTGATCATGGCTCGGAAGAAATTAAGATGGTCCTGATTTAATTTTGGTCTGCACTGAAGCAAAAACAATTGTTGAAACTTCAATTTTTGAGAAAAAAAATAAATTTCAACTGATTTGAGCTTTTAAAAACATTTGTTATTTCAGTACATAAATCTTTGCACTAACTGTGCTGGACATTGCAATCAATTTGAAGAAGTTTGCATGTGGTATTTCAAATGTTAATTTAACCAGAATGCAGCACATGTTTTGTAGTCAATTGGGCAGTAGTGGAGTGGAATGGGAAGAGAAATCATCCTTTGGGGTTGTGACAGAGATTCTTTGAAGTGGAAGTGCTCTCTACTTTGAATTGAGGGAATCTGAACTGAATTGCTCTTTATCTCACTGAAGTTCCAAAGGCCACAAGGTGCAGCATATCTACGGCGTGCACTTCCACATTACTAAAACAGCAGCCATAAACTGACTAAGATCAGTAAATGAATGAATGTGTAAACAGGAAGAGGGATGTTTTCTAAACATGCAAATTAATTTGACACTATTTCATTTAGTAGTTAACTACATTAATCTGCTTTGACAAATTTCTGACATCTGAAAGCCTTGATCAGAGTTATTATTACTGAATTTTCAATAATTCTTTTTAGAATCAAATAATACATGGAAAAAATAACTTTATCATGATAACTTTGAAGTGAAAACAAGAAAGAAACTGATTAGAACTTTACTTTCATGAAGCTTTACTAATAAAATTAGGCAGTGGATCCAGGTTTTGTCAGACTAATGTATTTTAACCTGCTGTTTCCTACAAAGTCACACTTTTGAAAACACAGAAGTACTCCACGCAGTTGCCACGAAGGGTTACTAATTTTATCTACTACATGAAATTAAGAATCCACACAG
This sequence comes from Rissa tridactyla, assembly GCF_028500815.1. Classification (NCBI taxonomy): domain Eukaryota; kingdom Metazoa; phylum Chordata; class Aves; order Charadriiformes; family Laridae; genus Rissa; species Rissa tridactyla. Next base: position 105,568,712 of record NC_071467.1, on the reverse strand, counting down.
CAAACAAGTAATTTGTAAAACCTCCCTAAATTTTAACTGCTGTCGCCACCTTGGAGGCATTGTTCAATATGATGACGCAGGGACACGCCACATCTTTGAGAGACGCTGGGGCATTTGTGTCTGGGACTAAGGATTCAGTCATATCACTTGCCCACTGGCTGCACATTCTTGCCGTTTTCCTCCTATTTCCTTGCTGGACCTTTTGATAAGCTGTTTCTGCTTTCAGTCCACTCCAGTCCTGAAGTGAGGTGATATTAAAATCAGAGGCACTTCTTCTGAAAGGTCCTCACCAGCCTAATCTCAGTTCAGGACAGCATCGAGCTTTATGTACTGTACCTTAGTCTTAAAAAGTGAAGAGAAACGCATGGAAATGCAGATAATACTGAAGACAGATACAAGAAGATGAGCCTATGAGGGCTGCCCTGGTCACTAAATCCATGCGTGCATGGGAGTACATGCATTAAATTGTGTATTTCCTGCATAAATTTTCCACATATTGTCTTGAAAATGTTATCTCAAATACATTCAGCTGGTTAGGAATATTCATACCATTTCTAACATAAATTTCATCAGAAATTTCACAACCTATTTATTCTTGTGTGAGCATTGTCCTTTACTGTTGTTTCTTCTTCTGGTCTTTTTCACCCTGTAAAAGTAATCATACTCTCTTTGGGCATTTCTTTCAACCTAAACTAGGCTAACCTAAGCTAGTCTGCATTTATACGACGGGCTCTCCACTCCCTAACTACCTGAGCAGTCCTTCTTTGAAAAGAAGCTTGAATTATTCCTTCCTGAACAGAGCTCACCAGGAGACACACAAGTGAGGTTTTATTAAACCTTGTGGGCTGGCAACAATATTTCCTCATCACCTCTGAAACATATGGCCTGAAACACACCAGAATGGCATTGTTTTTAACAGCTACATCCCGGAACCTATCACAATACTCATCCTGAAATCAAGTAATATAGGCAAGTCCTACTCTTTTCCACTGGTTTCCAATGAATGAGCTTTTAGCTTACTGATGATTGTTTTTTTGCTACTGCATGATCTTTCGTTTCATAGCATGGAATTTCATTATGTTAGTATTAAGTCCTCAGTGTCATCATGTCCTTTCAATACAATCTTCCTCTGTATGGATGGCAACTCCAAACTTTGCATCATCAGCAAATCAGCTGTGGATGCCAAAAGCATTAATGAAAATATTAAAGGAGACCGTCCCTAAAGTGTAACCTTGAGGTATTCCTCTTTTCACTTCCTTCCAGCCTGCGTCTCGCCCCACTTTTTCAATAGTAGTTGTCTTCACAGATCATTGCAGTCTACAAACTATAGCTTAGCACCTTGACAAACAGAACAATGAGAATGTGGTATTCCTGCATGAAGTGGTAAACGTTTGTGTGTCCTAAAATGTGAACATCTCTCTGTACCTCTAACTCTGTTGCTTATACATGACAAACTTCAAGTTATATACAGTCTGAAGGAACATGCAGTGCTGTTGCAGCATGGTATACACTGACAAATGAGGCAAAATTTCCCCCATGATTATTAGCTTAAAAAAAGTTAAAAAATTTATGCTGAGTTAAAACAAAATCAGCTTTCACATTTTCAAAAATTGTCAGCTCAATAGATTCAGCTATTTGAATTTTTAATCTATTTAGTTGTCCACACATAAAGCCAGCAACTCTGTTTAAAAACAGGCCTTCATAAAACTTGAATTTTTAAACCAAATCAGAGTTTATGACTGTTTAGGCAAACCCCATGGTCAGCAACAGTTGCTGTGATCAGATTGAAGAACTGTGATCAGGTTGAAGAACTGTGAGCTCCTATAAAATTTTCAGTTACGTGAGGAAGTTTGGAGTTGGACTTGAGAGTAGGCATCAAGCTTTGTTTTGCTTCTCTAATGAACTAAGCCTGCACTTTCAAACGATGTGGTGAGCTTACCTAACATCTCGTCATTGAGAGCAGGAATTTTGAGAACTCATCTAACATTAAGGGACTGGATCACCTTATCTCTGAGGGAGACCTGGGACTGTTTATCCTGAAGAAGAGAAGGCTCAAGGGGGAATCTCATCCATATGTAAAATAACTGAAGGGAAGGTGCAGATAGGATGGAGCCAAGCTCTTTTCAGTGGTGCCCAGTGGCAGGACAAGAGGAAGTGGGCAAATACTGAAACACAGGAGGTTCCCTCTAAATGTCAAGAAACACTTTTTCACTGTGAGGGTGGCCACGTGTTGGCACAGGTTGCATAGAAGGGTTGTGGAGTCTCCATCCTTGGAGATATTCAAAAACTGTCTGGACGTGATCCTGGGCAGTTGTAGGTCACCCTAGTTAAGCAGGGAAGTTGGACCAGATGACCTCCAGAGGTGCCTTCCAACCTCAATCATCTGTGAGTCTGTGATTGAAGCATCAAAATGGGAGGACCTCACAGCTTGTATCTGTTTCTGCTTCTTCATTACTGCAGCTTACCATTTACCTTGTGCTGCAACAGAACCACCCCTGATGTCATTCTTACAGCCCAGCAAAAAATACCAGAATAGTTTTCTACTGAGTTAGTAAGCTGAACTGGTCCTCTGAAGATCCAATAAGTTCTACAGCTTGGGCAAGGGAAGAAACGAAGGCTATCTGTCCCAGTGCAGGGAAAAGAGGAACAAGTAGACACAAGCCAAAGCATAAAAATCATTGCCTTTTGGCAATAGTGAGCAGTTTAAATGAATTTAAATATAAGCAAATAACCTAGGATGCTTTTACTCCATTGTGTTCCCTAATTTTCCATATTTTTTATCATATTCTACAAAATTTATTTTTTTAATATGAAAAAATTCTTTTATTAAAAAATATAGGGTTGCCATTTAATTAATTGAAAGCCCAATTTTCTTGAAATGGAGGTGTCTACTACTGATTTTTTGCCAAAAAGTGTTCCTCTCAGGACTATATTTGATAATGAATCATAAACAGTGGGCCTACTACAAATTGAAAAGAAAAAAGGAAATAAAAGAACTAAGATTTTGCCAAAGTAGCTCACAAATTACAAACTTATTCCCCAAAGTTTTCCTTGCAACAGTGTTTTTTACGATGCCGTGCTTGGGAAATCAACATCACACTTGAGCATCAACAAAATTTTACTTTCCCCTATGTCCCTTACCTCATAAATTTCTTGCTTCACCTTTTCCTTCTGTGACCCCTAGAGTTATTAGGTGCTTAGCAAAGAAAGCATCAAATATTATTGTAGGGATCCAGAGAAATTTACAGACTTACTGATCTTGATATTAATATGAATACAGGGTAGAAAGTGTATAATTAATCTTTTCATTTTTACTTCTACTTATTAGTTATAATTCATTTAACTTTTACTGTGAAGAGGAATCACTGAGAATTACAGCTAATACTTTCCTTATTGAGATTCAGTAAAGTAATTTTTAATACTTTCTGAAAACATTTTAAACTATGATCTCAACATTCCACATGCTTTACTTTTTTCTCCTCTTAAACAAATTGAAAACTTCCTTAATCTACTTTAACATCTCCATTTTAACCTTTTTTTATTAATGAAATGTCGCCTACATTTTATTCTAGAGAGAGAAAGACAGAGAGAATGCTACTTTAACAGTGCAGTATTCTGTATCTGAAAGAAACCATGCAAGCTACAACTTATTACTTCTCTATTACCTTGTACGCTAACTATGATAGTCCATATATTGGGTCACACAATAAACTCTTGGTTTCTCCTAAATCAGTTTACATAACCTTGCATCACCATGTTCTGTGCTAGTGACCTTGAAAGAACTATACTTACCCACTCCTCCATGTCAGATCAGGGCTGAAAATAACCATGGCCATGTTGAAATAACGAGTACCTTCTAAAGCAAGCAAGTAAGCAAGCATACCAGACACCGGCTATATAATCCACTATAAACTGGTGTCCAGTAGAGATGTGAATACAAGCTATGTATTACAGTTCTCATTCTTCAGGTAAATCAGAGATTTCCTTGAACCTCAAGGATGACATATTTATAAGTCAAAGGAAAGAATTTGACTTTCTGACCCTACTCACGCAGAGCTCTTAAATTGCTAAGGGAAAGTATCATGTCACAATGTGTATGTTGTGTCACTTTGAGAGAGTCATTATATGTAGAATCATAGCATGATAGAATGTGTTGGGTTGGAAAGGACCTTTAAAGGTCATCTAGTCCAACCCCCCTGCAGGAAGCAGTAAGGGACATCTTCAATGAGATCAGGTTGCTCAGAGCCTCATCAAGCCTGGCCTTGAATGTCTCCAGGGATGGGGCCTCCACCGCTTCTCTGGGCAACCTGGGCCAGGGTCTCGCCACCCTCATTGTAAAGAACTTCCTCCTAATGTCTAATCTAAACCTACCCTGCTCTAGTTTAAAACCATTGCCCCTCGTCCTATTGCTACATGCCCTTGCAAACAGCCCCTCCCCAGCTTTCTTGTAAACCCCCTTCAAGTACTGGAAGGCCACTATAAGGTCTCCCCAGAGCCTTCTCTTCTCTAGGCTGAGAAGAACCATAGTGGCATTAAAAAGCAGACATCAAAACGTAAACAGTATGAGACAAGAATATGTCTGTTGTGCATCAAATGATCTAACTGTGTTAATTAATTAATTAGGATCTACTTCATAAGGGTATTGCATCGTTGAATATTATAGGCTGATCACTATTTAAAGATGAATCAAATTCCTTGCCATATTTCCTTATTTATATTGGTATTTATAATCTTTAGATAAGATTGAATACTCTTGATTATCAATGGTGATAGATCTACAAGAAATATTAGTAAACATCTCTGTTTCTAAATTTTTCTCTTGACCAAATGCCTTTTCTTTCTCTCCCATAATAGATTATGTCAGATCAAATTTTGCTCTCTTTACAAATAAATAGGTGTATCATAATTTATCTGATGATATACTATGAGATACTATACATAAGTCATATTTACTTTTCAGTTATGTTCACAGGAGTATGTTTATAATGATTTGTAGGCTGTGAGAGAGAGTAAAGAGCCCAAAAGTATTTCAGTGGAAGTCAGTCATGGAAATTCTTTTGATATTCTCTGGACTACAATCTACACAGAAAGAAGTCAATCCCAGTTAGCTACTTCCAAGACTAGTTAGCTACTTCCTTCAAAACCTGCAGGCTGCTCAAAATTTTAATAGGAATTGGAAACCAAAATTCAAACAAAACTCCAGTGATAAATAAAGTTTCCTTCCAGGAATAAAATACCAGAGGCATACTTTTCCTGTTCTTGAACTCCTTATTAGGCATCAGGTATTTACCATTGTCAGAACAATAGGTGACTGGTTTGAATTAGGGTGACCTTTCTTATATTCTTCTTATCTATCACATTTAGCTCTAGCAGTGGTGCACATCAGTAACATTTAATATGAAACTTCATGACCTAGAAAATAATTTAAGAAAGGAAAAAGAACGTAAGCATTGTCAGGATCTCATTATAGGTGAGGTTTCTAAAAGGTCAGAAAGTTTCTGAAATAGAATGCAGCAGTATATGACCAATACAGTTTAAAAAAAAAATCTAAAATCAGCAGCAGGGGTTGAATTTACAAAATATTTGGAATGATAAGGCTCTATATAAGCAAGAGACATTTTCATAAAATAAGTAAGCATTAAGACTGAGAGTTCTTAAAAAATAAAAAGACAGGACTTAGATTTACAGAGCAGAGCATCCAGTGATTTTATTGTTTATTCAAACTGATGAGGTACTCATGAGTAACTGACTAACCTCTTTGTTGCTCTGATTTCTAAGATTGCAATTATTGACTGAGTGATTTGGGGTTTTTTGTTCATGAGTTTTGAATTTATTATCCTACAATTTCACTGAATATTTCCTTGTTCCTTTTATGTGATAGGAAGAACGAAAGGTTCCACCTTATTTCCTTTATTATTTTACCACGTACAATTACCACAAATACCTTTTACTGACTTTCCTCTGAATCCATATAATTCTTTCCACTTATTCTTTAGATTAAGATTTTTTCCCCTGGCTTCCTCAGTGTTGCCTCATTCTGAACTACCACTCTGATATTTCATATTTGTACACAGGTTAATCTACCTTTACATTACGTACCTCAGTAAAGTTAGGACCGTATTGGCTTCAGCGTTCTTTGTTCAGTGGAAAGACACAGGCTGTCCACAGGGAAACTCAGGATATTCGAAAATAAAAATTAATTACCTGGAGGTGCCTGTTTATCCTTTGTATATTGAAAGTAAGGTTAAGGGGATCTACTTGTATAATTTAGGTATCTCGATGATACAATTACCCAAGAAGAACGTGGACTGAAATTTCAGATAGTGAACAAAATATTCTAAATAAAATTGCAATTTCAATGTGTCATTTTCTCATTCTTTTCCATATGCTAACTCTTTTTCTTTTCTTTTCTTTATTTTTTTTTTCTTTTAATTCAAACATCCTTCTTAACGCTACATGCTTGCCAGGGTTGTTTGTTTGTTTTGTTTTGTTTTTTCCTAATTGACAAAAATTCAAAACCTGTCCTGAAGACGAGAGAATTTACGTAGAATTTTATGAGTGGTAGTTCAGATCCCCCCTTCCCCAGTCAAATACTTTGCTTTAGTCAACACTGACTTTCATCATTACTAAGTCAATTCCTCTGAAGTTCCTCACAGTGTTGTCTTTCCCTGAATAGCTCATGTAACATAATATTACTTGCATATTTTTAAGTGTATTAAATTGTAAGTTACTACACTTAAGTTTAAATACATTTGAAATTAAAGCATCTTTAAACAGGATGTGGTATACACATTTACTTCTTCTAAGGAGGGAGATTCAGGCTTGATTTCTAATGATTTAAAAGTTTTCAATTAATTGCTACCAAAAAAAAGAGATATCGGCTCCAAACTTGTTTTCGGAAGCACTATTTGCAAAGGCTAAAACCTAAAGAGGTTTTAAAGAAACTGCAAAGGCAGGTTCACAGTTATATAAAAACTCATATTTGCTTTTGAACTGATGAGACTATGATCTTATTTTAGATCAAATAAGACATTGCTTTAGTTTGCAAACGGAACTATAATCCTCGGTAAACTCTAATCTTGGCAACGTAACAAATGCAACAACAACAAAGCCACTTCTACATGTTGTTCTTCCTTACAGCTATGAGTAACTTCCCATATATCAAACACAAAGCTCAATGTAATCTCAGTCATTCTTTTCCCTCTTGGGGGTCTTTGTAAGTTGTATTGCTTTAGGAAATTGAATACTGTGACTTCCCCACCAAAGATATTACAGAAGAGTGGGGAATACACGCTTAGCAAAAAGATCTGTTTACTTGTAGGATTTTTTTTTTTTTTGCCTCCTGCATGTTATCATTTAGAAGTCATATTGTTATCTGGCATATTTGAAATGTTTTAGCAGCAATCACAAGATTCCATTCAAAAGAAAAACTACTACAAACATTGACTTTACTGTTATGTCTTTTTTCCCCAGAAAACTTGCTTTTATGCACTAGATTTTGAATTGCAAATATATGTTTATATTTATATGTATGTTTATATATATATATAATATTATAACGTGTATACATTCCAATATGACCATTAAAATATTTTCTATAGAAAATATGTTTTTAAAGCAGATTGATAGCTCATGGCAGAAAAGCAAATGGTTATTCTGTGCCTGGGATTCTGTGAAGGAAGACAGCAGTGTTTTTGCATGTGGAATCAGGTAATCTTTTGCCTGGGATCACAAAGGTATCCAGAAATTAGGTTTTTTAAAGTCTCTTTTATTGTCATGGAATATGCCCGAGAGAGAGCTTTTCTGTGCTTCTCTCTTTTTTTTTTTTTTAACATAGAATATAGCTATACATGGGAAGATTCTAATAAGGGCTACAGACTAAATGAAATATTGAGGTAACAAGAAATACAAAACTGAGAATAGGAAAAGAATTCTTTTAATCCAACTGTTAAGAAATATTTGCTTTTGTGGTCAGTTATTTAATTCCAATATCTAAAACAATAATTTTTTCTAAGAAAAAGCAACATAAAAGAACAAGGGAAAGATCCAACATATTAGAATCCAACATTTTAGAATCAAACACAAATGAATAACTGTGTGGGCTACGTTAAATCAGTTGATTCAGCACAATTAAGGAAATAACCTCAAAAGCTCAGCCAAAATGAGAATTTTTAAGGAAAGATACCTTACTTTATAAATAAGAACTAGAGATTAGAGGGCAAATGTTATGTTGTTTGAAGAAACAAAATGACATTACTACCATAGGATGCACATTGTTGAGCAATATTTTATATTTGTTTACGTGTCTGTACTTTGGCATGTTCATGGCAAATAATTTACCTATAAGATCTTGAACAGACTTATTGGCTCATTTAATTGAATCTATCACAGACTGGCAGTGATGGAAAACATTTTCTAGGTTCTCTAATGCAATATAGCATCACAACATCCAGCTACTAGCATGGAAGTCTTCATTTTATATTACACGGTCACAACTTTGGTACAGGCAAACCATTGTTTGCAGTGGGCACATTACCTGTCTGATTATTTCATTAGACACGTTCTATATTACTGTCATTAGTATAATTTCAAGACCAGACATTTATGATTCACAACAATTTTTAACCACTCGGATCAGGATTTTCCTAAATTCATAACAATTTAGAGATCACGCTAATCCAAAACTGTAAGTATGAGGTTAGTTCAGAAGCCTAATTTGATCTGGAAGTAGATAACCCCTTCTGGCCAGATACTCTTGTATCCATACTCGTTTGTAAAACAATTTTCTTTAGGATTTAAGGGCTGCCATCATTGTAGAGAGGAGTAATGGCAAACTGCACCTTCATAACATTTATTACACTCTGTGTTCAAACTTAAAAGTGCTACTTTTTTCTCAGCCTGACTGCTGTTTGTGGCCTGGTAAAACTTATGAAATTCAACTTCAGCAAGCACACTTTTGGCCTATATTTTTATTTTCTACTGGCTTCTGAAAGGACATATGTAGAGCAGTGCAATATTATTTTTTTTTTCCATTCAGTGGCTACATCACTAGAACCAAAGCAAAAAAGTATTGGTTTGGGTGAAATCACAATAAAAGTTCACACAAAGTTTTTAAAAAGGAAGATTTGGTGAGTTCCAATAAACGTGAAATCCTTCACTCTAGAAGAAAAACGACCTCAAAAATTTATTTTCCATGTTACTTAGCCTCAGTATTTTGCTTATGGTAAAACAAATGCAAAATGAAAATTTCTGTTCAAAACAAATATTTAATTCTGAATTGTTCAAAATCAGTAGTTCAGACATTGTAATATTTTCATGACTCACATTTTTTTTTTCAAGTAAACATTTTCTAGTAAGCAGCTCAGTCCTCTTGGAATTATGCTTATCATTGAATTTGCTTTAAAAATAATTCCCGTGTATTTAACTATAAATAACAAAGATAGAAATGGTGATATACAAAGTAATCATTGTCTTTACTGCCTCAGTTGATTTATTATTAGTGCTGAAAAAATTTTCCTTAAATTTGAAAGCACAATTAATTGTTTTGTTTTTTTTTTCCGGACACGAATGCTGGCTTTTCAGTACCGATCTGTTAACAAGGTAGATTCTGATATAAAGTAATAACCGACTAGGACCCAGGTTCCATTTCTGTCTTCACTAGTTTGTTTGTAAACTCTGGGTGAGCTGTCTGTACTGAGTTCATTTTTGGCCATCATAGTCAATTAAATATCAAAGCGTTCCAGCATCATTCCACTGGGTATACTAGAAAACGATTTTTTCCTATTATTAATTGTAATACACAGAACAATAAACAAAATTACACTGATCAAGAGCAACAGAAATATTTGGAAAACAAACTTACATTTTATTGATTCAGAATGTTAATCCCCTAACACATATCCGGAATTCTTCCAGTTTACAATAGGGTGTCTATTCAAGTACAACTCATTCTGGTACAGTAACATAAGAAAAAAGAAGTTAGATAAGGTTAGCGTATCAGAGACGGAGTTTGTGTCTAGACTATGTCTACTAAAATGCAGTCCATGCTGAAGGAGGTGTGAAGTACAAGGAGTTGTCAAATTCACTATGAAGCAGGGTTTGTTTACTCTTGTTTACATTTGGTCTGTAAAGGTCTGACATTTTATTTGGTTAGTGGTACTTTCAGAACCCGAAATTCTAAGGGAAGTGCCCTTCTTAGTGTTCTTCTAACAAATTATTAATCAGAATTGACAGGAATGACAATTTCTCTGGGCAACTGCAGTAACCTGGATGGGAATCGACACCTGCCCTCAGGGCAGGCACAGTCTGCAGGCTGCCCAGAAGCCACAGAGCCGTGAAACCTGTACTAACACTTCAGGATCCCCAGTATGGAGGGGAAGATTAGACTCCCAGGACTTTCAGTGGCAAGGAAACAAAAAGAGCACAGTGAAACTCTGGATGAGTTATTTTTATGTGGAACAGCAAGGAAATGCCCTGAAATAGAAAGAAATGTAAGTAGTAAGCTTGGCCTAAGGCCACGGTTCTGGCACACGCCTCATGCCTTCATGCCTTTTCATAATTTTATCTGACTGGGAACTAGTGTTCTTCTTTCTCAGATCGATACTGATTCTTATATCTAGAATGCATATCTTATCTCACGGTAGGTCAGTGATGGTAGAGGCTGTAATACTGGCTGAAGCTAAGAACAGAGGCAGGCACAACAGGAAGAAATATTTTTTTGCCATTCCTTCCCTTTCACTGTAAGATTTATCATAGTGTTGTCCAGTTATTACAGTTCTACAGCTGAAGGAGCACATAACATTATCAGACTTTGACGGGGGAAAGAAATAACCAAAATCCTCTTTTTTTTTGGTGGACTTTACTTTTCTCATGCGTGTAAAAGAGGAGGTGCATATCTTTGTAGATTTGATGAATCATGCCATCACAGCAAACTCTCTTAGGACCCAAGAAATCATACTTTCTTTTTAAGATGAAGGCAAGATTCATTAAAATAAAACGAGTATTCTACTAGTAGGAAAACTAGCATACTGGTACTAGTATTTTACTGCAAGGAAAGTCTATTTCAAAAATTGATACATACAGCTTTGCTTCTTTATTATTTATATTAATTTAAACTTACTGTAACTCCACTAGTTTCAAGAGGGTGGATCTTCATGCTGTCGCATGCTATAGGAAAATGTCTTCTTACTGAATTTTCCAGTCCTTGATTTCTTATCAACTACCATACCGTTGCCATCCTGTCTTTCTCCTCTGTTTTATATCCTCCCACAGTTCTGGAGTGACTTGCAGAACATTTACTTCCCCCATGATATACACTGAAAAGGAATTTGCATCTGTGTCAGAAGCCGGAATTTAGTTGCTTTTGTTTGCATTAGGCAATTCGGCTCTGCTGACTATGTCTTCTACAGCTATGGTTCACGTGTAGGGTGGCTCAGGAGCCCATTAAAAGCAGCTATTAATGAAAGCAAGATAATTCAGCTGACCCATTAGGACACTTAATTGAATTTTGTGGAGAGTTTACTTTTATTTTGGATTTCTCAGCTGGTTTAGTCATAGCCATGAGGATTTGTCTTTAGTAGACTTTGTTGTTCAAACTCCTTTTAGCTGCCACTCCCAGAATAGTTCAAATTGCATACCTGAGTATCACAGCCTTCCAACAATCTGGTCTTGTGAGGTAGACTTTTTGAACAGAAAAAAATAACATTAGTAAAGCATTTCTAGGCAAGAACGTTCCTGTTTTCTTGAATAAAATGACATCAATAATAAAAGGATCAAGGCAACAAAACAAAGAATTTTATATGATCATTAAAATTTTTAAAACTGAAAATTGCAATGAAAACAATAACATTAGAAAATTCGTAACAGCTTTCCTTCTATTACTCATTGGTCAAATAAAAAGGGGTCTTATAGCATAAATAATACTAAGTACAGATACATGCAAGCCGCTGTTCACCTATTCGCTTCAGTCTACTGGCTTTTCATTTTTAAACTAGCTCAAATTTCCCGCGGCAAAGCCTGTAGTATGTTTTTGCTTTTCCAGAGGCAAACTTTTTTGCTCCTGAAACGGTGATGCCCTCCTACTCACCTGAGGGTATAGTCAAGTTGGAACTTTGAACCATAACTGCAGATAAAGGAATTACTGCCACTGAAGAAAGTGGGGTGCATACATGGTCTGCTACAACAGAAATTAAAAAGCACTAAGAACCATACACTCAAACCCTTCTCAGTGGTAGTGTTTCCCCCGTCGCTTTAACACAGTAAGAGCTCAGATGACCACAATCTTAAGTCAATACATTGTTTCATGTAACTTTAGATGGATATTATGGAAATATTCTAATTGGGCTGAGATTTTGATGGAAATAACTTCAAATGAAGTCATTTGGCTCCAATAAGCCCACGTGACTTAAGGGACGCTGATCTTCGTGTTCACGTACACTCAAACCTTTATCTTAATGTAATAGTGTAAAAGTGTCTTGACATATGTAGCTATACTGGGGGAATCTGCAGCTAGGAGGGAGCAGCATTTTCTCAAACTGTAGAACACATACACAGGAATACCAGTGAGTGTTTTTCCTATATATTTGCAAAACGAAAAATGAAAAAAGAAGCTACTGTCAGACAGACAAGACACACAGCTACTTGCTTTGGAACATCATGTAACAGCCAGCTCAGTTTCAGGCTGCGGTTTCTGAGTCTGCTTGTGTCACTTGGAAAAAATCTGCCAATGTTCTGCGTCTCACTGGCATCAGTTTCCTGCCCTGAGGCTTCATCTTGCGCTGCTTCAGGGCTGCTGCTGCCACTTTCTGGCTTCCAAGGCCAAACAAACAAGATCAGCTAATGCCATTCAGAATTGTCACTGTGTCCCTGAACTGTGCTCCTCAACACATCTGCTTCCAGCAAAGTGTGGTGCTAACAGCAGAACTGCACTCTGTGGTACAAGCAGAGAGTCTATTTATTCGAGTCCTGTGCTATATTTCACCTTGAGTGCCCATGTGTCATACTTCTGTGAACCACTCATTAACAAATAAGCGGGAATCACTTGTATGGAACATATATGATTGTCTTTATCCTATGCCCAGGAGGAAAAATACTTCACTGCATTATTTCTACAGGAACAAAAATACAGAGAAACCAGACAAAACACTTGGCTGCATGTCTTCAAGTTAGTACACAGATCCCCGAATAAAGATTGGCAGATGCAATGTGCTCTTTTAGTATGTGTTAGTAATTGGCCAGTAATTTACCAAAGAAGGCTGTTAAACCATAGTGTCTTAGTTGTTGAACCACATTTAACTGTTATGAAGGCTCTTGTGGAGTGGGTCACTCTTGAAAAGTTACTCACACTTCATAGACACATATACACTCTTCCTTGTGACAGGATTATTAACAGACAATTAACGGTTTCTTTTTCTGCCAGCTTCTGCTAGGATTTTAGCAAATCTGCACGAGCTGGTACAAGGTATACTTATTTGTCATTCATTCCCACCCTTTTATATTTGTGGACAGACTTCCTATAAAGAGCATTTGCCAACTGGGGGTACTTATTTGTTTAATCATTATTTTGACATCAAAGTGAGGTAGACCAGAAAAAATGGGATATTAGTAACCATAGCCAAAACAAAAGAATAGGAAATTGCTCTCCAGCTGCTGTAATAGACTGATGCATGGATATTAACCCATTAGGAACACATCTCTCTTCTTACACGGTCACCTACCACTGTGCATAATTGTTTAACACTTCCTTACCTTCTGTATTTCAGGACACGGGAATATTGATATTTCTGATGAACCAGGGAGTTCTATTGGCCATAGCCTATCATTAACCAGGGAGAGCAAAGGGCCATTTCATGACCTTTGGCTCTTACCTGGGAATCTCTCAGAATAAACTAACTAGAGTAATATGCACATATGGAGGCTTAATAACCACTTTTGGGAAGCTCTGGGCTTATCATTTCAGTGTTAATCATAACAATTTGTATCCTGTAAGTTCCTTGAGCGTTAATACAAGAAGATATAAGGTTACCTGAAATCCTCTCCACCCTACTTCCTGAAGAAAAAGACTTACAATGTGCCCCAAAGTTTGACAACTTAGCCTGGTGGAGATACACAAACTGAAAAATATCAGGTGTTGGCCTTCACACTGCTGCCTTCAGTGACCATTAACTCAGGATGTCCAGCAAATTGCTAGTGACTCTGCAGGTAATAAGATGTAGGGCTTCCAAATGACTGCCCCAAGCCATCCAGTAGACTTCAAACACAGAATTAGCAAGAAGAAATGAGTGCTGAAGCAAGTGAGAAGCCTATACATGCTTCCTAGTTCAAGGCAGACATACTTTGCACTGTAAAATCCTTATTATGTAGAAATGCACCACAGAAACCTTGTAGAAAATTATGGCAAACAAGTAATATTTACTGAATAACCTGAGTAACAAATAGTACCTGTAGAATGTATTCACACTATTTTAGAGCTTTATTTGTCCACATATAGAGTCCAGCATACAATCCTTTAAACATTTTCCACATACGTGATGTAGTAAGTACCAGCACTATATAATGGCCTTGAGACACATTATCAGCCAAGTTCAAATATTGCAATATTGGAAAAGTCTGGATCCCAAAAACATTTAGTCTCTACAACCACACATATACAGGAAGTGGAGCAGGATCAAAAGACCATCACCCCAATCATGAATGCTTTAATGAGTATACAAACCCTTAGAGAATAAGATTCATAAACTAAAAGTTTTCTGCAGCCCTTTCTATTCCCTATCATTTTGCATTGATTATCTGCCTCCTTGAGATTCAAAGCTCAGCCCACCCCCTGGAAACAAAAGCAGCAACAAAAATTTGCAGTGAAACTAAATGTAGTCTGCATCTTTATGAAACTAGAGCTCCAGAAGCCTCGACATTTCACCCACGATCAAGTACAAGGATGCAAAACCGATTCAGGAACATCTGAATACTGGTCAGCCTTTGCCTAGCACCACTACAACAGAGGACGGGGCCTCCATTGATACACCCAGTATCTTGACTGACTGCATACAGTTAAGGCTGGAAATAAAAGCCTGAATCTTCTTCCAAAACGCAGACTGCCTTTGGGCATAGCCCCAAGCAAAGGTTGGTGTTTAACCTTCATTATGGGAGTGGGAGTCACAGGAGGCACTATGTCCCAGAGACACACCTCAGGGGCAAAACATAA
This sequence comes from Rissa tridactyla, assembly GCF_028500815.1. NCBI lineage: Eukaryota > Metazoa > Chordata > Aves > Charadriiformes > Laridae > Rissa > Rissa tridactyla. Next base: position 105,553,513 of record NC_071467.1, on the reverse strand, counting down.
ACATTGTTTCCTCATTGCTTCAAGGGGGTAATAATTTACTATTCAATCAGCGGTGTTGGCCATCGTCTTGGGACATGTGCGATGTAAGGCTTAGACTGTTTCTCCTCCATGTTTTCTGACTGCCTCCATGCCCTGAGATGGTTGTGGATGTTGACATGGTAGGTAGCCCGCACAGAGAAGGGAAAGAAAGTGTGTATGAGAGTCTTTCTTCCCCAATTCCTTTTGTAAATGCCTAGTCCAGACAAGTCACTGGAGAACTGAACCTCCAACTGAATTTGTGTAGAAATTCTGGCCCCTTGCAAGACCTGGCACTTTCCTTTTGATGCTTAGTTCATCTTTTGCATATGATTTATATTTACTGCTTCTTTCTAATTCATTTTTTTACCTAGTTGTAGGCAAAAGAATAGAAGGCAGTATTTAATTACTGATGGGAAAAGGGGACCAAACAAGGTCTGGAGGGAAGATAAGCATTCTGCTTGTTTTAATTATTTCATACAAATAACCTTAATAGCAAGACTTCGTATACTGGACTTTATTTTAATTCTATATAAAAATAGTTAAAATAGTTCGTAAAATCCTGGGAAAAGATAATTATTGAAAAATAACAGAGAAGGGTTATAAAAGGTTGCAGACTCCACTAGAACATATGAAATAGTTTGAATCCTAAAAGTCTTGCTTTGACTAATATTAGCCAGACATATCATCTATAAAATTGCTTTCCCTATAGTTTTTGTTTGCTTCCTTGCTTGGTTTTCACTTTGAAAGTAACCAACACATAAAAATTCTCCTGGGCAAAGAATGCAATGAAGAAAAAATTGCTTTCAATTTTACCAAAAAGGCAGTATTTGTACTTCACATTCTTTTTCTATTAGACCTGAAGTACTTTGCCTTCATTGTATTTTTTAAATTTTCAATAGTCCACATGCATTGCTATCTTCAAGGTAAAGGATTAAACTTACTTGAAGGAGGGAAAGCAGAACTATGATTTCTATACTGTGCTCCTGGACCAGACTGGATACTTTTTTATGGCAATAAGCCTTACAGGTAAACAACTATTTCCCATTTCCTTGAAAAAAAAAAAGCTGGCTTTAGGCTCCCTCTCGATCACATTTTTGCTGATTGACAGTGTCAAACTAAGCTAAAGAACTGGTTTCTCTGGCTTGTTCCTTATACAGCAAGTTTTCTTTGAACTCAACATCCGCTACTAGTTTTAGACTTTCCCACTCTCCTGAACTGCTCTCTATACTAATTCTGATCTCAGCTCCTTTACAGACTTGTAGAGTGTGCTCCTGGGGAAAAATTGGCCCAATAAAAGGGGATCCAAAATTCTCACTGCTTCTAGGCTTCACTTCAGCACAGATTATATTTAAGGAACATATTTAAACCACAATCAGTTTCTGAAATTTTTGAATGCTGATCTTGTCCCATCTAGGCATAGCTCCCTTCAAGATGCAAGGTTTTGACTCATTATTACAATTGTGCATAAGGCTTTAGGCCTTCCTTGTTCTTCTTCTTATCTTACACAGTCCTTTGATGCTTGCAAATAACCAATGAGCTAAATAATGAAGTATGGGCATGAAGTCTAAAGTACAATGTGTCAGGATGTGTTAAAGTTTTGACTTTACGATACATGGAAAAATACATGGTCTGATATTATGATTTAATTTCCTTCTAAATCTGTAAAAGGAATACCAGAAGGGAACTAACTGCTATGAATAAAAGCTGATGTTGTTTCTTTTTATATATATATATGTGTATGTATATATTTGTACCAATACAAAATATAGTTTAGACTGATTGAAACTGCTGTCTTATCTGTCATACAGACTTCATGGCAACTGGATAGCTAGTGCAGTTATGGTATTGCAATAGGTAAGAAAATGAACAGGACCCAGGTGAGGACAGGCTTTATAATTAGGTAATTTAGAACCTTTTGATTATTGCTTTGTTTTTCTGTAGACTGTTGATCCCCATTGACAAAACCTGAGAAAGGACACCTTTTGTTATTTATTTTCAAGAGTTTACTAACTCAGCTGTAGTGGGAGAACTTGTGAGCCTGGGCATTCCCAGGATAGGACCATTCTTGACAAATGCACCTTCAGTGGTCTATGGGATGTCCTTCCCATCTAATTCTTTTCCTATAAGCACCTAAATCCTTTCCTCATACCAGACCTGGTGCATCACGGGAAGTAATGTATTAAACTTTGCATGATCTGATAGCACACGATGGACTGGTAACCTTAAAACTGGGATTCTTCCATTAGGCAAGTCATCAGATCACTGTTCAAACTCCAAAAAGACAGCAGTTCCTTTATTGACTGGCCATCTTGATATGAGCAGACATCAAAATCCAACCTATTACTTTACTGCTTTAACGCTTCTCTCTTACAGAAGTGTATAAGAAAAAATGTATAAACAGGCAATAATTACTCTACATTTTTTTTTTAAGTTTAGATACCTGAAGTATATACTTTTGAATAATAAGTAAAACTCCACATTAAGTGTTCTGAATTGACAGAATTTAGTGCTTTGGGAAAGTACATATAGATACACTTATACTGTAAAAACATTATTTTGACAGAAGAGGTAGGACAGAGGGAGAAAAAATCTGAATAAACCTATAAATACCAGTTTGCATTTTAAGCTGAACATATGTATTAGGTTGTCTGCAACAATTAACATGCTGTATTATTGATAGTTGTCACTATCAACACTGCAGGAAAGCTTGATGCCTACATGAACGACTATGCTTGAGAAGCAATGGGATGGCAAATTAAAGCAGTAATAAAGGAAGCAACATCTTGCAGACAAGAAAGCTTTGCCTAATCTAAGATACTGAGAACCTGAGCTCACACAGAAAGTAAAATCAAACAAGGATAAGATGCATCTCTTAAATCTAGGTGTTTTAAAGATAAGATGACTTTAAAAAATTCTTTGCTAAATTTCTATTTCTAACTTTCCAAACCTGTTGTCCCTAAAGTGATTGTTTTAGAAGCTTGGGAATTTGACCTGTAATCCACTGTTGGAAACAGCAGTGGTCTATATCGTTCTATCTAGCTGTCTGTCCTATCAGGACACAAGTATCACATCACTACACAGTGGGACTTGGTCAGGCTCAGACAGACAGACCTGTCTAGCACATTTCAAAATAAATTCACATCCCTCTGTAACATCTGTCTCTGCTTCCCCATTTGCTAGTCATTTTTCTAAAGTGAGACCAAATATCCCAGTGTTCTCCTCAGTTCTTCTGTCACTGTCTGTTTGGATCTTTCAAATGTACAGGACAATGTACTCTGTAAATTAAACTTTATTTTATGAGCTCATTAGGAAAGAAAACTAACAAACATGACAAACAAGGGCTCAATCCCCTTTTTACAGACTAGTCTAACACATAATTTCACTAAATCTTCACTTAATTCATGAGGTTTCTAACTCACGGGTTCTCTAGTTTATAACTTGCAGCTCATAACTTGAAACTCGTGCACCTATGAACAAAATAGTTATGTAGTTGATGGTGAGAGTGCTCGTCCTCTCTCCCCCATCATGGTACTGGCTTCCCCTTTATCCCACCAAGAAGCACGAAAACCTCAGGAGTCCAGCTGCTGTTGGATCCACCTCAAAAATGTTTTGGGTAAGCTGATGTATTTATACCTTCCAGCTTAGAAGTGTGGTGTGTTTCCATCCATTCTTAGCAGATTCTGGAGAGACTGCCACACAATTGCTGATGCAAAGTTTATGGCTGCAGGAGACCACAAGCCATAGGTGATAGTGGTTACCTCATGACCTCTAGCCATTTCTGGACACCATATCCTGCCTACGTTGAACAAGTGGAATGGCTCCCAGGGTACATCAGGCCTTTGCGTGAGCTGGCTTAGCCAAAATCTGAGCAGGAGTTGAGTGAACAGTCACAGTCATCTTAGACAGAATTTTCTGATCGTTTTTCTGCTGGCAATGGTAGTGCTACTCAAAGAAAGGTCTACATGCTTCTCTACTTCAGACCTGCAGATTGTTTTTCGTGGAAAAACAGCAACAACGACAAAAAGTTCTGGAAATCATTTTTAGAAAGAGAACTTCAGCAGATAGTCTGTGTCTTTTCTGAAAAACCGTATTTACTCTTTAGCATATTCAAGCATATTCTATACTAGCTCAACTGAATTTTGAACTGAAACTGTTTGAAAGCAAAGAATTTGCCATTTTAAATTTGTCTAACAATTTTGACACTTATTTAAGGTTTCTTTAGAAACAGAGTTTAGCAATATGTAGCCTAATGAGTCATTTATTGAATACCTTTTTTTCATTAGCAATTGGTGTTGTGAATGTAATACTTAAATTGCTGTATATATCCAATGGAGATGATAATACTGGATTTTAACAAAAATACTTCAATAGTTATGTGTAACTTTCCTCCAGAAGAAGAGCTACATTCAAACTGCCTGTTTTTATTAATGACTGTAAGCCATTCTGCAAATGACTCTATTTTATAAATTCTCAAGCACACAAGTTAAAGAAATGAGAAATGTGAGTTAGAACATGCTCTTTATTGATATAATCCTTGTCTCTGCAGAACAGTCACTGTACGTGCAGTCTACTTATACAGTTCAGTTTTGTATTACAGTAGCCCAAATTAAGAATTTTTCACCACTCAAAAGGAGAGATCCCACTTCCTCTTTCCTCCATCTTCCTTTTCTAACCAAATACTATTTTCACCTTCTGTTAACTCTGGCACTTGTCTGCTTGCACTGTGAGCTTATTCAAGATAAACAAACGTGTTTTTTCTTGGTTAGTTTACTGTTTGACCAAAGGAGTATTGGCAAAATCTGGGGAATAATACAATTGAGAGACAGAGCAGAGAGAGCGGGAGAGTACACAGCAGGGAGACAGAGGTTTCAGCTGCAATGTGACACCAATTTACACACACACACTCTCAGTGAAAGCTTATTATTACTGAACTTATTATTGCAGGAAAAGCTTACTACTGGGGTAAGGCACTGTGTTGTTATTGATTTCACTATCACACATCATGGTTACATAATATTTGCTCAAAGAAACTTGTGTCAACTTGGAATAACATAAACTTAGCTTAGTTTTCTTTTACAACAAACATCCATAGCATGCAAGTCAATCCTTGGCAGTTTATTTTCTAATGTAATTCAGGACTGTATTGGCAACTTTTTCCTAAAAAAAATGGGAAAAAACTTGCAATATTCTGTGCTCATTATAAAGAGCTTAGGTGGGGAAAATGAGAGGGAAAGAGGTTTTATTGTTAATGGGGGATCACTGTCAAAATGAGTATTCAATATAGAGAAACACAGTTAAACAGAATCCTCAAAGCAACCATTTTCTCCATTGGCTTTTTAAATAAAAGCACATAAAATGCAACCGTTAGAAAGATATTCAGTAAGTGTGTCTCCCCAAGTACTGACACTAAAATTTTCAGAAAGAAGTAAATGGGCTAAAACACCTCTCTTATCTTCCTTCAGGTGACTCCTTAAAGCTTAAGTATCTGTACAGGCTTGATGTCAAGGTCAACCCTTGATATCTCTTAAGTGCTATATATAGTCTGAGTACAGCACAACTGAGGTACTGTTTTCGGGGCAAAGAGCAGAGAACAGACCTGTGCTGAACACTGAGGAGATAGCAGATTGCACCCTTAATAAAAATAAGCCAGGCTCTGCCCTTTTCAGGGTTGTGATAGCTGCCTCAATGTTGCTTGTGGGGGAAAAAGAATGATTACTAATTTATCAGCACTGAAATGAAGCAGCATGTTTCTTTTCAGCTGCGCTCCAGGAATCAATTGAATTCAAGTCTGAAATTCCAAGCAGACTTCCATTAGTTGGGAAAGTTTTACCGTTTTATTCCATATCCCACTGCTACATACGCTCAACAAAATGAGATGATAGATCTATCAGCACCGCAGTATAGAATACCTCTACGCAGCACGGGGCACAGACTTATCAAGATACTTAAGCTAACCCAAAACTAACTAGCTAAGGGGTCAGCATTGTGGCCACCTCAGTGTAGCGCTCTGTTGCTGTGTAATTATTCTTACTGGGAAGCAGGATATGTTATTGAGAGTGGAGTCTGAGCTGATGTAATTATATTGCTTTGGGAATCAAGGCTGGTGTATCTGTATGGCACCGAGCTGCCCTCTGTAGACATACCAGCTTAATCAGAACTAGCTCCAGCTTTGCTATGTAAAGCTGCACTCTGTGACGGAGACACATCCAGAGTTTCAGGCTTTGGACAGAAGGATATGCTTGACTGTCAAAGGAAGGTTCCATTGTGTTGCACCATTATCTGGGTGAGTCTATCAGAGGTAATGAGCCTTTTATTAAGCTGGCCATGGAAAGCACCATGTCACAAGTTCATCTCTGCTTGCTGTTTTAAGCAGTATAACCTGAACACTTAAGACAGCCTTGAAGGAGTCAGGGACTTACCAGATATAAGACAGGTCAGGTTGCACGTATGTGTGGGGAATATCCAATTATTCAGTCAGCATCAGCTTACTCATAATTGAGATAAAGCAGGTACGTGAATGGCCACAGCATTTCAAATGGATTCTCCCAGTCCACTAAGTCAGCACATTACTTGATTTTGGTGAAATACATGAGCCATCAGCCCAATGGAAAGACGAGAAATACAGACTACAATCAAGAAACTGGTAAACAGAGAAGCAAAAGGAGAAACTCAAGCCAGGACAGTAATTTTAAAGCAGCCTCCCTACCATTAAAACTGACAGAACCGTTGAGTAAAAACTGAAAAAAGGGCCCACTGCTCACCGAAAGAAACTTGGAACATTTGATAGAATATCTAGCAAAGGATATTTCACTGAGTGTGACTGGAGAGAAATCTTTATAATCCCTGTTGCACAAAGAGCCTTCTGCTGCATGATGCAAATGCATCACGTGCAGCGTGCCAAGCTCACAGGAAGTTGAAAATAGAGATACACTTATTCTTCTTACTGTGTACTGAACATATAAGCAGGCATTCACAGTAAGGATATTCAAAGATGTATGCATGGAAGAGTCAGCTAGCCCCAACACCTATTGTGTTTCTTTTCAGAAGGCATTATTCTGCGAAGACATATAGCATTGACTTTCAGCTCTATGGAATTCCAGTTCGGCCATCAATATCATCATGTTCAGATGTCTGAAGTAACCTGTAGGGTTTTAACCAGCAGATAACAGGATATTTCCTTGTGGAATCACTGGTTTGATACAGGATTACATCTCTTCACTACTGTTTGTCACTGCTGCAGACTTGGTAATGAAGAACTGAACAGATAACAGAAACACCAGCAGAGTACATATGTGCAAAACCACACAAGACCTAGATTTTTGGTCTACTGAGCACGAAATGCTACAAACAAGGAAAAATAACCTAGCAGAAATAACAGATCAGATTCAAAATCAGTTAAGACATACTTAAATCCCCATAATATCATGTCTGAAGGGAAAAGCATCAACAAATGAAGAAGGTTCCCCAGACGCTGTCACACGAAGACATAACTCAAACAGGTAGCACATCAGGTTTAAGAAACTCACTAGCAGCATTTACTAAGTTATTTTTTATGTGGAAAAATAATGAATATTGTGTTCATTATATTGTATTATATTTTAAATAACATATCTCTCAGAAGGATGCTTTTATCTCATAATCAAACTGAACTACAAGGAGAAGACATAGGCCACCTTTACACATTATCTCTCCAGCAATTTCTTTGGCTTTTGCTAGGAAGTACATGAGTTACCTTCTAGTGAAAAACTAATGGTTTAGAAAGTCTTTAAGACAACCTTTCATTTTCCTAGACAAATTGCATAGTACTACGCATCAACACCTGAATGAAAAAGAACTTATAGTTCTGTTTCATGATCTAGCTTCTAGCACTATACGTATGACTACTTGCAATAAATATTTTTTTAAAATTTGAACAAAATTTCTCTTGTAAAGTTATATGTATATCATGACTTGTAAACATTCTTTTATTAATGTTAAGCTCTTCTGAACAGAAACATTTCCCCATTCATTGTCTGTACACATCACATCATCAACTTTTAGCCAAATTTACATTAGATTAAATTGGAATTTACAATCCAATTAAAAATCAAAATGCAAAAATTAAAAAAAAAAAAGTGATCTATAAACAATCTAGGTGTTGATATGTTTCTGTCTCTACCTATGCCTATATTTTATTTAACATAACCTGCAAAGTCCCTGGGATACTTAGACCCCAGGTTTTCACAAAATGAGAAGCTGAACAATTCTCTTACTTAGATCTTATATGGAATTTTTTAATGTGCTATTGAAAGAGGTCTTAATCATCACCATTTGAAAATTAACATACGATGAGTTAAAACGGACTGCCTAAACTGACTGGCTACCTCAAAAACTTAGCTGAGACCAGCCCAGCCCTTCTCCATGTCCCAGTCATTGCTTATGAAACTACAGGTGCTAAGAAGAGATGGCTGTAATAGGGGTGTGCTGTGGTCTTCGAGTTATGCGCTGTCAATGCAGAAGCATGTTCCTGTCATTTAACTTAATGCAGGACACATGACGGGATACAGGACACATGTCAGGGTACTGTGTGACCAGATGCAAGGACTGGAACCAGGTTCCTCTTGCCATTAGTGTGCACCTTGGAAAAGCTAGCGAAGGTGTTTTGATAAAGTTGTATCAGCTGAAAAGCTGTGTCTAAAAAAGGAAATGGGTTTTACCTTTTCTAAAAAGATGCAACACTTCAGCCAGCTTTAAAAACTAGATGCCTTTGAAGCCTGACTTTAAGTATCAAAGCCGAGTTACTCTGTTACAGGACACACAACTGGGAAAAGCTGAACTGTCTGTTAAGTGACCTAGTGACAGCAGAACTGTGGGACTTCTAACAATTCCAAAAGATAAAAAGCATTGAAAAAAAAAGCCACCATTGTTCTCAGTTTGCATGAAGTAAACACAAAGAAAAAGGTCTGTAAACACAGGGAAAGGATTTCCCGCAAGTTAGGTGGGGTATTCAAAGTTTGTAACTGAAACAAATTGAGCCAAAAAAGCAAGAATTCTAGAGACGTTTAAACTCTCATACCAGGGGATGTGTCTGTATGTGCACATGTGAGTAAAATCATACGTATTTCCTACCTCTTAATTATTGCAGAGGATATAACAGTGTTTGCACAACAGCCATTTCCTGTTACTGACATTTATGTATTTTCTTCATGTAAGAATTAAACTCTGCAGCAGGGACAGTCTTGGTTTTACTCTCTGAATCACTGAATGTGTTACCAACTGTCTTACTAGCCAGCAGCAAAATATATTCCTCGTACTAGAATGTAAGAACACATCCATTTAATATTTCAATCAACAGATACTGTAGTCTCAAGACTATATGCCGTAACAATTTATGTAGCATGCACTGTGCGGACTTAGCAGTGACGAAATGTAGTTCATGAGAAATTTTGAAAATGTATTATTTTTTAAGCTTGTTGAGTACTCATGTTAAAATGGAACTAATTTGTGTATTTTAGGAGGCCTTTTAGTATGTGGGAATGAGATCTTCCTGAAACACATGATTTTGTGAGAAGACAGCACAGTAGCGAACAACCTTATTTAGCAAAGGTGGCTTATACCAAACTTACTGCTTCCCCTCTCCCCAAACTTCATGCCTTCCAGTTGCAGCTGACTGACAAATTTCTGGTGCTGTGGTTCATTAAGTCCCCAAGTCCCATTGTGGGTGAAATGTTTCTATTAGAATCCCAAGTTTCTGCTAGGAGAGATGTCTGGGCTGCTGTATCTCTTTTGCTTAGAGAGCACTAAATCAAGAAGTGCTGATTCAAAAGCAGACATTTTATGCAGAGAAATGCTGCAAAGTCTTTGCCTCTTGTTGAAGGATGGAAAAAATATAGGTCAAAACCTCAAAAGTTCTCATGGAAAAAACCTGATACCAGGTTTGGTCAGTTAAGCTTGTATAGTTTTTGGAATTATGATCTTGCTTACGACCAAAGAAAATTCAAAATAATTCACATTTTATATTTACATAGAAATGTAGAGACTAAATCTTTAAACTCTAAGTACTTCTATTCTGGGTTGCACGATTGTGAATATGTCAGACTTACAACTAAAGAAAAGCACTAGTTTATTGATCAAGCAGAAGTTCTTGGCTGCTTTTTGATTTCACAAACTAAGTGAATTACTGTGGAATAATTACTAAATTGGCTAAAAATACAAAAGTATAGCATTGTTCACACATTAAGGAAAAGTATAAAGTCAAGAGGATTCTGAGGTAGAACATAACCACAGCTGGCATGAAGACTACAACACCTGTGGTTCCCTGATAAGAATGCTTGTGAAGCTACATAAGGTACGGGATGGGATGCAATTATTCCGCGGCTTTACCTTATGATGTATAGCAGATACGGGAAAGGGATGATACCATGAAACAGATAAGCTGCCAATTAGCTGCCCGCTCGGTACTCAGAGCCAACATTTTGTCAAATTTTGATGAAATGCTGTCCTTTGTGCGATCTTTGCTCATTATGATGTCGTTATAGTACCAAAACACACCTCCATCCCAAAGGCTACCCACCTCCAAGGTGCGACCACTCCTCCTTGAGTCTGCGCCCTGAATTTCTCATAAACTACCTTTAATTGTGAAGCGAGAGAATTTTACACCAATCATAATAAAAGTATCTATGACTAAAGTCACTCAAACCCCACCCTGAAGGTAAAAAATAGTATAAAAATAGCCCGAGAGAGGGGGAATACCCAGGGAAGGCACCATTGCGAAGAATTCCATCACTGATTTCCGGGATCAGTCGACGGGCTGAGCCTTTCTTCCCCGCCACAGGGACACCTTTGGGTAAGACTTAGACTATACCGAGTGCTTCCTCGGGAAACTTAGAAATCTCTCTAGAGAATCTCTTTCCTACATTTATAGCCAGGCTGTATCGTTTGTAACTTTGTCATGCGTTTTGTGTACTTTCATTTGCACGTGCTTTGCAGACCGTGTATTTATCACGGGGAATCCTAAGAACCTAGATATCTGTTGTATAAACTATAAACTGCACGGTTTAAGTAGCTAGTCGTTTTGGTTTCTCATTGAACGTGACCAAAGACTTGAGAGCGGCCATGATGGTTCATGAGTACGACTAGACTGAAGGTGCAGTCCACTATTAGTGTTTCCAACTCGTAACAGTTTAATACATATTAAACGTGACTGGACTGCTAGTGCTGAATTGGGCATCACTCACTCAGAATTTAAACCTAGCCGCACCTAGCCTCCCACCTCGGTGAGGAGTGTTAGAACGCAAGGGGGTTTATTTGCTGCCAAAACCGCTTTGCCCCTTTCATGCAACAATTACTCAACTATGTCAACATTTTTTCATTTTAAATAAAAGAAGTTTTTGTTCTATAGGTGACAAAAAAAGTAGTAATTCTCTTTACTCCTGAAAGGATACAAATCGGTGACTTGTCTTCACACCTGCTAAATCTGTTCTTTTCAGGAATCAGCATTTGTCTGAAAGCTAAATTCTCTCTTTGCTGACAAAAGACCATACCCTCACAGTTATATGAGCTGATTAATGAAATATCTTGTTTTACTGAGGCAAAAGTTCCTCCACCTCACCTGCCATTTCACTAAGTCTGCAACTGTTGTCAGCCAAGCTGTTTTCACTTGTATAATGCCTGCTGAATGCATATTCAAACTGAACGGCACAGTCCTGGAAGCCAATTTTGATCTATGAACTATCCCGAGTGAATTCTCTGTGGTCAAGGAAAAAATGGGATTAGATAGGCTCCAGTTCCATTTGGAAAGATTATAGAAACAAGACAGCTGCTCTGGACTAGAAATTATCAGTTACCGGTCCCAACCACAAGCACCTCCAGAGTTCTTGACAATGAGGGAGGACCAATAGCATCTTAACTACTTTTGGCACTGGCCCTAATGTGCCTGACTGTATTTTTAAAGAACTATGTGGCAGTATGTGGACAACGGACTGTAGATGACACAGTTTGCATGTATATGATGTTCAATACTGTTTGCTTTTGTCTACTGAAAAATGCTATAGCAGGGAGCAGAAGACAATACTGGAAACGTAGACTCAGCATGGTGTCCTTGACTGCCTTCCAATCACTCACAGATCATAATTGTTTGTTGGTTATGCCCCATAGCACTTGGGTAGGTGTATGTCCTTTCCTCATGTGAAAAAATGTTAGGGGAAAACTCCAAAAAACTTTGTAATGATTTTTGCTGCTAGAGCTTGTTCATTATGTTTCCACACCTTGGGGCTAGGTGGATATACAGAATGACATAAACAACCCATTTTTTTATAACATAAAACTACTCAGATCTGCCGTAGAGTGATTTTTCTTTAAGGGCAAAGAAGAAGGAGCAGAATGAGTTCTTCAAACTACTATCTAAGGAAATGCTTTTATGGCATTTTTGCATTTATAGCATTCCTGCACTACGGCAGGATTTTTAACTCTGATTCGTAGAATCATAGAGTCAAAGAATGGTTAGAGTTGGAAGTGACCTTAAAGAACATCTAGTTCCAACCCCCTGCCCTGGGCAGGGACACCTCCCACTAGACCAGGCTGCTCAAAGCCCCATCCAACCTGGCCTTGAACACTTCCAGGGATGGGGCATCCACAACTTTCCTTGGCAACCTGTTCCAGTGCCTCACCACCCTCACAGTAAAGAATTTCTTCCTGATAGCTAATCTAAATCTAGCCTCTTTCAGTTTAAAACCATTACTCCTCATCCTGTTGCTACACTCCACTCTCCACCTTTTCTGTAGGCCCCCTTTAAGTACTGGAAGGCTGCTCTAAGGTCTCCCCGGAGCCTTCTCTTCTCCAGGCTGAACAACCCCGACTCCCTCAGCCTGTCTTCATAGCAGAGATCCTCCAGCCCTCTGATCATCTTTGTGGACCTCCTCTGGACTCACTCCGACAGGTCCATGTCCTTCTGGTGTTAGGGGCTCCAGATGTGAATGCAGTACTCCAGGTGGGGTCTCACAGGAGCAGAGTAGAGGGGTAGAATCACCTCCCTCGACCTGCTGGCCATGCTTCTTTTGATGCAGCCCAGGATGCGGTTGGCTTTCTGGGCTGCAAGCGTACATTGCTGGCTCATGTTGAGCTTCTCCTCCACCAACTCCCTCAAGTCTTTCTCCTCAGGGCCGCTCTCAATCCATTCTCTGCCCAGCCTGTATTTGTGCTTGGGATTGCCCTGACCCACGTGCAGGACCTTGCACTTGGCGTTTGTTAGTTCAAAGTAAGTGATGTTTATCACACAGACAATCTTTGGAATATCAGGAACTCAGGCTTCCCTGGAGCAGTATATTTGTTCATATGCTCCATACTGAGTGTAAAGCTCATAGTTAAACAAGCTCAGATGGGATCAGGATAAAAAGTATGAATGATACAATGCTGCTCAGTCAACTCATTTGACCAAAAAAGACAAAAGGAGCATTTATACAAACAGCTCTGTAAACAAATTTTAGAGGCTGCAACTAGGAAGAAGAGCTAGCTGGCTCCTAGGAGCCAACTGCTCCTGCTTGGGAGTAGTAACCTACTTGCTTATCTCAGCAGCTAAGTGATTTACGTAAAGTGCATAGGGTTTATACACCTAGAGAAACATTATCCTCTCCAGGACAAGCAGTGCACTCCAACAAAGTTTGCACATATTCTGAATATTTCTGCCAGGAAATCAAGGTGTGCATGCACATATGATAAACACTTACATAGACTAGGAAAGGTCAATCTGTTGTGGCAGTGGCACTGTGGCTCAGTGGCTACTGAAGTTTACATTTAATTTGTTTTCCAGAAACTTGACATTGGTGTCAGGAAGGTCAGACATACTCAACTGTATAGAATTTGTGTGAACAGACTAGTCTAGATGCCAAAGGTATTTGAAAGATACAACGTTCACTGGAAATATGTAATTTACAGTGCAATATTCATCCAGATTGGCAAGCTGCACTGCACCTAGCACTGCCTGAGTTGTAGTGGAGCAGAGTCACAGTAAATCATTTTGGCACCTTGGGCAGCTTGCCATGTTTTTCCTAGGAGTACTTTTGCATTCCATAGGCCTGTTTTGAGAAGGTACCCAGTTTGAGGTGAGGCCAGCACAACCTTTCTCCCTCCTCTCTCTCTCCACATCAGAGAAACAAATCTGCAGCACTGTGCCTGAAACAGTAGGAGTGATCCGTGTTTGCTGGGGATGTGGAAGATAACCATATGACAGTGGGGAAGCTGATCACTGCCCAGGAGTCAAAGCTACCAGACTTGTCCAAAAACGGACTTTGTCTTTATAATTGCAGTCTCCACATGGAAATGACCTATTACAGGATGTTGCTCACCAGTAACCCACCTTGCCTCTGTCATCCATGCGCTAAATTCCACCAATTTTTTGATGTCTGACTTTGTACAGTTATACAAAGCTTGTTGTGCGTACTCCCACTACCCAGTGGGCCTGATCAGCTGTGCTTATGATGCAGCTTTATTCAACCTTGAAGCTCCTTTGTCATTTCTCATTTATTGGTCTTATTACCGTCTTGGTTTCATAACCCTATTTCTTTTTCAAAGTGAAGTCAGGCAGTCTGGAGCAAATTGCGATGAACACAGGTAGCTGTTGCCAACATATACAAAATGGAGAATAACTCGTGAATCAGGATCACCTGCAAAGGAACGCAGTGGCTTTGGGCTCAGTCAAATACTACTCACTAATGGGCCAAAAGACGGACGTGACATGGCAGCAGAACTGTAGGATCTCAAATGTACTTTCTTAGAACTCTCTGCTTAGTCTGTCCTGTGGCTGCAGATATTACCTCTCATACACGAGAACGACCTCAAGACAGAAAAGTGCATTGTGGTGGTTATTTTACCGCCCTGGTGATTGCTAATTAATTTGGCATATAAGTAGCTCAAACGTTAGGAATGTCATAGTAGAGACAAGTGAGTCTATCCAAGAATAGCACGACAAGGCAAGCTGGTTTTACATAGCTGGCATTCTCTAAATCGAAGAAGGCAATTGATTGTACAAATAGTTGGATGTTTGGGTTTTTTACTGTATAGCCCAAGGTTCATAAACAGAGAAAAGTGTTTCTCCGTGGTGTGTCAGAGTTTGGCCTCTGTATGGAAAGTTCACGTACAGTAATGAGATATCTAGAAAAGACTAAGACATAATACAGTGGCACATCTAAAAGACTGAAAGAAAGACAGAGATTCCATAGAAAAAACCACCATGTTCCTTTTGATTGCTGCTTGATGTGTTTTGCAGAAGCTGAGGAGAGCAAGTAAGAGAGAGAATCTTGCACAAGGGAGTAGGAGAAAAGCAAGCTTGGTAAGTCAGAAAGGTGGACTCAGTGGAATGATACAAATTCAAAAAATGAGGGATGTATTGTACTCACACACTGATACTAATTTCAGCTTTTCATCAGTATACTTTTTTTTTCATAGAGGACATATCTTAGGAATGCTACATGTCTTCTTGGCTCAGTGTACTGATATCTCAGTTTAATCAGATTTGCTAAATGTTATCACATTTAGTGTTATTTTTGCTGCACATTCACACATAGTTTCTAACACAGTTGTTCTAACAAGGTTGAAGTTTCCATGTTATTTCAGTCTTTGAATCTGTTATGATGGTATAAAAGGGGGATCCATGACCCAAAAGAGTGAGAAGAAAAAGTCAACTGTTTTTAATTCAACACATAGCAATACCAAAAAATTAATACTATTCTTATAAAAATCTTGGCCTAGGCTTTCATAGCAATATGTACATCCAAAGACTACCTTGCTATGTATTTCAAGAAAGTTGTTTGCCTTTGCAACATCATCCACTATCCTTTCCCTCTTCCCACACTTTATTTTTCATGGCATTAGAACTATAAGGCAAAAAGCAGAAAAAAAATAGCTTCCTCATGTGCGTTGCTACTCCCCAGGTGTGATACGAAGCATCACTGCAAAAACTGGTTACCCTCAAAACCTGGAGAAATGAACGACCACTGACAAGCTGGCTGTTCCTGTGAATATTGTAAAGCCACATAATGACGGTGTATTAGTGAAAAGCTCAGAGTTCTGTGTGCCCTTTCGTTCTTTCCAAGATCTCACTTACTGAATCTCTCTTCTCTGTACAGTCTTTAAAACACTCACCTGGATTCCCTTTTCAGGGAGTTAAGAGTCAACTAGGCAGAAGCGACGAGATGAAGCACCACGATGTGGAACGCAGAGTGGGAGAGTGTTTCTGTTTGTATGTACTTACAGAAATAGGGAAGCGGTAACAGGTGGTGTGCAGGACAGCTGAATAGCAGTCAGGGTGCTGGCAAGGTGGTAGGAAAGGCACTAAATCTATGAAACAAAGAAAGGCTGGAAAAATGTGTTAGTGCCATGAAGTTATTTAAACCTCACTACCCACCTACGCTGAAGTTATATTCTGCTGTATCCATTTCTATTTGCTGGATTTGGCCGCATGCATGGGTTTTGTCCTCTGCTTGTGGTTCAGGTTAATTCTTCAGTATTTTTCAGGGAATTTTCAGGTTCTCCATGTCTCTATCAGGGTTTATGAGGTCCAGTGTGCCTGACATTCTTGTATTTATGTTACTGAGACTGCCATAGCCCGTTTAGCAAGATACTATCAAACTTTTCATAGAAATAGCAGACCACTGTAATTCTCATCCAAAATCTACTTATGAGGTATTTAGTAAAACTAGAATTCATCCTATGTATTCCTTCATCTGCATAACGGTTTTTGTTTATATATCTGCAGATCAAAGTAATGCAGATCATTCTGGTGAAAAAAAGTCTGCACTCCAAGCTTCTCAGTATATGACTCCAGTAACAACATATACGGCAGACAAAGCACCAAGAGCTCTGGTTTGTGAACTCCTTATGAAGTAGGCATGACCATGTAAAAGTCTTCAGATAAATGTTTAATCGGCACAATAACCATCTCTTTACCATGACTCCAGAACAGAAGCAGCACCATGGCTGAACAGAAAGCCTAGAAGCAGCAAAACATGGTAGAAAAACAGCGGCAGGTTTTGATGGTCTTGCAACATGACATGTTTCACGTGCTCACGCTGCCATGCCCGGCACCACATCCAGACTGGTTTTGGTGCGAATAAACTTGCAATATTATTTAAGTAAAATGTCAATCGTAAAAGCACAATTTAATGCCAGATAATTTACAATAAAATGTTCTAATGTGGATGTAAGAAATCATAAGGTGAAACAACTCAAAGTATCCCACAACAGATTTCAAATGTAGACAAACCCTAACGACCTCAGAACTAAGCATGCTCTGACATATATCTGTCCTTAATCTTTAGTAGCCCTGTAATACTTTTATTAGTTTTATACTATCGTGTAATTCTGAGCAAACCAACAGACTCAAAAGGGAAATACTCAGAAAGGATTTTGTGTTCAAATATGGAAAACGGGTGACACACTTGTAACATGCATAATTACATGTCAGTTATGTGTTGAGTGTCTACATATGAACATACTTGGTTTTTACTGCTTTGTGTTTACATAGTGTACTATGAATGGGTTAATTTATCAGCCAATAAGCAGCTACTGCCACCTATTGGATGAATTATTAAAATACAGAAATTACATTGTACTGCCAGCAATATGCTTTCTGGAAATAAATGCTCAGTATTTTATCACATGTGAAAACTGTTACAAGAATACTACCAGGGGCTGTTAGCTTAGATACAGATAGATTACAGGTAAGGAAGTATAAATGAAACAAATTTTTCTCATCTCTATTTCAGAACTGTTGTTAAAGCTTGCTTCTAAGACACGAAGTAATTGTAATCAATTTCATGCCCACACTCTGCATCCACAGCTGTGCTGGTTGCTGCCGCGATGCCTCTCATCTCCACTCTTCCACTTGACCTGTGACAGCTCTACAACAACAGCACCTGCTGCAGACATCTTGTAATGCAATACAGTTCTGTTTTGTGTCATATACTATTCACGTTGAAACTTGTTCCCGGGGGCAATAATAATGAACAAGAAATTTACAGCAGCCGACCTCAGAAATCGTTCTTCCTGCCAACGCAGACTACAGAATCAGCAGAGGCTGAAGGCATGGAGTAGCGACCCCAGGCTGCTACGTACTAGGTCATAGCCAGTGACCACTCACCAGCTAAACTGTGTTAACTGAATATGTGTGTGCTCTTAGCCTCCCCTGAAATACACTGTGAAAGAAAATGTTATCTCAAATCCTACTCTAAGACTTGCTGCAAGCCAGGAAAATAAGATTAATCTCTCTTAATTTTAGAACTGATGTGAATACTCTATTATTCACCTACAGGATCCCGTTTTAAACCATAGAGAGGAAAGAATTTAAAAGGTTATTCTTACAATTTGTCTTAGATATCTGTCTTACAAGATGAATTATCGTGTGGAGAGGTCTGTCTTCACAGTACAAAGAGAGTTTGGATTTGAAGATCCAGTTTTGAGATGCCTCAGTATAAGACAAGGTAATGTGACACGCCCTGCTCCCCAAAAGTGAATTTCTGCTTCTTTCTGCCTATAACCCACTCAGTTTCCTGTCTCCAGCAGGTCCCATGTCTGCTGCTGCCTGTGGTGGATTTTGGACCTTTCTGTGAGCATCTTTCACTGAGTAAAGTAACAGAAACCCAGTTTAGCAAGAAAGATGTCAGTTTTCTGCCTTGCTAGTGAGTTAAAACAGCTCACAGGAGAGTCTGACAAGCACCAGGCCTGCACAAAGAAAGGGACAGTAGCATGTGACCCGGAACAAGGGAGGACAGTAAAGCAGAGCAAGAGAAAAAAAACCTGTAAGACACACTACCCTCAGGAGCAAGAAAACATCTGATCAGCTCTGCCAACTATAAAACTTGAGATTTACAATCTGTTTTCACATAAACCTTTTGAAAGAGTCAGTCTAGAGGAGAAATGTCATTTTTTTACTTACAGTTCAGTTGTCTTTTTTTTAATGAAGAAATGTAGGCAATCACTGTGAGAGAAGATTAGAGGCTGTGTGTTACACTTAATAGACTTCTATATACAAAGAATAATACATCCAGAAAGTATTTGGACAGAGAAAAACTGCAAATAAAGTTGGCGGTTCTCCTTCCAAAAGTAACACTGATTTGCTCCCCTGTCAAGAGCATATCTGGACCTTGGGTGATCACTGAGAGCAAGCTCCACAGAGGTAATTCTTGACACCTACTCTAGGGCTTGAGTAGAAGTTTGGTACTGAAGTTCAAGACAGTGACCCAATGAGCCCAGCATCCAATGGTGAAAAAAAATCAATGACATATCTTAATATGTTAGTACCTATCTAAATATGTTAGTACCTATCTCTTGCACTATAAAATTCCTTACATGGCCAAACATCAGTTTCTACAGTCTAAACACTAGCCAACACATTGCCTTCGTTTTTAAAACTCCATTTATTTTCAATTTTTGTTTTAAGTCTGTACTGTACAGACATGTAACGCTTCTAAGTTGAATACTATTTTACTTCAGAAGTTGAATCTAAATGTATCAATTAAGGGACCTGTAGGGAAATTAGAAAAGACTACAGACACACTGTTTTAACATTATCACCTGTAAATCAATGAGATTATCCTCAGACATTGGAAAAATACACTCAGAAGGTAAATTTATACACTGAAATGTTGCAGTACCTCAAATGTACACTATCCCAAGGAAAGCAAGTACTTGATTTACTACCTCTATGATACTCATAAATGGGTTGCTTTTTGTTTATGAGTGGAAAGTCTTCAGTTGTCAATCTTGCATATAAGAATCTGATTTTTTTTTTTTTTTTTAGAACACCGTTTCCATTTTCTGATCAGGTTTAACCAGGACCTTGGCTTTGTCTGAGGAAAAAACAAGTGTCCTGATGTGGCACTGAAAGAATATGAACTTAAAGAAAAGAACACCATCTGCTGAGTAACCATCACTCCTTGCTAGAACATTTAAGGATATTTGGAGATTTCCTCACAACTTCATTATTCTGATAAACACCAGAAACACCACAAAGTCAAATACAATGGTATGAAATTATTTCATGTCATTTCATTTGCAAAACAAAAGACATTGAACACAGCATGCCCCTTAGTGTTCAGATTACAGATTTAATGATAGTTTATCTATACTTGTTATGAGTGACAATTCAAATGACATTACCGTAAAAAGCAGATCAGTTACTACTTTCCCCCCTTTTTGTTCAGTAAGTATGAAAAAAGTGGAGTGCAGTTTCTTATGTTTTCAAACAAAGTTGAAAATTAGCATGTTCACAAGTAATTATTTTAGGGCAGAACTATTACATGATAAATATTAACAGGTAACATCAAGGAAAAGTTAATTGCTATACAAAAGTTAATAATGTAATAGCTCCAAGAGTTGAGTTATGCAATATTACATGAACAAGTTTTAAAATAAATTCTGTTTCTTGTATATACGTATATGCATAGCAGTGTACCACATCTATGCATAACTACTTTGCTTATCAGCACTTTCTATAAAGAATAAATAGTAGATAAAAAAAATCAAATTGAGGTATTTGAAAATCAGTTTCTATACTGACTTTCCCTGACTGTACCAAAATATCAAAATACTGCAACTGAACTTTGATTTTGAAAGTATACTAGAGAAGATGCTCTAAAAATATAAGTTGACATTTTTCTTTATTTATTTTAATAACTAATTCTGTGAACATGATCTTCAGTTCTCTCAGCAAAAAGATCAGAGTAAAGGCTTCTTTCTTTACACGTGGCATAAAGGACTGGCATTTCTAAATTTCTCTCTCCAGTGAACTCTTCTGTGTATTTTGTGAGGATAATCATATACTACAACTTAGCATGTATCTTACCTGCATGCTCGACTGAAAATATATTAATAAATATGGAGGATTTTGTCTCCATACAAAGCAGTCTCATATGCCTTAAAATCATTCTATACAACCAGTTGTAATCTGGGCACTGCAGAGCACGCTATTTTTTCCAGTAAGCATTCCACATAATGGAGGGATATATAGAATGCTGCCTGTTCCTTGCAGGAGTTCCATAAGAATACTCACAGCAAAATTTTAGCATGCACAAGGAATCTGTTCCAAAAGAAAAATGACAAAAGTCAGACCACAACATCCCTTGACAAGATTCGTAGCTGTCAGTATTCAGGGTCCCTTACCGGTATTCCGCAGCTTCACCTTTCGCAGCTTCACCTTTCACAGCTTCACCTTCACAGAGTATCTTGCAGCCACCTGCTATTTCAGGGACTTCCTTTTAGAGAAAACTGAACATATGCTGGAGAAGGAAATTCCAATGGAGGTCCTTTAGTGGATTGTGGACAATGAGGTCTGAAATTCTAAACCGATTCTTTGCCGTACTGACACAGGCAGCTGAAGACAGGTGTTAATCAGCTTCTTCCTTTCTGTAACATTTTGAAAATGAAAGAAAAAGTAGTCGTGATTCTTTGGAGTCCCAAACTCTCACCTGCGTTACAGCCACTTTGCTGTGTTGTATTAGAAAGAGCAGCCTTAGCAGCTAAAATTACAAGACGATCACTGGATCGTCCTAGCTTGAACAGTGCAGTCTGGAGCACTCTGTCTCACCATAAACTACTTTCTTTTCCTGCAGCACTGGACTAAAATGCATGAATATAAATGGACATGAATTAGAGATGACAGCACTGTAACTTCCCTGAATGTAGACAGTGTTATCATGGGGCAACTGCTCCCACCATACCTAAATGATTCAAAACCCTGAAGATTATCTTTTCTGCGGGTTGAGAAATGTATCATGTACCTGATGGAATTAGTTCCTAATCTGAGTTTCTGCTAAAAAATTATCATAATATCATTGACCTAGAAACTAAAAGTGTGTTGCAGCCAAAATCAACAGTAATACACTTGATTTGCATGCGCTATATTTGTTTTTCTAAAAAGTCTTAAGTAAAATACATATTTCTCTTCTAGTGCACATATATTTTAGACTCAATCATTCTTAGATTTATTTCATAACAACATACATGTGAAGAAGCATATCAGAGTCCATTAAAACATCCTTTTAAAAACCATGTTTTTAATTACTAATCGATAAAGAAACATACCCAAATCACAAAAAAAATAATTATGTCATACCCTGCTGTTTGCTGAGGATGCGTTCCTGAAAAGTACAATGGTTAACAGTTTGTCATTTTTCCCACTAGTTTGAATGTAAGGGGGATGTGTACATTTCTTAATTTTCTATACAATGTAAATACACAGGGACAGTGCATGACATGGAGGATGGACCACTAGGAGCATCAACTGGAGAAGATGCTGAATTTCAGCAGCTGGCTTTTTGGAACAGGCTGGTATTTGAAAAGAACTCACCCGCTTCATCTACAAAACTGAACACTTGTAAAACATTTAGTTCTTGCTGATTAATTAAAGCCAATCAAGTCAATAAAAGGTCAAGGACAGAAAAACATGGTAATGATGACAGTCGCTGGAGCATGGTATTAAATGATTGATGATGGAACTCTAAAATGATAACCAAAAAAACTATAGATAGCAAAGCTGTATATTTGTATTTCATTTTACTGTGACAATAATTTAAATAAATTTCATCTAGATAGCTGCTGGACACAAGAAAAGTTCTAATTGCTTACATTTCTGTAAAATTATAATGAAAATCAATGTATTTTCATTAATTCTTAGAGAAAAACTCTGCTGTTAACGGGAAATCTCTTTGCTGCAGAACAAAACCGGATTAATTCAAATGAGATACAGTAAACTTCATCTGGTGATTCTAATTCTCAGGAAATTGAGATTTTAACAGTGATCAGAACAAATTCATCAGTATCTTCAAGAGTCACACGCTGAATTTTGAAAAGTAAAAAAATGGAAAAACGGAAAAATATGTTATTTCAACAACCAGTTTAGGATCAATTTTCAATTCAGTTTCAAAGATGATTTCTGGTGCTGTAATAACAATAATTTTATTTTCTCGTTAGCCTGTAATGAAGCGTAACATCCTTAACACTAAAAGGCACACTTCTCAATCTCTGAACTGGCATGTCATTCAACACATTCAGCTCATCAGGTTAATTTTGCTGGCTGCTGTGCATCAGCAAACCACTTGCCACGTTCCAAACAAAAAATCCTCAGGAAAGCTTGTATCTCAGAATGGTATTTGAAGAAACAAGTCAGAACAGCCTACATGAAGCTCATTTTTGTATGGCAAACAGTTGGTTACTTCCCTTTTATTACATTATGCTTTAGAGAAGTTCAGGAACCAAGCACACCACGCTCATTATCACTCCAAAGAGGTCCATTATTATTATGCGTAGGCAAGAAACAGCAGATTACACAGATCTGTCACATGTAGATGTTTCCACTGGGTTTGTTTCTACACAGGCATTGTAACGGCATATAAAATCCAGTGTAGAGCACACTTCACCATGAAACACGCACAATGAGTCATGGAGAGAAAAGGAGTTGTTCACTGGCTACTCAAGTACAAGAGAGAACACCAGAACTAACAAAAAGATACTTGCTCATTTTGATTAGACAGTCATGTCGTGGAAACAGAGGAAAAGCAAGTTTTCAATTCAGGAGAAGATTAAATCTTGAACTCTAGGAGTATTTTAAAGAAAAAACTGAGTATAAGGGTTAACATGTTGCACTCAGAATCCGGACATCCCTTGACTAAGGTGCCACACGTTAATGTAGGGAAAACTGGACGTCAGGCAAGTGCAAAGACAGAAACCCGTGACAGTTCATGGATGAAAGAGAAAGAAAGAGACTCTTTCCATTTTAATCTTAGGCTTTGGCTTAGCTGGATGAAATACAGAGGTCTAATTCCTCATTCTCCTCCCACACAGTCACACACACATTTATGTACTACCTGTTGTCAGCACCGGGGCTCATCTGACTTCTTGGAGAGCCGATTCAGTTTACTACACTTGCAGAAATATGATACATTTCTGAGAAGATAGATTATTCTAAAATGCGTAAATTGATATCATGCCAAATATGCAACAACTGACTCAAACAATGTTTCACACAGACTACAAATGATCTTTCAATGTCATAAGAAAGTATATTTGAAATACCAAATAAGCACCTAATAGCTCGCTTACCCAGCCGAGATCCAAGAGCCACTAGGATCCAGAAAGAAATGAGATGGGGTACGTGAACATCGTATCAACTGAGAGCAAGTATGTTTAATTTGTGTTTAATATTACCTCTGTTACTTCTGTTTCATGCCTCTGGCAATTTAACCTTGTCTTGGAATGCTTCAAACCCCGTAACTGAAGTGCTGAGGGGAAAATGCCTTCATTTATTTCCCCAGACTGCACAAAAGTAAGGCCGACAGCACAGATGGCAGAGTTTAAACTTCCTTGCCTTTGTGGTCAACAATTCTGCTATAGATGTCTTTGACTTGATTTTGGACTTTACTTCCCAGTTATCCTTGTTCTGCCCAATAATAAGCTTTTGCTCAATATGACTAAACTTTACTTTCAGTTATCTTGATCCCGCCTTTAAAAAAAAAACAAACAAACATTCTGCTTTTAAAAATTAAATTTAGATATTTGATATTTAGAGTTATGGACTGTTTCTTTGGCTGAACTGGACTGTTTTTTTTTTTTTTTCTCTAAATTCCTTAACAGTCTAGCCCCAAGTTTTTGTTTCTTGATGCAGTGCTGGAAGTAAGAATTTTAACCCAGACTTATTCTACTCTTTTTTCTTACCACTGGGTTTTTACCTCCTTTGAGGAAAGAGAGATGCCTTTTTTTATATGTCAATTTATCAGAATGGGAGGGGTTTACTTACATCTATCACTATATCCCATTACAGTATCTTATCTGCAAATAGTTATGATTAAAATACTTCCTCTTACGCATAAACCTTTTGACACGAATTAAGTAGGAAAGATAAATTATAATAACCTATTGTTGTTCACAATAATTTTAATGCCATAACATTTCAGGGACTGATACAATCAGAAACTTGCTACAGAATTTGTCCACATTAGAATTATCCAATATTGAATTTTGTATTCTATGAAAAATATAAAAGTAAATAAGAATTATTCAATATACCCTATTCTCAGACCTATCCAAATGACATTATGGGTTCTTCTTCCTTATCTTCTATACATTAATAATTATTTACTACACTGGTAAAGCTAGGAGTCACCCATGAAACTATAACATTAAAGTTGTGTTTTGTCCCAGAACATCACTCAGTAGGGACCCTAGTGAGGAGCTGTGAGACAAAAAAAAGACATTTTGCATCATGACATAGTAAATGTGGCAGAACCGCACTGATCCACACACCACACCATCTATTCGTTTGCAAAATAATGTACTGAGAATGCAGTCCTTGTCCCAGGCGACTGAATCCAGGACAAAGATTTATGTGGCTACAGTACTGAAATGATCTCGTCATCTACCTTTGCACAGCCACAGTGGTCTAGAAAAAAAAATGTCCTCAGACTGAACTCACACAAGACAAACTCAGGAGACTGAGATCTAAAGGCTTACCACCGGTGAACAGCTGTCTTGCTCCTGCTGTACATTCAGCAGTACTTAGGTCACCCTAGCTCTAGACAGCCTTGTGCTACATTAGTAAGTTGAATCAATCACAGAAAGGTCCAGCAAACAATAAAGCTGGTACAAAGGAGTGCGTGGAAATGTGTAGATGGAAGCAGAACAAGGAGGAAGGAAACCCCTTTCCAGAAGTTACTGTTACTAGGTTGTCTTTTAACTTCTCCATAACAGATTGATCTGAATTTTAAAAAACAATATTTTTTTTCTCCATACTTATTCTGAAAATACATTAATGAAGCAGTCACTGACATTTATAGAAACAAGTAAACAATAAATGCAATTCCTTCCCCTCTGGTGTCTTTGGTTCTATGCCAATCAAGAATTTTATCAATTAAATATTTTTTTCTGGCCTTTGGATGATTTATTAGGAGCTCATTTTAGACAGGCAAATCAGTCACCAGCTGGTGACTGATCAGTCACCAACAGGATGACCATGAGGCAGCAATGTGCCCTTGTGGCCAAGAAGGCCAATGGCAACCTGGGATGCATGAAGTTCATAATTCAGTCTTGCTTCTGTTTTAACTTTATACTCATCTAAAGTAAAATATTATTCTTTTGTAAAGTATGTAAAGGTAGGCTTTGTTCACCAAATACCTTTATAAGGACAACAGATATCCAGTCAGGTCGGTTTCTCTTCTCACACTTCTCCTCACCTTCTAAAGAAACAGCACCCTCCCCAAGCCATTTTATATGAAGATCTAAACCTTATACAGTAGGAAAATTGAGCATGTTGGTTCTGTCTTTTAATATAGACTAATAGTTGTCAGAGATTTTGTTTATATGTTTTGCAGGAGGAGATTTAACTCAGTGTGTCCATCAGAACATGGACAATATTAGCATCCATTTTACCTAGAAGATGCTACTGACTCATGCCGTGTGGCAAAAACTTTCAGTTTCTAGCTTCCTGGTTTATTGAAGCCGTGTACAAGTGTTAACTTGGTTTGTTTTCTGTCTATTAAGATGGTATTCAGCATCTATGTTCTTTAGAAAACTCAGTCTCTACTACAACCACATTTCCTATCTATCAGAGGTGTTTAGACTTCATAGCTTACTGCACTCCAAGGTCTGGACCTGCATTTGAATTAACATGTAAAAAAAATCTGATTATTGCATTTTCATACTGCTCATGCTTCCAAGCCTTCGACAAGGCTGTTAAGGGCATTGTAATAGAATCATAGAATAGTTAGAGTTGGAAGGGACCTTAAAGATCATCTAGTTCCAGCCCCTCTGCCATGAGAAGGGACACCTCCTACTTAACCAGGCTGCTCAAAGCCCCGTCCAACCTGGTCCTGAACACTTCCAAGGATGGGCCATCCACAGCTTCTCTGGACAGCCTGTTCCAGTGTCTCACCACCCTCACAGTAAAGAATTTCCTCCTAATACCTAATCTGAATCTCCCCTCTTTTGGTTTAAAACCATTACCCCTCATCCTATCACTACATGTCCTTGGAAAAAGTCCCTCCCCATCTTTCCTGTACGCCCCGTCTAGGTGCTGGAAGACCACTATACTGTCTCCCTGTAGCCTTCTCTTCTCCAGGCTGAACAGCCCCAACTCTCTCAGCCTGTCTTCATAGCAGAGGTGTTCCAGCCCTCTGATCATCTTTGTGGCCCTCCTCTGGACTCACTCCGACAGGTCCATGTCCTTCTGGTGTTGGGGGCTCCAGACATGGATGCAGCACTCCAGGTGGGTCTCACAGGAGCGGAGTAGAGGGGTAGAATCACCTCCCTTGACCTGCTGGCCACACTTCTTTTGATGCAACCCAGGATGCAGTTGGCTTTCTGGGCTGCGAGCGCACATTGCTGGCTCACGTTAAGCTTCTCCTCCACCAACTCCCTCAAGTCCTTCTCCTCAGGGCTGCTCTCAATCCATTCTCCACCCAACCTGTATTTGTGTCTGGGGTTGCTGTGACCCAGATGCAGGACCTTGCACTTGGCCTTGCTGAACTGCATGAGGTTTGCATGGGCCCACCTCTCAGGACTGTCAGGGTCCCTCTGGATGTCATCCCTTTCCTCCAGCGTGTCAACTGCACCACACAGCTTGGTGTCATCATCAAACTTGCTGAGGGTGCACTCAATCCCACTGTCCATGTTGCCAACAGGGATGTTAAACAGCACTGGTCCCAGTACTGACCCCTGAGGAACACCACTCGTCACTGGTTTCCATGTGGACATTGAGCCATTGACTGCAACTCTTGAGTGCTACCATCCAGGCAATTCCTTATCCACTGAATTGTCCATCATTCAAATCCATGTCTCTCCAATTTTGAGAAAAGGATGTCGTGCGGGACAGTGTGAAATGCTTTGCACAAGTCCAGGTAGATGACATCAGTTGCTCTTCCCTTATTCACTAGTTCTGTAATGCTGTTGTAGGTCACCAAAATTTGTCAGGTGTGATTTGCCCTTAGTTTCCAGCCAGCAGGAACTTCACCAGACTGCCACAGCTTCTCAAATATGATGGATAGAGGCTTGGCAACTTCATCCGCTGGTTCCCTCAGGACCTGCAGATGAAACTCATCAGGTCCCATGGACTTGAGCACCTTCAGATTCCTTAGATGGTCTTGAAACTGGTCTTCTCCTACAGTGGGCGGTTCCTCATTCTCCTTATCCCTGCCTTTTCCTTCTGTGACTTGGGCAGTGTGACTAGAGCTCTTGCTAGTGAAGAATGAGGCAAAAAAATCATTGCGTACCTCAGCTTTGTCCATATCCCAGGTGACCAGGTCTCCCATTTCCTTCCAGAGAGGGCTGACATTTTCCCTAGTCTTTCTTTTATCACTGACATACCTATAGAAGATTTTCTTGTTGCCCTTTATGCCCCCAGACAGATTTAATCTTATCAGGGCTTTAGCTTTCCTAACCTGATCCCTGGCTGCTCAGACAATTTCTCTATATTCCTCCCAGGCTACCTGTCCTTGCTTCCATCCTTTTTAGGCTTCCTTTTTGAGTTTTGAGTTTCTTCTGGAGTTCCTTGTTCATCCATGCAGGCCATGCATTGTCCAAATGCCTCTCCAACACTGACAGGCTCTGAGCATCGACCACCTCTCTAGGAAGCCTGTTCCAGGGTGTGGCCACCCTGTCAGTAAAGAAATGTTGCCTCATGTCAAGTCCGAACCTCCCCTGATGGATGCAGCTTTGAGCCATTCCCATGCGTCCGGGCACTGGATCCCAGGGAAAAGAGATTGGCACCTCCCTCTCCACCTCACCTCCGCAGGAAGCCGAGAGCAATGAGGTCACCCCTCAGCCTTCTTCTCTCCAAACTAGACAAACCCAGAGTCCTCAGTTGCTATTCCATTTATAACATGACTTCAAAGTCACATCTTTACAGGGATGCCTTTCAAGCAAAATCACTAGCATGGTGTGTATAAAGGAGTATGTCAGTCAGCGTTGTGGCTTGTTAGCGTACTGTAGCAGAAATGTAAATAATGAAAGCTGAAGAAAGCAATCGACAAACTCCCTTAATCTAATTATTTCAAGTACTTGCTACCACTTCTAAGTAAAATGAGATTGTTCAAAAAAACCCATCAATGGGTGACCTT
The DNA here is from genome assembly GCF_028500815.1 of Rissa tridactyla. NCBI lineage: Eukaryota > Metazoa > Chordata > Aves > Charadriiformes > Laridae > Rissa > Rissa tridactyla. The sequence continues at coordinate 105,524,420 of NC_071467.1, read as the reverse complement.
GAAGTTGCAAGGATGTATACTTTCAAGGTTAGATTATAAATGTGTTCAGCTTTGGTATAAATCCCGTTCTTGTTTTGGGGAGACTACACTGGCTTCTCTAAAACATCAGATTCCATTAATTCTGTCAGTTTGGACTGTATTTTGGAAATACAAAATTAGTTCAGAATAAAGTTGTTTTGAAACATGGGTCGAGGTAAAACCCAGGGAATACAAAACAATACTATATTTTGCGCTTAAGCTTTTATATTACTGTCCTATGAGGATATGACTTTATTAAATTCACGGGTGTGTACACACTTCATTTACAGATTTATTGTACCTACAAATGTTTTGATAAGATAGATTATTTCCTTTTTCTTTGCATTTGTCCCTTTGAAATGTCTTGATCTTGTGCTTATGGCTTATCTTGTGCTCACAGTAACACAAGGGAAGACAACCAGATTCTGTTTTCCTCTGGGAAGCTGTGCTGTTTTTTCTTTTCTGTGGAGCTACAAAACAAATTGCTATATTATTTCTTTGTGAATTTTGATCTTCCACCCATATTGTAGTTTATTGCTTTCTCATTGATATCAAAGGCCACAGAAAGTGAAGATAGCTACTTCTGTTAGTAGTTACTAGTACAACTAGTACTACTGACTCACTAAACACTATAGCAAATGTATATTTTTAAGTGGATGTTAACTGTGAGGCCTTCCTATGTTTTCTGTGACTTTCCTAGAGTTACTTCTGTACTATTTTTTGCATGTGAAGGCTGTTTGTTCAATTTTTCCTTCCTACCAAATTTCAAGAGCTCCACAGCAGACAGTTTGCATATTTACCTTTGTATGAATAAAATCACATTATTTCAGGTGTAAGACTAAGTTAAAGTATAATCATGCTCAAATGAAGCATTCAGAAGCTTTCCGATTTCCATATGAAGCCCCAATGCTACTGACATTAGTCATCACTTTTGGCCACTGATTCTATTGCCAAAAATTCTGATTGTACAGTGCCAGCCTAAATTTCCTGCATGCCTAACTCTCGCCAAAGTTCGATATTTGTCACATCCCCTTTGTATTCCTCAGTAACATAAAAGTATCATTAACATAAAGTCAGCAAGTTTGTTCCTGTTGCTTCCTTTATAGCTCTAACACGTGCTATCAATGGGAGATGAATTGCAGCAACTGCTGTAATATAATGGATTTTTTTGAAATGACAGTCAAGAAGTAACCTTTTCCTGACATCTGAATTTAAAAAATAAAAAAAAAAAAATCCCTTTTTCTCTGTCGAATGGTTTGTTTTACAAGATTTATCAAGATTTTGTCTACAGTTGCTACGTTAGTATGGATTTCATGTCCTATATGGTGGTCTTGAGTGTACTTTTTTTTTTTCTATTAACATTTTTTACTTACCTCAGTATTGACACATGACGTTAGATTGGTAAACTGTCTTTTAATTCAATAATCTCGAACATTTAGTGGTAATGCTCTAACAACCTGGCTTAAACACTTGTGAAAATCCTAACATAATCAATTCCTTTTTGGTAACTTTAGATGATTGTCCAGTGAGTGATAGTGAATGAGGTGCATCTTGCATTTTACTACAGATCATTCATTTAAATTAAGTCTTCCTCAGCAACAGAATGAAATAGATGAAAATAAATGTACAAAAGCACCAAAAGAGTGATATTGAAATGCAGTCTCATAAGTTAGAGCTTCATTCAAAAAAGTGAATAGTATAATTAGGTGAGGTCAGAAAAATCACAGTGAAGTCTGGAAACGCTTAGAAAATCTGCAAGACTTTACTCACCAATTGAATTTTTCTCAAGTATTTTGCAAAGAGAATTACATGTAACTATAGCACTACTGCCTCGGTGTGGTGAACTGGTTTACACACAGCTTCATGCGTCAGTGGCTGGAATGTTTCTGGTACATCACGTGTCTCATTTAAAAATAGCTGTCTGGTAGTACGCTCAGCAGCATAGATATGACCACAGATATATCTAATAAGTCTTGTCGGTTTCTTGTGCATTAATTTACTTTTGGTGGCACCTTTTCTGTTGGCATCATGTGTCTCCATGTGGTCTCTTGATATTTATTTACCATTTGTGAACTTATTAAAACATTAATTTTCAACACCAGCCCCCTACGTTCATGCTAGCTTGTTTCTAAACCTGGAATTGGTTTGTAAGCATTTTGGGAAACGAATACCACTGGTTAGCATAGGGGAGAAAGGATTTCTGATGTATTCAGAATGGTTTTGATGTTTTGAAATACCTGGTTTGAGTGTAGTTCAGTTGCATTTAAATTTCCATTGTGTTGGCTCTTCGTATTTACGTAACTGTATACTGTGCCTTCAGGCACCCCTCTGGCAATAAAAACAATTTTATATTATGTTTTGAATGTCGGCTTTGGTGCTATCATTTTGTTATATCAAGATACAGGACTAGACTATAGCAATTACAATTTTTATAACTATATGTATGCTCACATAAAAACAAGCTTAATGCAATTGTTAACTTGCCTGGTGTTTTTCAGTTTAGCAGTGTTTCATTGTCTCCTTCTTACCTAACATGTTGTTGCAGCTTTCAGAGCTGTTCTCAGGTGGACTATCCTGCCATTAATAGCCTAAATTAGTAGACTTATTTTAGCCATCTGATTTTAATTGTGGAGGTGGCTAACTTATCAGGTTTTTAGTCTTACATTTTTAAAGTTGTCTCACAATGAATTGTAAATAAAATAAAGGCTTTGTGTTTCCTTTCTACCAGTCCGGTGACTGTCTGAAAGACTTTCATCAGGCTCCATTTTTTAAAGCTACGGGGAGCATATAGAAAGTTTAGTAACATAACCCTTCCAAAAAGAAGTTCTGTTGTCTAGTTTCTGTTCAGCTGAAATTACTCTTCAGCATGTGTTCTATGTAGAACTCGCTCACGTAGAGAATCCATAGAGACCCTAATATGTCTGCTCTTCTTGCTCCTCTTAAGATCTTGTTTTTCTGGACAGGCAGTCAGAAAACTGTGGAAGAAGGAAAAATCATTTAAGATTACTGTCATTTAGTGTGCATTTACTTCAATTCCTCAGCATGTTCAAACTTAGGTATCTAAAGCAGACCTAAGTCTGTTTAGGGCTTTCACCTTCATTTGTAACTGCTTTTTCACTTGCTCATGTGATTCTATAGATATCTTTAAAAAGGTGAGTTAACGAAGCAAGTTATTCTGAATAAATGTATTCTGGGTAAACTTACATTACTTTTCCTATTCCCATCCCAAAGCAACAAAATAATTTCTAGATAACAAGTAATTGGTATTTACAACTGGATAGGAAAGAACAGACTGCACTTGGTTGGCTGACATCATTAAGTTATACGATCACAGAATCACAGAATGGTTTCGGTTGGAAGGGACCTCAGAAAGGGACCTCAAAGATCATCTAGTTCCAACCCCCCCCTGCCACAGGCAGGGACACCTCCCACTTGACCAGGTTGCTTCAAGCCCCATCCAACCTGGCCTTCAGTACTTCAAGCGATGGGGCCTCAACAGCTTCTCTGGGCAGCCTGTTCCAGTGTCTCACCACCCTCATAGTGAAAAATTTCCTCCTAATATCTAATCTAAATCAAGCCTCTTCCAGTTTGAAGCCATTATCCCTCATCCTATCACTACATGCCCTTGTAAAAAGTCCCTCTCCAGCTTTCTTGTAGGCCCTCATCAGATACTAGAAGGCTGCCGTAATGTCTCCCTGGAGCCTTCTCTTCTCCAGGCTGAACAGCCCCAACTCTCTCAGCCTGTCCTCATAGCAGAGGTGTTCCAGCCCTCTGATCATCTTCGTGGCCCTCCTCTGGACCTGCTCCAACAGGTCCATGTCCATCTCAGCAAAGACAAATGCAAAGTCCTGTACCTTGGGTAGAATAACCCCCTGCAACAAGTACTGAACCTGGCTGGTGAGGTACCAGCTCTGCAGATGTCCTAGCTTGGGGCAGAGCAGAGCCAACCTTCTGTTCAGTAAGAGAGACTCTACCTCTTACTTCTTGTTGTGGCAACCAGGGTCAGCTGACTTGGCTGTTTACCCTGTGGAGGGGTTGCGCCTGTGGGGAGGAGCGGACAGGTCAGGTGACCCAAACTGACCAATCGGGTATTCCATCCCATCTGCCACGCTCAGTATAAAAGCTGAGGGACCAAAGTGTCACCTGTTTCTCAATGGCTGGTTTCTTCAGTGACTCCTTTTCTGCAATGAGTGAGGTTTGAGGAAGACCCTGTCTGCTTTTGATCCCAATCAGTGTGTTCTGGAATCTAGTTCCTGTTTGTCACTGAGTCCAGACTGGAACTTCCCCGGTGCCTGCTGGTGACAACTCCCTGGGAGCTTGATACAGTTTTGTATACATTGTATCTGTTTCATTATTTCCTTTTTTTATTTTATTATTAATATTTCATGAAAGTAGTTTAGTTTTTTTAAACTCATAAATCTCTTTATCTCGGTTCCTCTCCTTGCAGCGAGAGGTGGGGAGAGCATCTGTTGTCTCGTCATGGGTCAACCCAGCCCAAACTGCGACAGCAGAAAATTTGGGCTCTTGTTGGATGATGAGCTGAATATGAGTGCAATACTTGTTTGGCTTCATTAACAAGAGCAGATTGAGGGAGGCAATTATTCCCCTCTACTCAGCAGTTACGAGACAACATCTGGAACGCTGTGTTCCGCTTTGGGATTCCCCAGTAAAAGGCAGGTTGTACAACTGGAAAGAGTCCAGAAGAGGGCCTCTACTTTGGTATGGGTCTGGAACATATGACATACAAGGAATAGGCTGAGGCATCTGAGTTTGTTTACCCTGGAGAAGAGTTGGGGGGAGGGAGAGGAGGGGAATCTAATTGCTGTATTCCACTACTTAACGGGGACATACAGAGAAGCTGAAGCCAGACTTTTCACAAATATATGCAGTAAAAGGGCAAGAGGCAGCTAGCGTTTCCGTGGCAATAAAAGACAGTTCCAGCTTGGTGTAAGGGAAGGATTTTTTCCACTGGTCAAGCACCCAGGGAGGACTTTCAAAATATGACTGAACAGAACACTGTGCAGCTTTGTCTGACGTTGAAGTTAGAGCTTGCTTGAGCAGAAGTTTGGAGAGTGGAGAACATGCAGAGGTCCCTTATAGCCTGAGTTATTTTATGATTATAATTAAGGTACAAGCTAGTTACATAAAACTTAGTATTCTAATATTGATTTTTCCTCTCAAAATGGTGTTGGAAAATTTTTGAATACGTTATTGCCTTTCATTTAAACCCTCTTCTAAAGTTGTAATGGGGATTAGTGGAGTCACATGCAGAACTGTGGTGAAAAATGACACAGACAATAAGTAGGAGAGGACAATTATTGACCTCCCCATTTTATAAAATGGGAGTTGGAACACGGGGAGGTAAATAGACCAAGAACACACAAAGAAATTTCTGACAGACCTCTAATTAAAACTAAATTGTTCCTGACATAAATGCAAGAATATCCTACTGCAATCCAGTGAACAAAGCTTGTGTGGTACACCCTTTGCTAGAAGCTTGGAAAAATCCTGTGAAGTAACCAAAACCATAAAGGCCCTGCAGCAAAAGTATGTATATAGATATTTTAATATTTTCCTCTAAACTTCTATTAGAATCTGAAGGATAGCCATAATGCAAACTTAGGCCTAGCCTTACATGTCAGACAGGAAACTGCTTTTCCTTTGAATTTTTTCCCTTGAATTTTTGTTTTGATACAAATTGGGTTTGGACCCAGTAGAAGTACAGGAATTTGCTGGTATTTCAGGTTCCAAGGATGCCACCGCTTTCTCATTGCTGCTGCAACTGCCTTCCCCCTTGTTGGTTACAGCAGGGTTCTTCTGTGCTTTAAGAGAGCAGTGTTCCGGCTGCTGCGTTCTAGCGAGAGACCCTTGCAGAGAAAAGGGGGAATGAGCTCTAGTGACGTGGTCATCAGGTTGCCAGCAAAAATCTTGTTGATCTGACGGAGATCAGCAGTCTTTCATGTTAATTCTGCCTTGTGTAACCTGATCTTTGCACTCGGGAAGGTGAAATATAATTAGCTGTGGTATAAATATTTTGTGAAATCTCCAGGAAGAAACCCAAAAGCTTGGTAAATAAAGTTGTGGATAAGGAGAAGATAGTGTCAGTTCTCTGGCTTTTGCGAGACTCAGATTCATGCAGATCTTAAAGTCCTGTATAGGGGTTAACATGTCAGTTAAGTTTGGGATTTGTATAGTTTTACTTTCAAGTGATGAAGGCAGCTGCTGATTATACAGTTGAGACATAATTTTAAGACATGCGTGTTTGGTTCTTGTCAATTTATTTTTATGTTTTTTAATTTTAAAATGGTATTTCCTTGGTATCTTTAAGTTGATGGCATAAACGTTAAAGAACAAGAAGTCTGAGACTCGACCCACCTCTCAAGTATGGAAGCAACATGGTAATAAATAAGTAAGCTTCTATTGCCATTAACTGTTTGGTACCCGTAGCTGTTGTGTTACCACAGATTTCATGAAAAACACCTGCACGTGTATAGGTATAGGCTTATAGAAATGGTTATAGATGAAATGACCTTAAATGTCTGAATTTCTTTCTGGGATGTTCACCTTTGTTCTGTTGTCAGCCTGGCATTTGCTCAAAAGTGGGAGCATTTCAGGTTACAACTGAGGTACATTGTGCTATTGTTGGAATAATCTTGCCTTGGGTTATTCATTTTGCTTTGTCCACACCTTTTTTATCTCTTTCCTTATTGCCTTGGTTTTATTTTTGGTGTCTGGGCATAAAGGTTATCCCACTGCTAATGGTAGCTACAATGGTATTGACAAATCTGGGCTCTGCTGAATTGATGACGTCTCTCCTGGCTTTTGTAAGTTTAGCTTGTAACTTAAGGCATAATTGAACTGAACAGCCTGACACTAACTGCTTTGCCAAAACTAAACCCCAAAATAGACACTTCTTTCAAATGCTTCTTTCGAGGTGAACCTTTCTTTTACTTGTCAAACCCGTATAGGATTTTTTTGGTATTGCTTGAAAGTCAGCAGCTTCATATTATTTGGGATCAAAGTGTTTCTACCACAAGTTCTTTCTGTAACATTTTAGATAGCAGGACTGACATTTCCATTGTTAATAAATGAAGTAGAATTGCATGGAAAAGGAGACTAGTGCAGGAAGTGCTTCACAGTTGGCATAACACGGTCTTCTTATATATCTGCTTTACCAGCTAACTGTGAGTTCAAGATGATGAAGTCCTGAATTTTTAGCAGTTCTCATGATTTTTTCCCAATAGAGTCGTCATATCTCTGTAAGGAGAGAGATCGAGGTTTCATTGCAAGAGGTGACGGACCTGAAGACTGTGCTGCTCTCTGTGCTTTTTTGGGTAGAGATAGAGTAAGTTTGTATACTGGCTTTGGAGAGCAAAAAGCAAAAGTCTGAGAGAAAAAAGTCTTTGAAAGCAAAAGTCTGAGAGAAGAGATTGCAAGAGCACTTAAAGGTTCTTATTAGTCTGTGATAAATATCAAAGATAGAGCGAAAATATCTGTGGTCTTGAGGAAACTTTCTTATAGAATTTATTTCCTAACATTTTGTATCACTTCATCAGCAAAAGGGTAGCCTGCTGAACACGTGTCCTGATAGTTACGGTATCTAAGATGGAGTACTGCAAAAATGCTGGCGTCTTCAGAATTTTATAATTTTCCTTTGAAAAAAAAAAAAAAAGGGGGAGAGGGGATGAGAGAAGAATCATTAGCAAGCATGTTTTTAACAAGCATGTTTTGAAATACAGTTTGCTAGATATACCTAGATACCTTTGTAATAGGAAGTTCAGGTAATGCTAGGAAAAGATCAATTCTCATAACGCTTCCTATGCAAGTGTAAATACTAGGATCTTGATTCCTTAAAGAATGTAAGTGTTTAGCTTCAGGCGAGTAAAATGATATACCTTATAAAAATAAAGATGGCATAAGCATTTGTGTTATATTTAATCACCTATATTTGGAACTTGTTTGAAATTTTGCATTAAATCCCTATGCCTAGAGTATGACATTTCAGTGTAGTGGAAATTGCTGAAGATGATATTCGGGTTTTGTGGGCAACCATGGGTTTGGTGCACTTACGCTTTGAATCAACAGAAAGCAGTAGTGCTTTAGTGCAGCAGTGCTAACACTACATCCTATAAGAAAATAGTGCAGCATACTGTGCCATCAATCTATGGACAAAGCAAAAATACAGTGTAGCATAAAATCAGAAAAATATCAATCTTTTATCACCTAGTTTTCTTATAATACCAAACAGTAAGTGTGGAGCACCTGGTCAGTGGCTCAATTTTGAAAAGCTGTATTTCAATTCTGTTCAAAAAAGCACCACATTGTATTTTGTCGTGCTTGGAAAATGAGGATTGTCTAGGGGATCCATTAGCACTCTTTTCTCTTGCATGTTCTAGTGTATATCCATATATTAAATTATCTGTAGTTATTTGATAGCAAACCTAAATTTCTTTTATTTCTTTGCTACAGTATAAATATTTGTCTAATGATTCACCAGCTAAACATGCCAACAGTACACAAGGACCTGAAAAAGAACTAGCAAAGTTACATTTTCAGAAAGTAACACTAAGGATTTGTCTAAAAAAGGCCCAAATCTAAACCTTCAAGATGAAGTTTATGATAAAATTATAGTCTGGGCTAACTTTACAACCCATCCAGGTATCAATTTTAGCACTTAAATTCTTTTTCTTGCTTTGTTCAAGGTATTGATTACCATGGTGCAAATTATTACTATATCTTCTCTATAAGAAGTATGTGTCTATGGCTGTTTGTGGTTGCTTTCTACTTGTTAAGATTGCTAAATCTCTTCTACCCCACAATCCTCAGAGACATAATGGACACATATCTTGGGGTAGAAATGACACAGAACCGATGCGCAAGTCCCTGTGCTTCCTTCCTCCTGTGTGATAGGAGAAATGGATGTGACCTTTGGATTTCAGCTCAATGTCATACATTAGATGTTTGGAAGTTCATGCTCTCCCTGTTCTTCTCTAGGAACAACATATAGTGTAGGCTTTAGGAGGAAAATCTTTGTCTATTTTGCAGATTCTTTTTTCCTACAGATGTAGTCAGTGAATGTGCATATAAGTGAACTTGCATTGCCAAAGTGAGGTGAAATTTGCTTGTACCCTGGACTTTTCACTGAAGTTTGCCATCAATAATTTTAACCTTAGATTACGGGGTTTCTTTTAGTTCTTTGTGATGACTGTTTTAAAAATTGAAAACAATTTCTAGGTGGGAGTCAAGTCTCCAGACTGTTGCCTGTCTCCTCTATGCCTTGTGCACCACCTAGTGGGTTCTTTTAATTTCCCTCCAAAGATCCATCCTTTTACAGGTCCATGAAATGCAGTATTTGCTTGTTTCCACAAAGATAACTCACACACCAGTTACTTCATCTAGTAACAAAATATGTCTTAATTCATACCTTTCTGTTTAACTTCCAGTTGTGTTTAGCAACATGATAAAGAGTTCTTAGTTTAACATATGGAATCAATAATTATTAGTGGCAATCTAGTTTAACTTTAGCCTTCACCAATTTAGAGTGCTTTCAAAAGTCCTAAGTCCAGTTTGCATGAAACCATGTGAAAAGAACCCACTAGGACTTGGCAGTGAAGGTGTTTTTCTTAGTTTCAACTAAGTCATGATGGCGGCAATGTGCTGGACCCCTGAGGCCTTCCCTTTCTCCCGAAGCCATAGTGCTGGCAGTGTCCTCCTTCTCCCCCCAACTTTATATGCTGAGCATGACATCACATGGCATGGAATATCCCTTTGGTATGTTGGGGTCAGCTGTCCTGGCTGTGTCTCCGCACTCCCAGCCTACTCGCTGGCAGGGTGGTGTGAGGAGAAGAAAAGGCCTTGATTGCTTAGCAACAACCAAATACACCAGTGTCCTGTCAACACCACTCCCATCCATCCCATCCATTATTAATGTATTAGAAACCATACCTCTGTCTTCCCTTGTTCCTTAATTAGTGAGCTGTAAAAGCAAGTCTTCTGGACTTCATAAACCGCTGGTAGTCAATTCCGTAAGTGAAAATAAGTCAGCATATAGACATGCTGACAAGAAGACCTTCTCTGCTGGGTAAGAAATAAAGAATTTGTATTATTAAAAGTAGTATTTTTTATCATTTTATAATTAATTGCTTCTATTTAATATACTTATTTGCATAAATAATATATAATTCAGGTAAGATTTTATTTATACCTATTATTTCTATATTGTTAATTAAAAATGAAATATTTAAATATTATAAATTAAATACGATTTTGAACAAACGTTTTTATAAAGTGAAAGTAGTTGGAAATACCACTTAGTATTTAATGAATGAAAATACATGCGATTCCCTGTAATGGCTGCTGCAGCTCACTGGGTTTACATCACTGCCGCAAAACATGAAACAACGAAGCAGCGGTCTTTAAGAGTGCGTGCCTGTGTGGGTTTTATACAAAATCATTCACACAGCTGCAGATGAAGAAGAAAATGATCACATTTACTTACATGGTATAGTTCTGTGATTCAGTGGGGATGCTGAACTCTGTTGGAAACACTCACTAACTTTAATTATTTTGCTTAATTTGTTTCTAAATATCCTCAGACCGCTTTAAAAATAGCAGCTGGATCAATTTCTGGAAGAGAATATCAGTTTGAAGTCTTTTAAATATGAAAGTGAGCACAGATATTTATAGCTTAACAGCGAGTTTTAAAGATCCTTCCTCAGTAGTATTATCTGAAGCAAATCTCAAACATGTTATGGTAGGTGTAATTCATATAGGGTGGCCCGACTGTGATGCTTTTATTCCCATCGTAACTGTAGACAGCAGTCAAAATGTATTTAACTGTTGACCGTGACCTCTCACCCAAGTAAGCATATTTAAATACGCTAGCTTTTACCTGATGCTTGCTTATTTAGTGAAGTTTTGTACATAACTAATTCAGATTTGCTCAGCACCGATGAGGGTATTAGAATGAGAAAACACAAATCCGCTGACTGTAAATTTAGGAATAAATTGTGTGGAGAAGTAAGCTGTGTATCATACTGTGCTTTTTTAAGCCTGGCGATCTAGGTAACTGAGTAAAACAAGCAATAAGTTTAGTTTACCTGACTGCATCTATCCACTTCCCTATTTGTCTTGTGTCATTGTATCATGAAAATGGGGAAAGCCTGGAATGCCTGCATAAATAGTACATTTTGCTATGATAGTTTCATCCCTGTCTGTATTCTGGAGTCAAGCTAGGATCACAGTAAATCCATACCAGCTGCTGAGGCATTATTCTATAATGGTAATGGCTAATACATCTCATCAGACATTGGAAACAAGAGATGCACTTGCTAATGAGTGTGTACAAGGGGAACTCTTGTGTAAACTCAAAGCGCCTGTTTAGTATCCAGTCAATCTGCTTTCATTCTTCTATTTTTCTCAGAAAAATCTGATTTCTCCTTCTCTTGTGGATATAAAAATAAAAAATTGTGAACAAATGTTGTTATAAAGTAAATTAAAGGACTTGGGAATACCACTTAATATTTAATTAAACATTGTTTGCTAACTCAATTATAACCTTGTGACATGAAAAATGCCTTAAGCAATTGTGTATGCTACTGCTAATGTCATTATAAACATCAGTGATGGGAATCACGCTCATTTTTTAATCTCCTAATTTTGGATATAGAAAAAATTTGAATTTGCTATCTTGTATAAGTATTTTCCAACAAAGGTAGTAACTGTTGTACTTTGGATACTTTTACTCTAGTTGGCTTTTGTATTAAAGAATAGGATACATGCCTTTGGTTTTTCCTATGAAATAGTGTTTAGATTGTTTTCACACAGCGGAAGGCTTCAGTGCAGTCCACCTAATAAAAATGTCTGAATGGAAATTCTAATGACACTTTTTCCTTCAGGAAGACTCCTTTTTTGGATTGTGGCTAATGGTTTTCAATGTTTGGAAAAACCAGTAGTGGAATATCAAGCGTTCTTCAAAAATCTAACTACTTTTTACCTCAGAAAAGACTGAGCTTTTGGGGAAGAAGTTGAAGAAATATAAACTTATCTTATATTCTAGCCTCCCCCTTGGACAAGACTTTGACTTTTTTGGAAAACAAAGTTGTGCAATAAATTATCATCCTCACATCTAGATGCAAGTGTGATGTGACACAGTTCTCTGTGTGTGTGATATATGGTCTGTGTATTGTTCTAGTCAAGCCTGTGCCTCCAAATCAGAAGACAGTTTATGAAACTGATTGGTTAAAAGAAATTATACAGATTCCAGTCTATAGGGCCTTGAAGTGTTTTACAAACTAAGCTAAGTACTTCTCAGATGCATCACTTCAGTAAATGGCAACTGCCCATTCTAGCAACAGAGCTGCGATAAGAAAATAGCTTTAAAATAGAAAAATGGAATTTGATTGACAATTAGTATTGCCAGGAGAAGACTGAAGATAAGAGTACGTTTAACTATATTGAAATTTAAGTTAAATACTCTATAGTTGTATAGTTGGTGGACATGTATGAAGTATTTGGTTATGATCAAGAAAAATGTTACAGAATCTTTTGGCATGAAATTCCAAGAATTTCTCTATGATTCATCCAGAAAATGGATGTTTGAATATCGTAGGAAATGATCTAGTTCTTTCAGAACTGCGAAATCACCAACAGATAACAAATGAAAATATTAGCTTGAAGGAATGGCTTCAACGCTGTGATAAACTTGAGGAGCCTTTAAAAACATGGCAGTCACAGGTACACTTTAAGTTTTAAGCATAAATGAAACAGACAAATAAGAAGCATACTTTTTCTTCTCAGCAGCCATGTTTGACTGTTTGAAAAATTTAAGTTTGTCCGGTGTTGTGACACAGCGGTGACTTACTTTCTCTTCCAGTTCTATTCAGTACTACGAAGCTGTGTGTCGCTCTGCATCTCTCCGTGTGTATTCACGTTGCTGACAAGACCCCTGCAGTGTTAGAATGACTTGGGGACAAAAGGCATACTTGTTTACTCTGGCTAAAGATGTGCCTAATGTTGTGAAAACCAATTTGTTCTATCTCTCAGTAGGTAGGTAAGTGGTAGAATGATTAGAGACAGCCAGGGCGGTCGTATGAAAAGTTGGAAATATTGAGGTGAGAGAGTGGGACAGAGAGGCTTTGGGGAGGAAGAGGACAGATTTTTAGCAAAGCTTTAGCAAAGCTGTTGGTTTTAAAAGGGACAAGAATGCACACTCAGCATTCAGAAAGATGTGCTATCAGTGTTGTTACCAACATTTTTCTCTGCTTTTTTCTGCAAATAAGTGACAAGGAAGCATGGGTGGGATTCTGGGGAAGAATAGCTCGCCCCAGAAGCTGGCACTGGAGCCTGGGGCAGGCATTTAGGCACGGCAGCTGTCAGAAGCGGGCAGCGGACTGTATTTTGGGACTGTGGCTGGAGACCCAGAGACGCACCAGCTCTTGGCATCTTTACAGAGGTTCTAAAAAGGATATCCAACAGGTGATTCATCCGTCAGATCTTTCAAAGTGTCGGCTTTGAAACAGAAGGTTTGCTTCCTCCATAACTTTCTTACATCCCTGCTACACCTTTGTTCACTGAGTTGATTACGGGGCTTTTCTTGGCTAGTTGGAATCTTACTCAACATCTGTCTCTGCAGATGTTCTGCTGTTGGTTTGTGCATGGTGAAACCGTCCTCTGCTCTGGTAGGATGAGGAGAGGGGACACGGGGGCAGAAACTTCCTGCTCTGCTTCATGGCCTCTCCTTAGGCCAGAAGGTGGGAATAAAGTAAGCTGTAACAACCAGAGGAGACCACAGCCTTGTTTACTGCAGCATTGTTTCTAGATTTAAACCTGTGTAAAGACAGTATTTTAAGGCCAAGTATAATCCCTGTAGTTCTGGGATAGATCGAATCTAAAGAAACAGGATTTTTCCATGGAAGGTAGGTACTTTCTAAACTCATGTGAAGTGATTCTTGGAGGGTTTTTCCCAATAGAGGCTTCTGTCAAGGAGATTGTAGATCAAGTGTTTTGCAAAACAAATCAGCACAAATTCTTACTGTGTTTCGTATTTCAGCTGGAAATAGGTTCTCCTTTTGTATCCGCCTGTTGACGATCAACAGGCCAACTAGAATTGGGCTGTGTGCTGCAGCAGTATAGCTAATCAGGTGCTGCGTATGCCTGTCAACAACATGAGATTGATGTCCTCATTGAGATGTGAATGATCCAGACCTATGCATTTATTTTGAAAGCAGTGGTTAGAGGGGACAGTGTTGTACTGCTCAGTAGAAACACATCCTGCAGTAGAGGATTTGCATAAACCTCTCCCCCTCCCCCATATTTTCGTTTAGCAGTAGCAGATAAGGACATGGGGGCTGCCGCTGGGTCCTGCGGCAGGGAGGGAGGCCAGGCCAGGCCGAGCAGGTGGGCTGCCAAGCAAAGTGCGCGGAGGAGGTGTCTGATGCTGCTGACTGACTTGTTGACGTTGTGAAGGAGTATGGATGTACTCCAAAATACTCAAATAAGTATAAAGTCAGTTTTTTCTCAGATTTTAAAAGAAAGCTGGTTCAATCAGAGCAAAATCTTTTCAGTACTCCGATTACCTACATAAAAAGTAGAGATAACCTGGTAGCGTGCGTAGGCAAAGCTTCCACTGACATTTTGTAACAGCTCTCACAGGACTGTGCAGCTCATTTGATAAAGTAAATACCATTCTCCCATGTGCCAGCACATCTGTCCTTGTGATTTAAAAAAAAACCAAACCCCTTAACTCTCTAATTGTTTGTACATTTCCATTCTCACTGGTGCATCCAGCAGTAGTTACAAATTATCCAATTCTTGTGTTGCAGGAGTTCTGTCTTTTCAGAAAAACTAGTTTGTTTTGTATGTTAGACAAGCTCTTAAGCCTCTTACGCTTTCTAGCCTTTCAGCAACTTTATGCTGATTCAAACCAGTAACAGACACTTTTTGTGACAAGTTTGTAAGTTCTTATTGAAACATCTCACTTTATTCCATCAAAAGGTTAACTTCAGGCACCTACAGATGGTCTTTCTCTGTTAAGTTCATAGTCCTCAGACTGCTTCTTCTCTAACTTCACTGTGAGTGTCTTTTTCTGCTCCCCTTTTCTCTGAAGTTTCCACTACTTGGCGTATTTTTGTTTTGGTTCTTGTCCTCCTACCCCTTATTTACTCCATTCAAACTAATCACAACTTTCTATAAGTACATCACATTTACCAATCCAGGAGTAAAGCACAATAGGAATATAGCATTTAGCTTTTGGCATCTGCCTTAGTCTCACCAGGAGTGAAAATGTGATGATTGAATGAATGGTCCGCTGCAGTCAATAAATATCACAGCTTTACATTGGAATAGCTTTGGATGAGGCTTTAGCAAAGCTCTACAGAACGCATCTAGCCTTCTCTCTCATTGATGGTAGTTACACAGAATCTGCTTTAAGTCAGGTCAATACTTACCTCTCAGCTTCTGGGATAAAAAAACCCCAAACACCCAAAACCTAAGCCAGTTAACCGATACAAGCATTAGGCCTCTTTCAACACTTCAGTAACTTGGCTTCTCCAAATGCCACAGGAATCTGCCCCTCAAAACTGTGGTTCTAGGACAGGGACCTTGCACAAAGCCAAGCAGTTCTTCTGCATCTGTGCAGTACTCGATACTGCAAAATACTGCTTATTATCTGACAACACAAACATTGCTTCCTATCTTGCCTCTTAAAGGCTGTTAGTCCCTGCTCATACCCTGCTCTAGCCACTTGTGAAACCAGAAGGAACTCCAGGCTTATCTTCACTGTAAAGGCTTGTAGTCAGCATCTCCTGCAGGAGTAATGACAATTTGTTCAACTTCTAATGGCAAGGCTGGTATACGATGAGCTTTGATAGGTACCTACCAAGATCTGTGATGCTCATCTAGCATTTAGAAGGGTGTAGCATTCTCGTAACTACTCTGCAGATCTGAGGCTAATTCACTACAAAGAGGTAGTGAAGCTATGTAGGGAAAAAATCAGGAGGGCCAAAGCCCAGCTAGAACTAAACCTGGCTTCTGTTGTCAAGGACAACAAAAAAAGTTTCTATAAATATATTAGCAATAAGAAGAGGACTAATCTCTGTCCTCTAGTAGATGGGGCCGGCAACATAGTGACCAAGGATGAGGAAAAGGCTGAGGTACTTAATGCCGTCTTTGCCTCAGTCTTCAGCAGTAGGACCAGTTGTTCCCTGAGCACCCAGACCCCTGAACTAGAAGACAGGGATGGGGAGCAGAATGAAGCCCCCGTAATCCAAAGGGAAACGGTGAGGGACCTGCTTCAGCACCTGGAGGTGCACAGATCTATGGGGCCGGATGGGATCCACCCAAGGGTATTGAAAGAGCTGGCGGAGGTGCTCGCCAGGCCACTTGGTATCATTTATGAGCAGTCCTGGACAACCGGGGAGGTCCCAGCTGACTGGAGGTTAGCAAATGTGACACCCATCCACAAGAAGGGCCAGAAGGGGGATCCAGGGAACTACAGGCCAGTCAGTCTGACCTCGGTGCCTGGGAAGGTCATGGAACAGATCCTCCTCAGTGCCATTACACGGCACATGCAGGAGAACCGGGTGATCAGGCCCAGTCAGCATGGGTTCGTGAAGGGCAGGTCATGCCTATCAAACCTAATATCCTTCTATGATAAGGTGACCCACTTAGTGGCTGAGGGAAAAGCTGTGGATGTTATCTACTTGGATTTTTGCAAAGCTTTCGACACTGTTTCCCACAGCATTCTCCTGGAGAAACTGGCTGCTCATGGCCTGGACAGGTGTACTCTTTGCTGGGTAAAAAACTGGCTGGATAGCCGTGCCCAGAGAGTGGTGGTGAATGGAGTTAAGTCTAGTTGGTGTCCGGTCACAAGTGGTGTCCCCCAGGGCTCAGTGCTAGGGCTGGTTCTCTTTAATATCTTTATCAATGATCTGGATGAAGGGATTGAATGCACCCTCAGTAAGTTCGCAGATGACACTAAACTGGGCGGGCGTGTTGATCTGCTTGAGGGTAGGTTGGCTCTGCAGAGGGATCTGGACAGGCTGGACCAATGGTATGAGGTTCAACAAGGCCAAGTGCCGGATCCTGCACTTGGGTCATAACAACCCCATGCAGCGCTACAGGATTGGGGCAGAGTGGCTGGAAAGCTGCCCGGCAGAAATGGACCTGGGGGTGCTGGTCGACAGCCGGCTGAATATGAGCCAGCAGTGTGCCCAGGTGGGCAAGAAGGCCAACAGCATCCTGGCCTGTGTCAGGAATAGTGTGGTGAGCCGGACTAGGGAAGTGATCGTCCCCCTGTACTCGGCACTGGTGAGGCCCCACCTCAAGTACTGCGTTCAGTTTTGGGCCCCTCGCTACAAGAGGGACATTGAGGTGTTGGAGCGTGTCCAGAGAAGGGCTACAAAGCTGGTGAGGGGTCTGGAGGACAAACCTTATGAAGAACGACTGAGGGAGCTGGGGTTGTTTAGCCTGGAGAAGAGGAGGCTGAGGGGAGACCTTATCACCCTCTACAACTACCTGAAAGGAGGTTGTAGAGAGATGGGGGCTGACCTCTTCTCCCTGGTGACAAGTGATAGGACGAGAGGGAACGGGTTCAAGTTACGTCAGGGAAGGTTTAGATTGGATATTAGGAAACATTTTTTCACTGAAAGGGTTATTAAACATTGGAATAGGCTGCCCAGGGAGGTGGTGGATTCACCATCCCTGGAGGTGTTTAAAAAAAGGGTAGATGGGGCACTTAGGGACATGGTTTAGAAGTGGCTTTTGTCAGGGTAGGTTAAAGGTTGGACTTGATGATCTTAAAGGTCCCTTCCAACCTCAGCAATTCTATGATTCTATGATTCTGTGTTCAAAGTTCAAGTTCCTTTGCTGTTTCTTCAATATTCCCTCTGTAGGGAGGAGCAAGACAAATAGCAAAAGATTCTGCAGGCAGCCATGTCACTAATCCATATGGCCTAACAATCTCCGCTGTGCCAGAAAAGAGACTGCACAGTTTAGTATGTTCAGTACTTAATACTTCTCTAATTCTACTGCTGCACATGAAATCCAACAGAGGGGATATTAACCTGCATTACAAAGATTCTTGGCAATGACTTGGGATATCTCCCTGAACTTCTTTGTACAATTCATTATGCAAGTAGTGGAAAAACAACCTTTATGTCTCATCTAATTTCTAAGGTAAATAAAAATAAAATCAATGTAAAATTCTCTGTGAAACCTGCTCCTAAAATAAGGAGCTGTGCCCATCTATGTACTTTAAGTGACGCATGGGTGGTTGTGTAATCTTTTGAATTCACAGCTTTGGAAATAAAGTGATGTAGACCTGGAATGAACTTCTGGTTGGAATATGAACCAGAGCAGCAATTTTCAATGAGCCTGGGCTAGTTTACATTATTAATAAGCAGTGGCAGTGAGTTAAATAGGAACTGAAAAAAGGCTAACTAGATGACCAGGGTTTATGAGTCCCCTGAAGATTAGATTTGGCAGAGGTAGCTTTTTTTTTGGAATTTCCCTCCACCCCACCTTTCTCCATGCAGTCCTTGGTGTGGTAGAACACCTGGTAGAACAGGGAGAGATCAGCATTTGGTATATGGACATGACGGCAGGAGACCTGACGCTGATGTGAGTGGTCAGTTCTGAAAGCTTGGAACAGAAAGCCGGCAAGGGTTAGGTGGCACTCTGTCAGTCCCATCTCAATAGGACTACCTCTACGAGTACAATCCGCGTGTAGTTATTGCAACAGTAGCTACACATAGAGAAAAGCTAGCTCAAATAATTATATTCATGGAATAAACAGAACACATTCTGGCAGATGTTTTTTTTATTTTTTATTTTATGCATAAGTGCAGTGTAGGGTTGAGTGGGCATTTCTAAGACTCTACAGGAAAACAATAAAAAATCCTCAACTCTTGAAAATACAGATCTTAGTGTCTTCTATTCTCATAGGGCAGAAGGGTACTATCTCCCCTTCCTTAAGGGCTTTTTGAATGGAAAAAAATGTTGATTTTTCCTTTAGTAATCCCTAAAGGTCTTGCTTCATTAGGTTTTTTTACAGTTTCGGTAACCATACATGCTCAGAGATAAAGGGAGCGTTATCTGGCAGTCACACTACAAACAGTATATGGTCCCTATGCAGGAAGAAAAGTTATCTTGGGATACAACTGTAGTAGATTTCACTTAAAAGGCATTTCTAAAGAAGGTTGTCCAGTGTGTGAACACAGAGACCACCATGTCCAGTTCGAGAGCATCTGGAGAAGACACAGTGTCGCTGTAAACTGTTTAGTTATGTTTCCTTGTAGCTGCTAATCCAGTACCTCTACATTTCTAGAGCAGCACTGTGCCCGGGTTATTGTCACATTATTCATTATGTTATTATGACGTTAGTTGGATTAAATAACTTCAGTCTTCTGTTTCTTGAATAATCGTGGTATTATTGCTACTGGAAACTGAAGAATATTGTTATTTATAAATAAAAGGTCCATATTTGCTTTTGAATGTAACGTCCTTCGAACAGTGTTCGGTGTAGCAAATGACTTTCCTTGCAAGTATAAAACATTTTCAACACCACTCAGAAAAGGTGAGAGAAGTAACGTAGGCTTTTGAGACTGAGGACCTATCCACGTTAAGTAGCTAGTTAGGAAGAAATCGTTTCATCCCTGACAGATCTCATTTGGTGGATCACACTAGAGTTCGCAAAATGTTAATTGTCAGGTTTAATTATTATTAAAACTAGGAAAATAAATGGTAAAGAAGAAATATATTCTGCCCAGAACCAGAGAGCTTGTTGTTTAGAGAGTATTTTGACATAATTTATACGTTCACTAGTAATTTGCTTAACATCTAAATGGTAAAATAACGGTTGGTAACAAAGTTTATCAGCAAATACCATTTACTTCAAGAAATCCAGGAACTGATGTAGTAACACATTTATTGATCACTTTACCAACTAAAGATACAATTTTATACAGTCAGTCAATAGCAGAAACGTACTTTATGAGAAGCTATCCTTTAAAAAATGGTGTTTACAATATGGATTTCACTACAACTTTTCAAGCCAAGCTTTTACAGTGCTAATCAAACAACTGCTGTACTTGAACTTTTTCCCTAAAACATCAACAATAATGTTGTAGACAAAGTAGCTTTTCCATTGTTACTGTGGGTTTAGAATTTAACAAGACAACTTTAAAAGGTTTAAAACATCCATAACATTGTCATTACTTTAACATTCACACTGATAAAGTGATACATTTAATACTTTCTAGCATTAATAAACAGTGTAAAAATATATTGCATATATATATATATATATATAAATTTGTTTCCTTTTCCTGAAAAAACCTAGTACAAACTAGTAGTATATGATCCCCCCTTCAAGTTTCTTTACTTATTTTAAAGATTGAATAGTAGTAGTTTTAAATTAACAGAAATAAAGATATGGAAATAGAGAATCACTGTTGTGCTCCCCCATAACCTCTTCACACGGTTACTAAGCATATTAACCCCTTAGTAATGGTGATTTCATTTTTGCGAACATCAGTTAGAATTTTGGCACTGACTGCAGTGGGGATAAGATTTTGCCAAGTGTGCTTTGCACTAGATGGTGCCTGTCCCCCTTCATCAAGTGGTTAAAAATCTTTGCTTAGGATATGTTTATCTATTATAGCTAAGATTAAGAAACGCTATGCTCAAGTTGTTCATTTGCAATAATGAAAAAAAATGTTCAGTGTTAAATTAGTGAGGAAAAAAAGTAAACTTGTAAGGTTAAATGATCATGTAAAATTTTTACCATGTTGAAAATTTCACAGTGAACACAGTAGGCTAGTACAGCTGAACGTTAAAGTTTGCAATGCCCGCAATTATAAATATTGCAGGTAATTATTAGCACACAGCAGCTTCCTGGTTTTCTGGACCAAGACGAAAGACAAATGAAAATAAGAACAAGAAACAGTAAGATTCACTGAAAGTTTTTATCATGCTGTACAGTGCTCCAAGGAAGACTATGTCAAGACCTATCTCCATGTCATAACTATTTAATGATTAAATTTTTATTAGTGCTCTAGGTAACCAAAGACAAAATAGTTTTGCCTCTACACTTTCCGATCAGGTCCTGACAGCGTGCACATCCAGATTTGTGCGAATAAAGAATCAAAGCATCTAAACCAAATTAGAAATGGATGTCGGAACAGCATGGACAGATAAACAAGCTAGCAAAGGAATAAAGCATAATGTGGATAAATAAATGGTTCATGACTGAAGAAAATCAACCTCAAACATTCAAAAATTATACTTCTGTATAAATATATATTTCTCCCGTAATATTTAAATATGCGAAACTCAAAACCTTGCTAAGAATAAACTTCAATATACTTATCCAATATTGACCATTTCTCTGCTTTACAGAATGTAAAGACAAATTACTTTGTATTATAAGCATTATACAAAACATTTTCCCTGCTGCAATAGTTTGCCAAAGCGGATATATTCTGAACCCAGCACAAAGATAAACACAAACACACTTTTGTTGCATCCTGTAACTTGTTTTGTCTATGGCCTTGCCCTTTCGTATACTACAGTGCTAATAAAAGCAGTTTTCCAACAGGATTTTATATGGGACATCAGAGTTTGTAGGGTAACTGACCTCATACAAAGCCTTTGTAAAGAGCTAGTATGTATTTAGCATGACTATTACAGACATACAGCATTTCCGTTGCGGTACTATAACCCTATTTAACAGAGCCCAGGCTGCATTATTTCACATTATTTGATTACTTTGTTTAAAAATAGCATTTGAGCAAATGCAAGCATACAGAAACTCATCTGATGTAAACTGGAGCTTAAAATAATCACCACTGTGGGGATACAGATGGCCATCTTTTTTCTAATTTTGTTGGCCGTCTATAATATAGCTCCTGATTAAAATGTAAAGATAGATGAAGTATGAATGTATTTTTAGGGCTATATTTTTAATGAATCTGAATGTAACTTTATTCACGTTTGTGATCTGTTCTGAAAAATGTGCAAATAATAGAAAAATCTTTAATAAGGTAGCTGAAGGTAAGGGCAAATTATTATGAGCATTATCTTTAAGACCTTTACAAATGTTTAAAACAAAACTTGCTTTGTACAGTTCCATAAGCTTTTCAGTAACTCACAAAAAGAGATGCTATATAACTGTATTTGAAAATTAATTTATTGGCTGTTTACCTGCAATGGAATATGGTAGGTGCTTAACATTTTTCCAAATCACATTAGCCAGTTGGGCATTTCAATGTCAATTTCCAAATGTAAGGTATTAAAAAAAAAAAAAAGGTCTCTTCTATAGTCTTGCCACTCATATATATATATCTGCTCCAAAGTAGTGGGCGTATATGCCCCAAGGTAATATACTGAAAAACATGAAAAAGTACCAAATATATTACAGTTATTTCTCCCTGCAAAAACAAATTACTTGGACAATTAAGATGCGGGGGTTCTATCTGCAATATTCTTTAGCTTCCTGAAGCACCATTCTTAGGTGGAACATCTTTCAAAGCATTGTGTTTGATTTTAATGAGCCAGCATGAATGCAATTAAAGGTCTCTCACTGGTTTTATGATTCTGAAGATTTAAAACAAACATCCCAGTCCACCATTTTCAGCTTATACTAGGTAAGCCAAATGGGCACTTGGGTGCACAAAATGCGTAACTGAATGTCTAAATGCTATTTTATGGGCAAATACTCCCAATACAGGACGTACACATGTATCAAGTTGAGGCACTCCAGACTGTGAGAATTTCACACAAGTTTGTCATTGTGCTGCAGGTATTTAATTTTATAAAGGTCTATGCACGACTCAAGTCCATGGGAACTGTACGACAGTCCTATTTCCTGTTCCCACCTCAATATATCATGACTTTGTACTTACTAACTGATGACGAAAACTGCATGTATACATAGTGAGTGTCAACTTGCTTCACAAAGTTGGGGCAAAGGAAAATGCAGAAATATAGAAAATTATGCCCATGCAGGGCATAATTTTAAATGGTCTCTTGAGAGCACTCAGAGGAAATCTTGCTTTCACCTTGACCCTCTCTCTGCTACTTCCTCGCTACAGAGAAACTCTTCTTGTCACACCAAGTCTACGTTAGAATCACTGAAGAGTGATTTCCCCCAGAAACAGGAAAAGGATAGTTGTGTAAAAACATAAAAGCCTCCTTAGATCTTTACCCTCATGCTATGGAGGGAGAATGGCAGTGTCACCAACTGGCCAAGCTGAACAGCATTGGCTGCAGGACTAGAGTTTGTCCCTAATAAGATTGAAGGTTTGGATTAACATTTATATGGTTTAATTACTTAGCTGGATCCAAAGAGTATGTATATGCACACACAAACCTGTACAAGTCTTGTGTATTACATTACTTATTACCAACTAATAGCCAAGAACATAATATTCACACTACAAACAATGTACACAAAGGTGTAGCTATTCTGGCACACACGCAAGGCTAACAGTCAGGAGGACACACACTAGTGCAACACATTACATTTGCTCTATCATGAAGGTAAAAGGTTTGTTTCTTGGCCAGTGCAAACAGAGAATTCTCATCATGGATGACAGGCACATGCCTCCAGAATACATGCATCACTGAACGGCAGGGTTATGTTTTGAATATCATACATGCAGGCACAAATAATTAAAATTTATTTTATAACTATGACAAGCCTTAAGGAAAAAACCTATCAATTACAAGTTTAAACTCTTGGTTTTGGAAAAAGGTACACAAGGATTTTCTCTACAGATGGCTGGGATACCTATCACTTGCAAGCCAAACCCAGAGCAGTCATTTGCCTTTTAATTCTGGCTATTTCCAGCTACCATAAAAAATATTAATTGAGCCAACCAAGGGAAAATATGGGAGACCGAAATGCTACTTCATGAGCAAAGTTTTCTATAATGCAAAAAGTTGTCAGAAGAATTTTTAATTTAGGGAAGGTCAGTAAAATACATGGAAAATATTGTACTTCAATCCAAAATATCTTTGAAGGACAATCTCTATGCTGATGAAGAACACAAGTTGTGACATGTGAGTAGTTCTGAAATCTCCCTTTCCCTTCCCTGAAGTGAAAAAGAGATAAGAAATATTGTAGGTTTAAAAAAAGGAGAAAGTGGCTAGATCTTGGCCATTTCCTTTGGGATTCCAAATATTTGATTACAATTACTGACAACTGTTCACATAGGACTGTTGAAAGAATGTATGTTTTTTAATGTCTGCTTCTCAGTAACACTATTGTGATAGCTTTGATAGCCGCAAAAAGCAGGACAATAATTTTTTGTTTCTGATATTTCCATATTGATAAGATTGTTGCAAAATTCTCAACAAGTAACTGAAGCACAGGGAGTGACTAGAGGGAATTAGTAAGCAATCAATAATAAGAAAACCCATTTGACTTCTGGGTATTTTATTTAAAAACTAGGTTACCTTTAGAAAATTAGTTGTAAAGACTACTCTTTTGCCTCAGTGAGGATTTTTATTTCTTGTCCTCAATCTTGCAAAGCCTTTGATGGTCAGGTTAAGCCTCAGTGGAGATACAGGTAAGACTGTGTACTGCCATAGTATTTAAGGATTTAATTGTAAATGAACAGTGTAATTTGCGTTTGTTCTTTAAGGTTTTTATTGCTAAAAGCTACCTAAACTTTCTGATCACATTTCTTTTGGTAGCATGTTCAGTAGTCATGAAAGCAAAGATAATTAGGAACAACAGG
Organism: Rissa tridactyla; assembly: GCF_028500815.1. NCBI lineage: Eukaryota > Metazoa > Chordata > Aves > Charadriiformes > Laridae > Rissa > Rissa tridactyla. Next base: position 105,499,662 of record NC_071467.1, on the reverse strand, counting down.
TTATTATAGAAGACATCACACAGGAAGAGTGCTGCATGGTATAAGATGCTGAAAATTAGACGGGAAAGTTAGATGGAATGAGTTGAGATGCCCCAAAAAAGGAGATGAGTGTAAACCCTATTAGGTACCCATGTACTTACTTCAGACGTGACATTTAGTTATAGTCAGGAGTATGGTACACAGGAAAAGCATATGTTCTACAACACTTCAAGAGCTGAAAATGGGTCACATCCTGCACCTCCTGAGCTACCTCTTCCCCTCATCTCTGAGGTATCAGCTGTACGTGCTGTCCTGAGAGTTGAGGGAATGACAGATGAATGAGAAAATGTACTTTGCCTCATTCCTAAGCAGGCCTGGAACTTATGGCTAACATTCAAGCTAGTATTTAGGCTTTTGACTTCCTACATATATTAGTGGAAAAGTAAGAGCTTAAGGAGGTGTCTGAACCCCTAATACAAAGCTGGATGTGGTGGTTTTATTCCTCTTATAGCTCTTATCTTCCACATTAAGTGCAGTAAAAGGGAAAAATCTTTCCAAAGTACTATCTTTCCAGCTACAACTTCCCTTTGTCACTGTGATATCAGAGTGACTTCTTTTCATGCATCTGTTTGATTGAATTTTAAAACTATCCAACTGTAGAAATGAAGAATAAACAAAGTGTGTTCCTCAAAATAAAATACTGCTATCTGAAGCATCTCCTCAGGTCCTGATCCAAAGCTTACCACGCAACCGAAAGTATTTAAAAAAACTTTCCATCAGGTCCATATAAAGTGGTTTGGTTCGTGATAAGGATTTTATAATGTACAAGTAATGCAAAGTAAACTCTGTCAGAATCCCAGCTATTTCCATCAGCCTCTTCTAAGCAAAGAGAGTAGCTCAATTTCTAGCCAGCGTCAGCTTGGATCTGTCACATTCTCCATTCCTTTGCATGCCTTCTATCTTATGAGCATGCTGGTCTCTCTCACACTGTAAACTAACAACTTAAAACCTAGTTATACCTTAAAATCTTCCTAACCAATCACTCCTCCTGTGTAGCAACAGCCTGGCATTACTGACAGTATTTGGGTACTTCAGAAAACCTGGCACTTACGCACCTCAGGTTAAGTACCACCTGATGTGCCAGACAAGGCAGCCAGCTAGTGACAAACAGCCACATCAATAGTGTGCTGAAAGGGTTCTGCAGTTGACTGGACTTCATCCTTCATTCCGGCTGATCCAGACCTTTTCAGTTACCAGTGAGTTATGAGTCAAGTCTTAAAGTCAATGGGAAGAAGAGGGACGCTGGTTTTGTCTGTAACTTAGCTGAAGGACTTACCAAGGGTTAGAGGCTTAACCTTTTTATTCATAAAAACCAGGACTATCTTGGAGCTTTCTTCAGGTGCACAGGTACCAGTGATGTAGAATAAGGTTCTCTACATTTAGTTCACTACTATGCTGGAATAATTTAGCCATTGTTGGTATCATAGTATGCTCTTTTCTGCCTCAGAGTGCGACAGGTCACCAGTGCAACACAGGAGTGGGTAATCCTTCATTCCATGGAAATTTTTCTTCAAGAACAATGGGTAACTCTTGGAAAGGCTTTACAAAGCTGGATGCTTCTCATCCTGAGCATTCTTACATACATCAAAAATCTTCCCAGGTAACCAGAGCCAACCATTTAAGTCTTTACAAGAACACGTGCTGAGTTTTGGCAAAATTCCCTCCCTCTTCAAAACAAAAGACAAAATAAATTATAAACAAAGAAAAAAACCTCTGAGTCCACAAGGAAGTCCTTGCCTTTGTTTGCTATTGTTGTTTGGGTTTCAGGCTGATGTATGGGCTCAAAGGGTCATTGGTGGCAAAGTTACAAGAAAGGCTTGTATTCAATGTTAGAAAGAGAAAACATCAACAGTTTAAGGGCTGAAAACTAGTGCTCTGTTACCGGACATTGGACTAATACAGACTGTTGACCTGCATGGCACATGACGGCACACACTGCTCATTAAATTTTGTGTACTCTGAGGGGGGTGCTGATATGGGTTGGGTGAGAGCAATACATTTATTAACCTTTATTCAGAGTTGAACGTGAAAATCAGTGCATGAGCTCTTTTTGAAAGCAAGCAAAGCAAAACTGCTAGGGGCTGGTTTTGAATCCTGAAAATCTTATTTTTCAAAATTTTAGAGAAGCAGAGTAATACATTAGGTTACTTCTTCAGTTCTTGCGGAAAATTGGACCAGCCTTTTCTCTGCCTTTTAACCAATATAAAAAAAGGGTTATTTTTATTCCTATTAAGCTGTTTTGGCACTCTGGGTCCCAGGCAGGTCACACTCAGCTGCCTGTACCTTAAGCCTGTGGAATTGGTTCTCCTTCTACAGCAAGGAAAGCCATGCCCAACAATACTATTGCTCCCAAGTTGGGCAGCAAAAGCGAACAGAGAATCAAATCCCTTGGCTTCAACCAAATCTAACATAAAATGTAGCCCAGCTATAATAGTATATTTTTGTGGGCAAATTGCACCTAATTACATGGATATTAATTGTAAATGTCCTTATTCCGAGGGGTCATAAACTTTCCTGACATATGTTATAGCTTAAAAAGAATATGTGCCAATGTACGTGCATAATAACATTCACTTCATAGCAATCTGATTGGCAGTGTTTAGTCGTAACATTTTAAAGCATTATTAGCTTAATGCCCCCTTCATTTCAAATGTGAGGCAGTGCAAACTTGAAAACAGACTGCAAAAAGCTTTAATAGACTTAGTAATGACTTGTTCCTCACCTCTCAGGTTAGTACAATAGCTCCATCCAAATCTAGCCAGTAAGAACCATGCTACAGTACACACAGTAACAAGCACAAAGTTTAGACAGGAGGAAAGTAAGGGCTGGTATTTTCCACCTCTTTCTGTTGGCGTAAAATAGTTTAGAACCTATATTGTCCTAGAAATAGCTTTTTTTCAGTTTTTCATGAGTGGTGCGTGACATTTACAGGCTAGCACCTTGTATATTACAACCACTTACTCCCCAATAGTATATTGTTGACTGTTTTGAGTGCCAGATCCTGTATAAGACATTTTAAAAAAGCCCCAAAATAGTAGTCCAATCAGGCTGTGTAAATAATGGGATATTCTTCAGAAAGACTGCTATGAAAGACCCTCTTTTAAAGAGGTTCTCTTCAACATCCTCAGGGCAACTGGACATTTAGGAATGTTTGAGACCTTTTGCTTGAATTGACAAAGTGTAGTATAACTGCTCTTGACTTTGTTGGTTTGGGTTTTTTTTGTCGAAAGCTCAACAAAATGATGTAATTTTTGTACCAATATATTTATTTTTGCCAATATACGCATGAGGAATGTAACGAAGTGGTGTTGTGCTGCAGGTAGCTCAGCAGATGTTGAAATCAGTTCCAGTTCCTGAAAACAACTTCTTGACAACATAGTCTTAGCGTTCACAATGACCAAAACCTGTGGGATTCATCTACATCATTCTGACAAAATATACTCTCTTTCCCCCTCTCTTTCTCCCTCTATGTTGTAAACTCTCAGCCTTACTTGCTTCCTTGTACTTTATGATCGTATGTGCCTGCATGCTTATAGCCAGATACATATCCTGAAGCATCCACCAGATCTTCTCGGCCAGCTTTGCCTTTTCCTTTCCCACTGGGATCAAACCTCTCTTTGTGAGAACCCGTGAATTTTGATGTATCTGTAAGGCGTGATACAGTTGGAGATGAAATGGCTTTCTATTGGAAGAGAGAAAAACAAAAAAAACACATCAGAAATAAATTACTCTTAATACAGATATTTGTACTTGCTGTCAACATCTAAATCTTTACTAATGATGGAGACTATGTAAATATCTACTCCCAGCAAAATGACGCAAAAAATGTTTGTTTCCTGCCATTACATACAATGACAACAATCATAGCCAAGAAGAAAATCGTGCAAGTTATGTCAAAAACTTCTGGAACAGTCTTTCAATATGAGGATACTTCTGAGTAATAATCAAGTTCTAAGCACCAAAGATATGAAGAAGTCATAGGGAACAGCCATGTTCAAAATCCATTACATCAAAATCCATGCATAAAAGTCTGGTTCCACCAATACAGAAAAAACAAACCAATACAGATAGAATTAACTGCTTCAAGAGACAAATTTATTCTAAACTCTAGGATTCATGACAAAAGTAACAAACTAGAAGGACTGAAAGTTATTTTCAGTGTTGGCAAATTAGCAGTCTATGAAATGGGATTGAGCAAAGACTTTCCTCTACATTGCTTCCACTGAGTCGTATCAGGCTATTTAACAATCAAAGTTTTGCTGTCAATGAGACTAAGAAAATTTGCCTACACTAACAGAAAGAAAAAGAGATTTCGCAGAACAATACAGGCACATGCTAACCTGTGTGCTTGGACTGGGAGCAGTCCCTTTGATCCTTAAGTTTACATTTTAAAACCAGAAGAGAAAGGGCACTAAAGGTGAAGGGAAAACATAAAAGATTTTTGCGGAGTAGTGGAAATGGAGCTAAGATAAACAAAGACTGATAAAATTTGTGTATCCTTCTTGTGTGCACTACCCTGTTAGGGTGCATTTTAGAGACAAAAGTGACATGGGCTTTACTGCAGTGAAGTAAATGCTCTGGGAAACTTAGATTTCATCAAAAACCTCATTCTCCCTCTACCCATCCTCAGCCCAAATAAATGCTCATTAATGAGAACTAACAAACAGGCTCTTCCATAGGATGACATATGTCGAGTATCTTTTAATGCTGAACATTAAAAGATCAGAGACTTGTAAAAGATGCTCGAATCTGTACCAATAGGAACAGGATACTTGGATTCAGTTAGACTGGGAATGAATGCTAATAACGTGTACAGCATGGAAGCCACACATCCTCCACACCATTTAAATAAAAACTGTTTTGAGGGAATTTGTCCGCATACATAACTACTTAATGAGAATCTCAGGTTGCAAACTTACTGCTTTTCTCCCTCCAAACATACCCGATACGTGAGACGCACAATACCGCACTGCTCTACAGTGTTACTTTCACATAAGACCCTGAGGGGAAAGATGGTGTGGAGGTGTGAGTTCTGTCACTATCTGAAAGAAAATGACAACTGGAGCATTCATTTCTCAACACAGTATTGCTGAATGACATCTAGGGACTTTTGCCTTGCAGTCTCAGAGTATTAATTGCAGAAGTGCTTATTTTTCTACATTGAAAAACGGAAATTAAGACATCGCTTAGGAAGAAGTATTGCTTCTTAATACATACAGTTTTCTTGTCCACATTGGCCTGCTAGCACCTTATAACCAGGAAACCTGCATTCACAGTAGAGCTAATTAAAAAAAACACACCCTGTGATCAGTAATTGTATTAGCAGCCCAGCTAGACAAAATGAAAATGCAATAGAAATGTATAAGCTGAGACATCAAAAGCAGCAAAGAAAAAACTCCTGGCCTGGTGTCCATTTGAGAATTTATTCTTTCTGTTCCTCAGGGTGTTTGTGTACAACCTGTTCGATTTACTGAATAACGCAACAGAACCAAAGGACTGTCTGCTCACCGGAAATTACTCTGACAACTCAGGGAAAACACAGAAACACACTTCTGTAAGATTGTACAACCTGCTAGCTTCACCCTGGGCAGAGGCACTAGGAATTCTGTGCTATTTTAAGCCTTATACTTGCGAACCACTGTTTTGTTTGGTAAGTGAAGGGAAACACGGGGGCTTGTACCTTGAACAAAAATCCTGGCACAAACCATCAGGAATAAGCTTTTATATGGTGCAGTGTTTCCTGTTATGCAGTGTTCACAAGTAAGGACCCAGCCACTACTTGAAGACAAACTGACGGACTGCTTGACTGAATAAAGTCTTCCACCAACCACCGTTTTGAACCGTGAAGCATCTAGATTAGGGGGCAGTACCTGTGTCTCGCCTAACTCGTATAAATACTTGGGGTCCCCATTTCATTTTAAACCCCTCACAGGTCATAACAGCTGCAGAAGCATACTAATTAAAGACTGACTGTAGGATAGAATACATGTGGGCAAGTTTCTTATGCACGTTTAAGTTATTACTAGATCATTCTCCCTCCAAAAGAACATATGATGCTTCTTACTAAAGTCATTTTCTTAACTATTAACACACTTCTTGTGTGCTCTTAACAAACTTACTAAAAAAATGAAGAAAAATCTAAGAAAAATCTGTGACTCTCCCCATGTAAGCCAGCAAGGAAAAAAGTTAGGGCACGATTCTTGCCAAAGGATCTTTCATCGTTCCTAACACCAGAAGAAGTTGTCGTAGAAGATGCAAGACAGTTTATCATATAATCAAAGGACTAAACTTTGCTCTATGTTTACTTATATAACACTATTGCTAAACGCCACAGGATGGTACCAGTGATAAACGTGTTTGTACTGTAAATATGGCAACACTCTAAATGCAAGACAGGGGCAATATTCAGTATAAAGTTAATCCAACTTAACATGTATTTACTTTCCTTGTATCTAATCACCACTGCTTTACAGAAAATCAGTGTTCTCTAAATGTGCATACACTCCACATTCTCACATGAAGTCTCAGAAACTTGAGGAACGTGTTGTTTACATCAAGACAGTATGCACTCTGATAAGACCACAACACAGATGACTTACCAGAAAAAAAATCAGGTGCATCCTAACAAGATGGTAGAAACAAGGTTGCAGTGTGATACATGAACCTTTCGTTTTCCTGTTAGTCTACTGGGAAAACAGCGACACATTTCACAGAATCACAGAATCGAAGTTGGAAGGGATCTTAAAGATCATCTAGTTCCAACCCCCTGCCACGGGCAGGGACACATCCCACATTTCAAACCAACAAAGAAAACAGAGGATGAGCAACATCTTGGCCTACAATTCATGGAGGCTGAAGTAAGATCCTGAAGCAAAGGACCAGTCTGTAATTACTATTGTCTCTTAAAGGTCATGAAACATCTATCCAAAACCTAGTTTGTCATTGTCAATCATGAAGAACCCAGGAGACATACTGATATCTCAGCAGTGAGCATCCCTTGTCCTCTGTGTCCCACACACACAGGGGACGCAACGTGTGTGCCAAAACGTGACTGATTTGGCGCATGCATCTTTGTGCTTGACTGTGAGAGTGTGAGTGAATGAAAACTATTAGAAAATAGGTATATATGAATGAGAACCAGCTTAGTAGAGACTTTGCAAATAAATTTTACTTTCACCTTCTGTAGGATTTTGCACTGAGTGGAGTTTTTGGGTTTTGTTTGTTTGTTTTCCCCCATTAATTTCCCTTGATACTTCTCTATTTGGAACTTACCAGTCATCTGTCTAGAGATTTCCCATCCCCTACTTCCAGCTGGTGTCTCTTTCATAACGCTGTTACGTCCTCTGGTGAAGATTTGTACTAGGACTAACATGAAAACTTTCTTTTATAACTCATTCTTCATCTGCTAGAGCCAAGTGTGTTCCAAGTGCAATGGCAATATAGCAAATGGTTGAAATACAAAAAATAGCTCTATGTTTTAGCACCCTTTTCACATTTCTCAAAAAAAAAATAAATATCACACTTATTTAGTAAATGACTTGGGACAGTGATTCAGACCTTTGGTTTTCCTATCTATTAATTGAAAGTTGATATGTGTATGTTCAGGGAGAAAGAAACATCAACATTCAAAGTAAAGGTAAGTTAACACCAGAGATTAAAAAAACAGTCTTTTTGTCCTGAAAAACAGTTCAGCCCAACCTAAAGCCCCAGCACAATGAACATCACAAATCCAGAGCAAGAACAACAGTGATCCAACATCCTGTGCTCTTTCAACCCAGGATGGATAAGAAAGCTTCCTGCATCGCAGGAGTCACAGTATGTAAAATGACCATAAAGGCAGTAGCTGCAAGGCAAACATTCTTTCTCCGAAGTTTTTTTAACTGAACAAGAACTGCAGTCTTATCCTAAGTTGCATGTGAAGTCACTGGTGCACCCCTTCCGACATGTGACAGAACATTACAATTGAAAGATGGCAACCCCTGTTAGTTTCCTGCTGGCACAATTTCTATGAAATGGGAGGCTCAACAGTACAAAATTCAAGCAATTTTAATTCCTTGTATATTATGCTCTCACTCCCTGAACTGATTCATCCACATAAAAGACCAGAGATAATGAGATGCCTGATAATGTTTGGTTATGCAGAACACCCCATTTCTCCTTTTATGTTTCTTATGACAAATGCATATCCATTAAAAAGAAAATACTACTTCCTCTTTAAGGTCACGTGAACATTACATAGAAGGGCTGGGGCAATTTAAGCATCCTGCTAAGATGCCTTCTTTTAAAAAAGCCTTTGTAAATACAGACTAGAATACACAAGGACTTCACATTTGTCTTGGACTCCTCCTCAACCAGAAGCCGCTAGTGGTACTATATATCATAGAATCATATAAAGGTTGAGGTTGGAAGAGACCTCTGGAGGTCAACTGCTCCAAACACCCACTCCTTCATCTACAGCCAGTTCCCCAGGATCATGTCCAGATGGTTTCTGAATATCTCCAAGGATGGAGCCACAACAACCTGCCTAGGCAACCATGACAGTGTTTGGTCACCCTCACAGTGAAAAAGTGTTTCCTGATGTTCAGAGGAAACCTCACACGTTTCATTTTGTGCCCGCTGCCTTTTGTCCTATCACTGGGCACCACTGAAAAGAGCCTGGCTCCATCTTCTTTCATCCTCCCTTCCGGTATGAGATTCCCCCTTGAGCCTTCTCTTCTCCAGAATAAACAGTCCCAGCTCTCTCAGCCTTTCTGCATAGGAGAGATGCTACAGTCCCTTAATCATCTTCATGGCTCTTCACTGGACTCTGTCCAGTAGCTCTGTATCAGTCTTCTACTGGGGAGCCCAGAGGTGAGCGCAGCACTCCAGATGTGACCTCACCAGTGCTGAGCAGAGGGGAAGGAGCACCTCCCTTGGTCCGCTTGGCAATACCTTGCCTAACGTGGCCCAGGATACCAGCAGCCTTCCATGTGGCAAGGGCATGTTGCATGCTCATGTTCAACTTGGTGTCCACCAGGATCCCCAGGTCCTTTTCTGACAAACTCCCTTCCAGCTGGGTGGCCCCCAACATAAACAGGTGCACGGGGCTGTTCCTAGCCAGGTGCAGGACTTTGCACTTCTCCTTTGCTGAACTTCCTGAGGTTCCTGTCAGCCCATTTCTCCAGTCTATGAAGGTCCCTCTGGATGGCAGCATCTGGATGATGTACCAGCCATTCCTCCCAACTTTGTGTCATGAGCAAAGTTGCTGACAGGACACTCTGCCCCACCGTGCAGATCACTAATGAAGATGTTAAACAGGACTAGACCAAGTACGCCCCCTCCGAGGTACACCACTAGTTACTGGTCTCCAACCAAGCATGTCCCTTCCGAGGTACACTGCTAGTTACTGGCCTCCAAATAGACTTTGTACCATGAATCACCACTCTCAGAGCCAGGCCATTCAGCCAGTTTTCCATCCACCTCGCTGAATTGAAACTCCACACCACTGTCTGCTCATCCAGCCCCTACAGCAACAGCTTGAGGGGCTACGAGACTCTTATGAAAGACCATGTCAAAGGCCTGACTGAAGACCAGGTAGACACTATCCACTGCTCTTCCCCCATCTACCAGGCCAGTCACTTCATCGTATAAGTTTATCAAGTTGGTCAAGCATGACTTCGCCTTGGTGAAGCCACGATGACTACTACTGATAACTTTCGTGTGTCTGGAAATGATTTCCAGGATTAGCTGTTCCATCACTTTCAGCGTCCTAAGGTGACAAGTTTATTCCTAAAAGATTCCTTTATGTGCTGAAGCCTTATTTTTAGTGAACTGCCTTTATGAACCAAATGTGCACCCAACTTGTTTACATCAAAATGCTGTTTCTGGTTATGAACAACAAAACCAATTATGGAGACTAAATTGCAATTGAGCAAAGGGCAAGAATAATTAACAGGGTAGTTGGGAGCTCATCCTTCCGTGCAACCCAGCTGTTCATTACTAATTGCATGTAAGCAGTGGGAGGCAAATAAAAAAAAGGGAGGGCTGGGGGAGCTGACCATCCCTCATCAGTGAGGGAAAATGTAGGAAGAAATATAGTGAACAGCACAAAGGGCTAGATGAGGACAATTTTCATCTTGGCAAGTCAACACTCTCCCTTCTTTTTCACAATGAATCACAGACAAATGATTCTGTCTTGTCATATAGCAATTCTGCTTGAATTGTTACTACCTACATTAAGTTATATAATTTCTCTAGTTCCATTTTTCTAAAGGCAATAAACTACTGGGGTTCAACCTCCTCGTTTCCTTTCTGTGAGCCCACAGAAGCCTCCATTTTCCTTCTCTTACTTGCATATACAGTTAAGCACATAGTTTGCATATCACAGAAGATACACATAACATTTTTGTTTTTTTAAAAAAAACTTTCTCTTTCAGAGAAAAGTTTTACTTAGCACAACAGAATCAAATATAATCCATGTATAAACTCATTTTGGAACACCAAAGGTACTTTCCAAAAATATCAAGACTTCTGCTCTCCAAGACTGACCATTCTTCCCTTCACTCACTTATTTCCATTAACGCACGCCAGCAGCTATAATTTCAGCGTCTTTGCCTCTATCAAAAGAAGAGATCACTGACAAAGACCTGTTCAAGCTTGTATTTTTGCTGATATTTTGCTGGACCATCGTGCTCCCCCTAATGATAAAAAAAATCTTTTAAGAATGGCTGTTGCTCCTTCACTGTCAGTTTCCAACCAAAGATGTGGTTACATGACCTCCAAGTTCAAGGGAACATCTCAGATGAGGCAGGAAAGGTATGTATGCCTCCCGCCTCTTTCAACTGAAACTCCTCTCACACCAAAACCTCACTGAGAAGACCAGAACAGGCCACAGTCTCAGAAGCAGTTAGGGGAAATAAAAAGAATTTTTATTTAGAACAGTAGATTTGCTAATTTAAAGCAATCGTGCATTTTTTGTTAGCAATTCAGTATTTTTCCCCACTTTGCACAGAAGCTTCTCCAGTCAAGTCCTGAACCCTCCAAACACGGAGGGCTCCACAGCGTCTTTGGGCAACTTGTTGCAGAGTTTGATCACACCCAGGGTAAAAAAAAAAACGTAACAAAAAAATCCAACATCTCATTCAAATTACAAATTACCCATGTTCCAACTTCTATCTGTCTGAAACAGCCCTCGTACCACAGACAGGAAAATGAAAGCTGTAGAGTCTTTTTAAACCCTGACACCCTTAACAACAGTGCCACATGCCTTCCTGCTCCTTTCTTATAAAAATACCTCTGCAAACTCGGGCAGATTTTGCCCTCTGTTTCAAGATAAATCAAAGAGCAGTTTGCAGAGCAACTGAAACATTCCATTTCATCAGTTTTGAGAATAAGTTTCAGAAATGTACTATCAATCTTTAGGGATCCTACAGTAAAAAGGAAATGCGAGCACAGAAATCTAGCTAGTACATTCTGTCAACACTACTGCAGAAGAATATAGCAGTTTGCTGAAGAAAAATACATCCACTGAAAGCTACGCTGTTGCACTGGCTTAGCCTGTTTGCAGCAGAGAAACTGCACCGATGCAGTTCGGTCAGCATAAATTTTATTAACTCAACAGGACTTCTATCGGAACTTTGGCATCAAAGGCTTAGAAGCATGCTATGAAGCTTGTGCCATAACCCTGAAAATAGGGCAACAGTGTAAGACTAAAAGATTACCCACGCTTTCAGGACGCTTCCTTCCAGAACAAAGCTGAGGCAAAGGAGGAGGAAGACAATTCAATGCTGCTAGGGCTGTGTTCTTCATTTTCTGCCAGCACTCATTACCATCCTCTTCACAAAGCGCTCAGGTTAAAACACCAAGCCAACGCCAGGAAAGCTGGCGCATTCGCCTGGCACGATGCGAGAGGCTGGACAACGCGGTGAGTGCAGCAGCACACAGCTGTGGCTGCACCGCTTCCACTTCTGCAGCGAGCACAGCCTGCGGCAAGCTCCCCTTAGCTGGGCGCCACGCGGCTTTGCACAGGACGTGGCACCATTCCCAAGAAGGATCTCCAGAGCCAATTAGCGGGAAGTCAACGCAGCAAGAAAAGCTGCTGGACTTCAGGAGTATCAGACATTCAAAACAGACGTGAAGCGCAGAGGTTTTCACCACGCACTCCTCTCTCCACTGAAACAGCTTGCCTGAAGATGTTGTCCGCTGCTTGCCATCACTGAGAAAGACTCACGTTTGATTTAAAGCTGTTCTACAGCTTAAGCAGAAACTTCCTGGCTTGACACAAAACACTGCAGTAAGGTTTTCTGGGTTGTTTTTGCCTGAATTACCAATGTCCAGATAGTGCAGAAACATTCCCTTCCTGCCTTAGGTACTGTGTCTTTTTAGTAACCGGTGGATCAAAGGAAGTCTTGGAGGCAAACACCACCTGACAAAATGGCAGGCTGCAAGCATTTCCCAACTCACACGCTACATCATTAAATCAACGATATTAACACTCTGATGGGAGCGCTGCAAAAATTGGTGCCGGCCGTTCAGGACACAACGCTGCTCTTCAAAATAAGCAGCAGCCCAGTAACAGTACTTGTGCGTAGCAAAGCAGCGGGGCGCTGGGAGCGCCTGCACTGCCGAAAATGCTGGCGACTGGCAGCAGGTGAGGTGTCAATATTACTCCTTACCAGAACGGTGCACGTTTTAGCCGTGCTCTTCCTGGCTACACTCTGTCAACTGCAATCATCCTTCTGAGTTCCTCACTGAAACTGGGTGGCTTTCTGTATTTGCTCCTTCAACCATAAAATTTCAGTATCTAATAGCATTTCTTCCTAGCAAAGGCTGCCACAGAGATCTGTTTATGTAATTAACATGTTCAGGGAGCCTTCAGAATCAGCACCAACATTAGCAATCTTATCAAGGTTTTCAAAATTATGTATTACCTGGTAACACCCAGACCCTTTGTAAAGGGCGAGAACCTAAAACTGTCTATGAAATGTGAAAAAAAAAAATTCTAAAGGAAAGTTTTTCAACTTTCAAGCGATCAAGTTTCAAAGAACAATTTGGAATTCATTTGTATACCCACTGCTTATGACACCTAGTACAGCAATGTTGCCAGGGCTTGTTGACACCCATTATGGAACAGGGAAGCATAACTGCATGTGAGATATTCTGGATGGCAAAAGCTGTGATCCCCTGGTGGTCAGGGATGCCTCCTGTGACTGTTCACTCAAGTCTTGCTCCTATTTTGGCTAACATGCAGCCCATGCCAACCGCGGCCTGATCTACGCTGGGTGTGGCACCATTATGTCAAAGCAAGGGCAAGACATCCGAGGAACACAATGGACAGGAGGAGATAAAGATCATTATGCAGCCATTATCACCTGCAGCTTGCGGTCTCCTGCAGCTAGAATCCCTGCATACTGATTGTCTGGTAGTCTCTTCATAATCCGCTAATTCATGGAAATTGTATAGGCCAAGCCCCCAAACTGAGAGGTATAAATAGATCAGTTTATGCGAAAGATTTTTAATCTGATCCAAGAGCAGAAAGACTTCAAGGCTTTCAGGCTTCCTGGTGTGATATAGGGGACACTTTCACCGTAACAGAAGAGAAAAGGAGGAGCACCCTCACTGTAGACTAGAGTACCGTGACACCCCCTCCATCGTTATTATTCTTCCGAGCATTCAGTGAATGATTCATGTACCTTTTAAAGTCAGAGTCCAGATTACGATTATTTTATTGCACGATGATTATTAAGAATTTGACCTGATCTGCAGAGGGTCCAGGTGACTGAAAAATATAGGTAACTGCAATTTCCGGTAATAGGAAAGCTATCCTAATTGATAGGAATTCAGTGTAACAGTAAGCTACACTAATTGCTAAAATCTTTCTATAATAATAAAGCTCTAATTATAACTACAAACCTGTGGCTTGTTCTCATTCTACCAAGGATCCTTAAAAGAACCTGCATGTCCCCATAGCATCAAGGTAGTGTTGGTGACATTATCAATGACTTTTTCCCTTTTGTGTGGACATTAAGTTCAGGTTTAGCTGATTCTGATGGGTCTTGTTGATCCTCACCAGCACCCAGAGTACGATATCTATTCTAAAATTGGAGATCTGTAGGTGGAACACATCTGTGACTTCTTGTTGCTAGAAGTCACAAGCTCCCAGCCTTCTCCATCTTCATAGTCTCCATCCACTTGGTCTCCAGCCGTTGCCCCTTCCTCACCTTGTGTATCTTGTGTTTTCCACAAATATCATGTCAGTCTCCTCTTCATCTTCCCCCTTAATCTGGAATCTCAGGGCCTTGAGCACAGCACATGTCCCACAGGAAAGGCCACCACTGCCCAGACCTCCAGGGAGAGACAGGAGCACTCTGCAGCATAGGACCTGGATAGAGGGCTCCTCCCTCTGGAGCCAAGGACTCTGATGTGCTAATGGTAGTCCTGTGGACTACTACTACTACTACGTCTTAATAGATGTCCATGTGCTGGACAGTATGTCTTCCAGCATGTTGAGACCACCACTGTACAGTCTTCAAGCAGACTCACATAGTCTTGAGTGGAATTTCTGGGTCTCTCCTCCCAAGTAACAGGCGACAGGACAAGAGGAAACAGCCTCAAGTTGCACCAGGGGAGGTTTAGACTGGGTATTAGGAAACATTTTTACACTGAAAGGGTTATTAAGCATCGGAACAGGATGCCCAGAGAAGCGGTTGAGGCACCATCCCTGGAGGTATTTAAAAGACGGGTAGACATAGGGCTTCGACATACGGCTAATGATGGCTTTTGTCAAGTTAGGTTGATGGTTGGAGTAGATGACCTGAAAGGTCCCTTCCAACCCAGGCAATTCCATGATTCTGCTATGCCTCATTTGCTGCGCTCTGTGGGCCGCACTCTGGCTTCCTTGCTCTTTCCCTCACAGGTCCCTTTTTGTGAGAATACAATCCTGTCCCACATCACCATCACCCTGAGCACCCATCATCCAGTTGTTAAAGTGTTGTTGCTGCTGTGCTGCCCCGCCACCCACACCACCCTCACAGCAAATTTGACTGGACTGGGCCCTGAGCCACCTGATCTAGCTTTGAAGTTAACCCTCCTGTGGGCAGAAGATTGAATGAGATCATCCCATTGGGAATTTCATTCCCAATTGAAATTATTCTACAGGGGCAGGTCAGGGACTCTCTTGAATATACACTGAGGTTGAACTGGTTTCATTTTAAGAGCCAGCAACGATCAAAACAAGTATCTGTTCCACAGGAGATGTAGAAATGCATTCAACATAAGCTACAGCACACAGCTTTTGGCACAAAAGAAAGAACCTCAGTCTTGCTCTTTTATAGGAGTGAGGGCAACTAAAAGGCCCTAGACTTCATTTACGTGTCTGATTGTAAACTGTCAAAGATATATGGTATGCACTGTATATTCTATTGCCGAATCACTACCAAGCGAGCTAATAAAGCTATGGCCTAATTAACCCCTATCACTTGCCTGTTGGTTTTCTTCCTGTGTGACCAAGCCAACCACACACCTTCCATTGCAGTTTAGAAAGCGGCCCAAAATTTCACTCAGTTTCACTGTCTGTCTGCTGAGCTTTCTCAAGCACAAGCAGGGATTTTCGTAATTCTACAACATTCTGAAGGAGAAGAAAAAATAAACAGAAAAAGAAAAAAAAATCTTCTATCACAACATACACCAAAATCCTTATTGTCTGATGTGAAAGTGAACTTCCCAGCCATCCTGTTGAAGCAGTGGTTTCCCCACGCTGCCATTCAGTACAGACATATTTGCCGTGCTGCCCACCCCCTCCAAACAGAGGGCACAAACCATGAGAAGTTAAGACACAAAAATCTCCTCCTGAAGTATATTTATCCACATGCCTCACTCAATCATGCTTTCAACTCCCTCCCTAATACGTTTAGACTAATGTGCCCACAGTCACACTAAAGTTTTCTGTCTGAAACCTGAAACAAATCTACGTGACCCACGGCAAAGCTGTACAGAGCAGGGCACACACTACATGGCATGACTGAGTTACGCTACAACAGTTTAAGAAAAGCTTCATACAACTCTGTCTAACCACACAGCAAGCAGTCCAACATAAAATTTCCAGAACATGGGCTTCCCAAAGTAAACAAAGCATTACAATGCTTGTATATAGATTTCAGACCTGCGTTCCCAGGTTGCTGGGTGGGAGAGTGGCTGTGTGTTTATTTATTTTAATACCTTTAATATCCAAGTGCCTGGGTCATTTTACCACCTGGGAACTAAATTTGCATGACACAACAAACGTAAAATTTGGGGGTTTTCCCCCCACACACACTCCCAGCCTGTAATGTCCCTCCCTCCCTTTAAACTCTGCTTCCCGTTCCTTACTTTGCCAGCAAGCGGGAGAGAATATTGTGATATCCCCGCTCTCCCGTTATTTCTTCACTTCTTCTGCAACCCTCCCCAGGACCGCAGATACAACAGCAGTACAGGCAAGCCTCACACTGCTGGCTCATGCTCCCCCTCCATTCCTGTCCCCCTGCTGCTGGCACATTCATACAGCTCTGCAGCACCTCCGTGACACTGCCCTGCATCTGCAAAGCTCTCTCGTCACCCTGTCGTCCACGGGGAAAGAGGCTGTCCCCTTATTAGCAGCCGCTGATCATTTTAATATCTGACTGCTGAAGTATTGAAAAAAGAATCAGGAGTGAGGCCTAGAAGAACATGCATAATTCCAAGGGAGAATCCCTGGATAGATGAACAGGTTATTCCAACTCACTAAAATGAGCGGAGGACGAAATAAAAGTTCATTATTTTAAGTCTGTATCAAAACTACCACTTGTTTCAAATGAGAGTACAAGAGTAATAAAATAAAATCTTGTAAAAATCTGATAAATTGTACAACTCAAAAGAGATCTCTCCACTTGACATTTCCACTGTTCATTTGTGCAGAACCATTTTCCAGAAAGATTATTTACAATTAGATTTTCATTCACAGCTCTACAGCCAAAATTCAGGAGGATCACGAATTTTAATCACATGAACTAAATTGACTGAATTTTCCTACTCAAGTTGATGGTAAACGCTCCAGTATCTCCGATACTCCAAGGTAAAAGCTTGCCTAAAAACTTGAACATTTAAAAGGACAGACAAACTTATGTAACACTAGGCTTTATAAGTTCCTTTATCATATTTAAAGCTTAACGCCAATATTTAAAAAAGAAAAAAAAAAAAAAAGAAAAAGAAAGAACATTATAGTTCTGACAGACTTGGAACAAACAAAAACCAAAGTCCAGATCACATGATAATTATTCCCAGATTCACGTGGTGTATTAAATGTATTTTAAGACGTCTTTGCTTTAGGTTTTTTGGTATTTCACACAGCGCCCAATAACTGTTTAATGAGGTTCTAAATTGATTCCCCTTCTACTCTCTTTGATTCGGATACACCACTCTTCATGAATGCCTCTACGTTCTAACCACACGCGGGAGCTCTTCCTGGATGTTCCTGACCACGCTGCTAGCTGGTACTGCAATTCCTAGCAGAAGCAATGACAGTGCCCCACAAGAACACACAGCAGTCAACTGCTGCCTCTCATCTGTCACAGGATCTTTGCTCCCACTCCGCTCAGCACAGTCGTCGCCTCCAGGCCCACAGAGGCATGCTTTTTGGATTTGGGGATTGTAAAGGGAAGCAGGTGAATATAACAAGACTGCAGCAGAACAAAGGACGGCTAGAGCAGTCCATCCATTAGATCAGTAACATACCGTTACTCCAGATATAATCGGGGCTTTTCCTTCAATTAGTTTATATATTTCTTGAACTGCTTCCTCATCACTCTTGTCTTTAAATCGCTTCTTGGAGAGTTCTTGAAGAGCTTCCTTAAACTGCTCAAAAGTGATAGTTCTGGAAGACTTTCCCCTGTTGAAACACACAAGAATTGGAAGAAATTACAAAAGAGTACAACAGGCATTCCAAGAATAGCAGGACGGTTTCAGTTTACCACAATGAACAACAGAAAACTGCAAGAACAGGAAGAGCCATGCAGCCCATCTATGGTGACAAATAAAATATATCCCAGGAACTTCACTTTCTTTTTTTTGTGTACATTGGTAAGATAGCACTTTAGAAACTTCCCTGGATGAATGTTCAGAAATTCAGAAATAAAGAGGAAACAAAGGGACCTGGCCTGCTGTCAGAACGCCTGCAGCTCATCAAATCAAATATAGTCTCTTTTGGTGATCACATGTAAAGCTTGCACGCACAAAAGACAAGAACTGAAGCATTTTAGGTGAGTTTTGCTTTCTAATATTTTTTATTCCTCTTTGAATAACTGGTTATGACATATTATTCATAGGTCACTATTCATATACTCACAAGTGAATTAAGAGTGATACTTTGTGTAACGCAAACTATTGAAAAGCATTTAAAAACTTGAAATTCCTCCTCTATTAAAGACTGACAAATGTTCAAGTGATGAATGTGAATTCAATACCTGTTTTCCTGCTTCATAAAACATTCACAAGTTCATGGAAAACACAATATAGTAGTCTGATGAACTCATAAACCCGCCAGAAATTCAGAGCTGAAGACTTGCTGTTGTTTTCACTAAGAGGAAGTTCATATTTCCACACTGGTAAGTTACTTGCTTAGGCTTACTTTAAGTAGAGACGACCTTGCTATCGCAGTGTACAGTGCAATATCTGACAAGTAGAGTGGAAAATTCATGCTTTACAAACATCTACTTATACAGTCACTCCTGCAGATCTTTTACAGGCCAAAGAGTTCAACTGATAAAACTCTCAGAAAGAAACACAGCATTCACTACAGAGCTGTGTTTAACCAAAAGGCGATTCATGCAAGTCTGTTTTCTAGCATTTTAAAACATTCGGTTTAGGCAGGAGATAATGTAGTGGAGTACGCGCTGTTCCTCTCTTTTCCCTAATATGAAACTATTTTTAGCGTTCCTCATTTTAAAATTCAGTAGCGTTCCTCATTTTAGAATTCCTCATTTTAAAAATGGTACGAGGCCACAGCATTAAAACACAAATAAAATTTTTCTCTGCTATGAATTCTACCACACAAAAAAGCACACCTTTTGCTGCATTAATAAATTACAGATTCCCTGATCTTTAGAACAAGAATTTACACACCACAGTTTAGCCATACGTTTTAAGCTAAAACATAACAGATCAAATAGAAATATTTTCAAAAAGATGTTATAATTCTGACGGTGATGTAACCTTAAATAGTACCATCTTTAATAGAAGACGATATTTTCAATTGCTTACAACATTATGAAACCCTCAAAGTCAAAGAAATATTTGAGAGTCCATGTTGCTGGGAAACATGCTACTACATGAGTTTTGCTTCCACTTAAGCCACTTCTTTTAATACTTCTTTTAGAGAGCACTTCAAGCAAATCAGAAAAGAAACAAAGCAAAAAACCCAACAAAAACCACACCACACAACCCAGACCAGTCCTTTCAACAGTGACAGCTGTTTATACAGGAATAAATGATCGATGCAAGGATAGAGAAAGGGTACACTGGCAATCGAAATCTCAGGCTAGAAAAACTATGCATAGAAATCTAATTTTAATTCAAATGCCACAAAGAGCCACTGCAAAGAGCAATTAATCTATCTCTCTATCATTGATTTGTCTTTGATATTCTCTCAGACACCTTCAGAGGTCAAATCCCCCTCAGTTGGAGGGTGCCTGCACTAATGAAAGGGAGAAGTGAGATTTCTCAGTTTTAGATACCAACAGTTAGGAATTGACTGCTACTTAAATTAAACACAAAATGAAATTTTACTCCAGGCTTTTAAAACAAGGAGAAACTCGTTATTCACAACAAAATTCAACTCTAATGCAACCCTTTAACATACCACTCATTACTAGTATCCTTTATTTTCTGTATTTATCCTTTATTTCCTTTAATCCCTACATCCTTCACACTCCCTATTTTAGCCAGAAATAAACTTTACATGTTTTTTGACCAGACTTTGCTGTTTGCAACTACTCGTCTGCTTTAGATGAAGCATATGCTTGAGTACCTCATGGAATTAGCTAGTAAAAGAACATCATGACAGTGGAAATGAAGACTATAATCCAGTATTTCATTAATCAGAAAGACACATTGAATAAACTGCAATTCACTACTTGGAATTTGTCCAGGATTCTCATTAATAGGATTAACAGCTCTCTTCTGACAAAACATGCCCGAGAACTTTTAACTACCTCAAGAGGTCAGGACTTCATTTTGGTTTGCCTCTCATTTAGAAAAACATGGCATTGGCAATCAGTGCACAGCTTCAGCATAACACCATACGAGAAGGCCTGTGTTTATTACAGATTCACAGCCAAGTCTAACATACAGACCTTTCAAATGCAATCTTCTGTAGCACATACATTACCTGGAAGTCTCCAATCAGGACTGCCACAGTTTAGCCAGGATCATCACAACGGGAATGACCACTTTCAGCAAAAGCTGTTGAAGTTCATGTTGACTTCTTTTATTTTTATTAACACATGCAAATTTTTGGTTCTGCACTTATCAAATAGGAGAGGAAGACTTTTCTTTTTTTGGTATTAAAAGGAAAAATACATAAATAAGAGTGCCGAGAGGAACAAGACATGGTCAAGTCAATGGTAGCCATTCCTACCTTTCACATTTGGTCTTTTCCCTGTCTCACTAACATGGGGAAAGGAAATGAGGTTTTTTTCCCCTCCAATTTAAGGTGTCACCAGTAATTGGATACGTACATGAGCAATGTAGTATTGCTGCTGGACCCAAAAGAAAAAGGAATGTGCATTATGACAGATATTCTTTACCAGCAAAAAAATATTAAATTGGAGTGACACTAAAAATGGGACTGGGAGTAAAGGAATTTTTGGAACTATATCCCAAGTAAAAGTTTCCTAAATAAAACAGCTTTCATTTTGAAATTCGTTATCTTTTCTACACTCCAAAAACATACTCTCTCCCTCTCACATCTATTACAGTATTATCAAATCAATTTGAAAAGCATCATAATTGACTGAAAAATTCTACAGTTGCAAGGTACGCCAAGTCTGGTGGAAAACCCTAAGAACATAACTCTTGATTAACTCACAATATGTGGCACTTTTGGTACGCTATGTACCATAGCATCTAAATTACCAAGTAGCAATGCTACAAGCCCTCCTGTCTCTAGACGCAGGTCTCAAAGAACTCTGAGCAGCTGCTGTCATCGTTACTCAGCAGAACAGCATGCTCCTACCCTCTCTTCTATCTGTACAGTCATGGGTTGAATGCAGAGGAGAAAACAAACTGAGCAGGTAGAAATGACAGAGGCAAAGTCTCTCAACAAACCTACGTAGCTCTTGACTTACAAAACTCTGAAGCCACAGGACCAGCCTGCTCCAGGTCCACAAAAATGCCCTGTGAAAAAGGACTTGGGGGTACTAGTGGATGAAAAATTGGACATGAGCCAACAATGTGCGCTCGCAGCCCAAAAAGCCAACTGCACCCTCCTGGGCTGCAGCAGCAGAAGTGTGTCTAGCAGGTCGAGAGAGGTGACTCTGCGAGACCTCACCTGGAGTCCAGCTCTGGGGCCCTTGGCACAACAAGGATGTGGACCTGTTGGAGCCAAGTCCAGAGGAGGGCCACGAAGATGATCAGAGGGCTGGAGCACCTCTGCTATGAAGACAGGCTGAGAGAGTTGGGGGTTGTTCAGCTTGGAGAAGAAAAGGCTCCAGGGAGAACTTATAGCAGCCTTCCAGTACTTAAAGGGGGCTTAAAAGAAAGATGGGGACAAACTTTTTAACAGGACCTGTAGCAATAGGACAAGGGGTAATGGTTGTAAACTAAAAGAGTGTAGATTTAGACTAGATATAAGGAAGAAATTTTTTTATGATGAGGGTGGTGAGACACTGGAACAGGTTGCCCAGAGAGGCAGGAGATGCTCCATCCCTGGAAACATTCCAGGTCAGGTTGGACGGGGGTCTCAGCAACCTGATCTAGTTGAAGATGTCCCTGCTCTTTGCCGGGGGGGAGTGGGGGGAGGCGGCGGGCAGGTTTGACCAGATGACCTTTAAAGGTCCCTTCCAACCCAAACCATTCTATGATTCTATGAAAAATGATAATACTATGATCACTGCATGACACACAAGGCACTCTTACCCTCAGTTTATTTCCACCATTTTTAGTGCTCTGTTCACATTCAGGAAGCTGCTTCCTGACACCAGCTTTCCAGAGGTCATGAAGTTGAACTGAAAAAAAACAACTAACAAACCACAAACAAACCAGTTTGTTTCTATTAAGCAATTGCTACAAAGAATCAGCTTCTTTGTGTATATTTGTAACTTGTTTTTAGAAGCTCATTATAAATATCTCGTTTCCATGGGAGTAGCAAAACAAATAGATTAACTTTCATTTTCCAAGTGTTACAAGTTCAAACAATTTGCCTACAATTAAGTATGCCAAGGGTGAGCTCTCAGCTATTAACACTCTTCTCTTAGGTTTAGCACTCTGTAGAGTTAATAGACACATAGAAAAACGACAAAATACTGTACATTAAAAAAGGGGAAAAAAAGATTAACGGAATAGAAGGAATGTGTGAATACCTACGGAAATATGATATAATCAGACACTAGAAATGCAAATTAAAATTATCGACCAGAAAATGAGACAAAATGGGAAATAGTAACGATAGAGGGAAGGTAGGGAAAAAAGGGCTTTTACGAAAACAGATGTCGTAAGTTTGGCCACATTCATGAAAAGAACAAAATATATATGAGAGACATTAATAATGTAAAATTTTTTAATCCCTGTACTTTATTATGGCACAAATAAACCTTTATATTTAGGAAGGACACATTCTTTCATGCTATTCTATTTTAAGCTCTGCTTCTTACAAAAAAACTTCTCCAATGTCCTTCAGTGGAGGAAACAGTGTATTTATGGTACACTCATGAAAGTTGCTTGTATCTATGCCCACAGACTGAACATAGTCAGAAGAAGTTTAGGAAGCTTCTCATCACTTCCCCTTCCTTGATGGGTCTCTTCACATGTAACTACTACAAACAGGGAGATTCCGAACTAAAGCTTGAATTCCTCCGTTTGCTCTTGGGAGCCTAAATTCATACACGTAAAAGCATCGGTTCTGAGCCTGGGTATCAGCGTAGTGAACATCAAGTGTAAAAGCCTAAACATTGGCTCAAAGTAGATTTCAAGAGCAAGTGTTGCAGTTTTCATTTGTAAATATTACTACTAAGTGTCCCGTGTTCATAAGATTAGAACAATACAGTGTGAAAACGTAATGTTGCAAATTAATACTTCTATGTTATTTGGATTTCAATACTCTTTGGATTAACAGTTGTCTACAATTTTAGCTGAAAAGACCCCACATATCCAATACACAAAATTCTTGACCGATATTAGAAATCTTTAACTTCATAGTACCATTATAGTTCAGCATTAATACAGCCAAGTCTTCAATTTAATAGCGCTCTGTCTTAATCTCTTGAGCTACTGAAAGTAATCCCATACCTCCATCCCAAAACGTCACTTTAACTTTCAATTTGCTTAGACTGAAGAGGGTAAAGAAGATGTAAAAATACTCAGAGAAGCTTCTATTCTTGCTAGACTGCCAGAGAGGATTACAGCAGGTTACACTAACCAGGGCTGCTTTGCTGTGGAAGTTGTCATCTACCCACAAAGGTCTAAGGAGCAAAGAAAGTCTGACAAGGGCCTGAAGACAGTATAACTAGAGGTGGGAGCCCAACAAATGTTTTTGCATAAACAAGGACTTTTGTCTGTAAGGTTTATTTAGCTTAAATTCACCATGGACTTGGGTGTCTCAGTCAACCAAGCGGTCAAGTAAAACTCAACAAGTTTAATCTCTTGTAAATCAGAACAAACAGGATTTTGGCCACTCCCTATATTTACTCCCTTCCCAAGGCAGTCTCATTCATTCAGAAGGCAGAATGAAGGATTGCACTGGCAACAGAATGCCCGAGTGGCTTACTTGTCACAGTTTCTGACTTTCTGGCACAATAGGTTTAATCAGGCAATTTCTGATTTGCCACGACTACTCCCACATCCACGTAGGTAACTGCTAACTAAGTAATAATAAACACTTCTCAATTATCAGAATCAATAATTTAAATTATTCAATTTAATCATATAAAGGTGCGATGATAACATTTAGATCAGAACATAAAACAGATTTTTAATCCCAAATCCTAACAAAGGCATATTTCCTAATGACATTCAGACCAGACTTTGAACTTTAAGCCATTTCTACTTTACCCGAACAAACAAACAAAAAAAGGGAAATGAGAAAGTGTTTCTTCTAAAAGATGTTTGATTTTTTCTTTTTTTTTTTTTTTTTTTTTTTTTAAGTTAGGAGAAATAATAGGTGGATCTTGCTCAACTTGTCCAGAATTTTTTACTTTTTTTTCAAGAGCAGTCTGCAATACTAAAAACTCAGTACAGCTGAAACTCCCTGATTTTCATACAAATAGATTTTTCTAATTTACCATTTTACAGCAGCAACTTTATGATTATTGCTGTGGTATTTCCCAAAGCATTCACTCCTGTTTGCTTAGCAGACCTGACATTTATTTTTTTTTTCTTGCTACTTGTGATAACACACCAACCTTTTTGATGTAGTCTGTAAACATAATGCACATTAATATCAATGGTTAGTAGTATTTGTACTGTATGCGTTGACAGTAAAAAGGTACCACAGACAAACTCCCTGAAGCAAAAAAAGATTTGTACTGGTCTCTGCAAAATACATCACTCATCTAAAAGATGTATTCGTTTTTCCAAGAATGTCACCAGCAAAAAGTCCAAAGCTAATCTGTTTAACCAAGAAGCAGATTATGCTATAGGGCTGGTAGTTTATTGTTTTCCTTTTGTAGTTTACGATGTTCACTTTCTGCTCTCTTTGGGCTATAAGGCTCATCATTTTTACTGACTATCAGCCCCACAATTCGCAGCCAAAAAACCCCAACCCAAACCAAAGATAGGTCCCTAGGCAGGCTAACCAGGCTGCTAGAACAGTACAATCTAATGGAGTATTTAACACACCCTGTGAAGATCTGTTTCTCGCTACATATCAGTCAAGAACAAAAATTACAAAATTTAGATATACAATGCAAAAAATTTACAAATGAAAAAGAGAACACAGTTTCTTGGATAAAACTGAACAGTGTGTATGACTAACCCAGGCTTGTGTAAAAACTTGACAAATATAGCTGAATGGAGAAGGAGGGGGGCAAGAAGGAAAGATACTGTAATACAATTCTATCAGGTTCTTTGAGCTGCACTACCTAATAGATCTAAAGAAAGGCAGTTGTAAAAGAGACAAATAAGAAAACAAAACTTGAGGTATCATCTTGCATCAGAGACTTCTGCCCAATTAATGGGTAAAACTGTGAGACTGAAATTAGACATCTGGATGTTGATGCAAGCAAGTGCAAATTGGCAAATTGTTAGGAAAGAAGATACCCTTCCAGAAAATATCCTCAGAAAAATGTTCCTAGGAAGAAGATAGAACAGAGATCTTCAGCTAAGGCAGTGGTCAATTCTGGAATGCAGGCATCTTTGAGTGCATGGCTATTTACCAGAAGTGGATTCTCTTGAGGAAAAGATTAGGACTGACAAAGAACACGTCCAGGTGACCTTCACAACTACTGTATAGATATAACTTCTAGCATCTTGGCAGATATAAGGAGTTTAACTGAATGACTTCGTATACCCCACAATCAAAAGGTGATCCCATCATCAGTCTTCTTCTCATCGTTCCAGTAGAGCAAAGCAACAAGACAGGCACAATGCAAAGTACAGTGCAAAATGCCCTCTCTATATCACAGCAATAGTCATGAACTGCAGAAACCTCTCTGGAGGCAGGGAGTGGACAGCAAGGGCAGAAGAACACACATCATTCGCTCAGGAAATGAACCTGGAAGCGCCACGTGCTTTTTGTCTCATCACTGAACAAGAGTAAAACAGAGCGCATCTAGTTCGTTCTAAGTATCTGAAACTGTGACAGCTTGTGAACTGCCATGAAGCTGCATCTGAAGCAAGAGGACGTCCGCAGCTCACTAAACCAGCAGTTGATACCTTTATCAGGCTTCATTTTAACCTAAACATTTAGGCTTCTCTCATGAAAACTCTCTTCTTCTATATTTGAAGTTAACCTTTTCCTCCTGTTAGCTTTATTTTTGTTGCACTTCCTTCCCATGCGCTATACTCACAGTGAAAATTTGTTTTCATTAAAATAAAATCTGAAGTTTAAAAAAAAAGGGGGGGGGACCCAAAAGCTATAAGCCTATCAGATAAACCAGTATTAGGAAGGGAATGAAGGGGGGAACTAGAGAAAGAAAATGACTTGGCAAAAACATGCAGTAGGTAAAAGCTTCCAAAGGAAAGCAAATCCCAGAGTTAAAGGGGTTAAAGAGATTAACAGGACTTAAGGAGGATGAGGAAAAGAAAAAGTCCAAGCAGAAAATAGGTCTGAGGGTTATATAGGGTTTAGAGGAATAGATCAAATGAGCTTAAAAGAATAGCAGAATCCACTTGTTTGGGGTTTGTTTGTTGGGTTTTTTTCAGTTTAAGGGAACAAAAATAATATTGTATCTGGACATTTAAGAATAAAGATCCATGTAGTGGTTAGCTACTGATAAAAAGCTGCAAAGGAAGTATCTGCAAAACTATAGAGGTTTCACGCTGAGGTGGTAACTTTACTTGTGCACTTGATCAACAGCAGCTAAAGCTTATTTTCCTGTAGCAATTCAAAGTATGCTTTAGAAAGCATGTACGGATTTAGGCTACTTCAAAACGAGCAGCCACAGCAAGCAAACCTTTGGCAGTAGCTTGAGTGAAACAGATGTAGAGCTTGGGTAAGCGTTTCAAACTTTGAAGTTTGTCTTTCACAAAGACTATATTGCACTGGTGGCTGAGTATGCAGAAGAACATATTGCCTCTGCATGTTGAATTGACAACACGTGGAGGAACTTCTCTTTAACAGCGACTGATTTCACAACAACCCCTCAAACGTTGCAAATCACAGAACTCTCAGTAGCATGTGGGGATCCCAGGTGCTTATGGGGATCTTAAGTAGCTGCTTGTGTTTTGGAGTTATCTAAGTTACTTGAGAATTTTTATTGAAAAATGGCATCAGTATATTCTGATATTCTGATATTCTGGAGCGAGTCCAGCGAAGGGCAACCAAGATGATTGTGGGACTGGAGCACCTCCCTTATGAGGAAAGGCTGAAAGAGCTGGGACTCTTTAGCCTGGAGAAGAGAAGGTTGAGGGGGGACCTGATTAATGTTTACAAGTACCTAAAGGGTGGGTTTAAGGAGGACGGAGCCAGGCTCTTTTCAATGGTTCCCAGCGACAGGACAAGGGGCAATGGGCACAAGCTAGAACATAGGAAGTTCCGTTCAAATACACGGAAAAACTTCTTTACAGTGAGGGTGACAGAGCACTGGAACAGGCTGCCCAGGCAGGTGGTGGAGTCCCCTTCTCTGGAGATTTTCAAGACCCGCCTGGATGCAGCCCTGAGGGATGTGCTTTAGGCAATCCTGCTCTAGCAGGGGAGTTGGACTAGATGATCTCTAGAGGTCCCTTCCAACTCTGAAGATTCCGTGATTCCGTGATTCCGTGATTCAGCAATTATTACTTTTGAGGTTTTTCTGACTCCAGTGAGATAGCAATTAAGTCCATGAATTGATATTGAGCAGTAGTATTGCTGAAACAAATGTCTGTTCTGCTTCCTGCCCCTGCCACAGGCACCAATGGCTCAGTGCTGAAATAAATCTAAAAAAAAGAAATACTAGAACACCAAAAAATACCCCAGGTATCTTTCAACTGGATCAGCTTTCCAGTTTGATTTACTGTGGTGGTGCAACATCTGACCTAATGAAGAAACATTGCTAATTTTCATTCTACTTTTTACGGCTTTTTCCACTAGTAATGCAAAAATAAAATCACTATTTTTTTCCTAGTTTGTAACAATCAAGTTATTTTCAAGAAAAAACAGAGTGAAAGGAATAGCTCGTTCCTGTATCTTCCTTCTCTGTTCCCTTCTTGTACCTCAGGGTCCTCCCTCCCTCATCCATGGCTCCTGGCCATATAGTCCTGCACATTCCCTTGCCTTCTCTCTGGCACTCATCAGACAATTCTGTGAGTCAGTTCAATTCATTAACCTAGCAGAGAAGACAGTCCTCTTTTTCCTGGTAGAGTTGTTTTCTGGCAAATTGACATGTTGCATGAGCTCACAGAGGAATCCAGAGAACACAAGAGTTTGTGCAAGGTAAAAAGTACGCGCAACTTCTGACTGGAAGCATGGAGAGTGGAAAACAGGGGAAAAGTATCGTCAGCTTCCTCTCTTTCAGGGTCTGAGCTGCCAACACCCCCAAGTCCTTCTCCTCGGGGCAGCTTTCAATCCATTCTCTGCCCAGCCTGCATTTGTGCTTGGGATTGCTGTGACCCAGGTGCAGGACCTTGCACCTGGCCTGGTTGAACTTCATGAGGTTTGCATGGGCACACCTCTCAAGCCTGTCAAGGTCCCTCTGGATGGTATCTCTCCCCTCCGGTGTGTTGACTGTGCCACACAGCTTGGTGTTGTCGGCGAACTTGCTGGGGGTGCACTCAATCCCACGGTCCGTCTTGCCAACAAAGATGTTAAACAGCATGGTCACAATAGTGACCCCTGAGAAATGCCACTCGTCATTGGTTTACACACTTGGACATCAGGCTGACGACCGCAACTCTTTGAGTGTGACCATCCAGCCAGTTCCTTATCCACTGAATTGTCCATCCATCAAATCCATGTCTCTCCAATTTAGAGACAAGGATGGAGTGTAGGACAGCGTCAAGTGCTTTGACAGGTAGATGACTGGACTTGTGTAGTTTGATTCACTGTCCCCAGCAGTGTGAAAATATTTGTTCACAAAGGAGACCAGTCTACATACAATGAAATAGTGTCCAACACAAACACTGTTGAAAGGGAGCTAGAATACTGTCACAAGCTGTAACCACAGGCAAGTCCAATGCTGCACGGCCAAAGGTCCTTTAAGCAAAAGCGAATGCGTTTGATCCCAAGTAGTTAATCTTCAGAAGCTATACAAAATGGTTCATAAGCATGAAAAAAAAAAAAAAAGATTCTCAAGGGCAGCTTTCAGATTATTAGCTATTTTTCAAGACTTCTGTTATATTATTAACCTGAATTTGTATAAATAAATGACAATCAGAGATAGGAAGAGAGGCGTAACCCAATGAACTTTCATGTTAGCACCAAGTCCCCACAGGCTTTTGATAGCCAGTAAGCTTCCTTACTGCTTTCTCTCCACATGCAGTAACTGTTTTGATGGTTTTGACATTCAGGGAGGACAAGTTACCTCTTTCGATGAGATCAGTCAACCAAGAAAAGGATGTGGACGTGGCATGGGATAGAGGAAAGAAAAATGAAATCCTCACAATAGAAATCAGTTATACTAGATAGTGCTATTTTTATTAATGAGATTCAGAACAAAAAATGCT
This sequence comes from Rissa tridactyla, assembly GCF_028500815.1. NCBI lineage: Eukaryota > Metazoa > Chordata > Aves > Charadriiformes > Laridae > Rissa > Rissa tridactyla. The sequence continues at coordinate 105,470,124 of NC_071467.1, read as the reverse complement.
CAATGCTCAGTATCTCACTAACAACTAGATTTTGTATGATTATATGATATGACATCTTGATTCAGACAAAATTCAAACAGAACTACAAGAGCTCAAAGAATAAGGGCATTATTAAATAGGACTTGACATAGTATGATCTTAACTCATTAAGCCTCAAGATATTAGAGCTTAAATTATGCTTTCATTAAGAACTGAATTGGGTGTTGAAAGTGAACCACTGCACAAGGAGCAGAATAAGAATTGAATTAAACTCATTAGGTAACAATAGTAAAGGATCCAACCTTCTTTCTAGCAACACATCATCCAGAAGTTTTTTCTCCTCTCAGTTTTTCCTTAAAATTGCACGGAAGAAAATCCAAGCAACTTTGATGTGCTGCTAGCTTTCCTAGAATTTCTTTCTTGCTTTCCTCTTGGGATTTTGTGATGTTCCAGCACAAAGCCTAGCTCCATATCTAATGTCTAATATTATTCAAGTTTTTTAATTTGCAGGCAGGATCTTTACAGCTACGAAAATGGCCATTTCACCTACGCTGGGCCAATCCACATCAGAGCGTCATGAAAAGAACAACGCAAGATGGTGGCAAGGCGAAGGGTGTGTATTGCAGGGACATGGTTTTAAATCACAATGAAGCTCAAATAAAACCACAAGTGCAATTTGAACATTTTATTGCTTGTTCTGATAGTGAAAGATGTCTGTTTCTCACTCTATTTCAGTGAGGTCTCTGACAAAACGCCCATCCTAATTCAGAAGTTACACTGTTCAGTAGAAAGAAAAAAAAGTCACCAACTGAAGAAAAGAAAAATGAAGGGAAAGGGATAGAAAAAGCAACCTTTAATTCACATAGAACATATTCACTCATGGGCCGAGGCCAATGGTATGAGGTTCAACAAGGCCAAGTGCTGGGTCCTGCACTTGGGTCACAATGACCCCATGCAGCGCTACAGGATTGGGGCAGAGTGGCTCAAAAGCAGCCCAGCAGAAAAGGACCTGGGGGTGTTGGTCGACAGCCGGCTGAATATGAGCCACCAGTGTGCCCAGGTGGCCAAGAAGGCCAACAGCATCCTAGCCTGTATCAGGAATAATGTGGTGAGCCGGACTAGGGAAGTGATCATCCCCATGTACTCGGCACTGGTGAGGCCACAACTCAAATACTGTGTTCAGTTTTGCGCCCCTCACTACAGGAAAGACATTGAGATGCTGGAGCGTGTCCAGAGAAGGGCAACAAAGCTGGTGAGGGGTCTGGAGAACAAGTTTTATGAGGAGCAGCTGAGGCAACTGGGTTCATTTAGCCTGGAGAAAAGGAAGCTGAGGGGAGACCTTATCACTCTCTACAACTACCTGAAAGGAGGTTGCAGCAAGATGCGGGTTGGTCTCTTCTCTCAAGTAACAAGTGATAGGACAAGAAGAAACAGTGCTACGTTAACATTTGGACTCAATGATCTTAAAGCTCCCTTCCAACCTAAACGATTCTATGATTCTAAGAGAACTGTACTATTTAAAAAAGAAGAAAAAAAAGAAAAACAAAAAAAAACCCAGGAAATCTATACTTGTTTGTTGTGCAAAATAGTCCTCCTAATCTTTGCCTACAATTTAAAAAAGCACATACACAAAAAAAATTTGCATATACTTGAGATGTATACAATTGACATTTCAACACTTTAAATCATATTCTTGCTTTGTGTACAGCATTGTTGAATCAGCTACAAACCTGCAGAAACATCATTACTTCAACCTGGAACAAAGCCAGTTAGTTCACTCAAAAACTGAATGCACACAAAAATTTGGGGAAAAAGTATTTTCCTATCATTCAGAAAAAAACAGGGGGGGAAAAAAAGAAAACAGGAGGTGGGAAACAAACAGGAAATCTATGAGTCCAAGCTAATTCTTGCTGATATGAAAAATTAGGAAGTAAGCTGAACTTAAACAAGTATTATAAGAATTTTTTTTAAAAATGTCCAGTCTTGCATTTTTTAAACCTCCTTCACATCACAAAACAAACTAAAGGCCAAAGATAATCCAGCTACCAAATCCAAGTTTTCAGATATATCTCTAAATCTGCATTTGTTCTCATTTGGTAGACATCATGCTTTCTAGTTCAGATTATATACAAGTAATCTAGAACGCTGTGCATGTAAATGAAGGTTTTTAAGCAACAAAGAGTTTTAATTGGTGGGCACGGTATTTTTGAAAAGCACATATGCAGAACTGTAACCTGCTCAGAAATCATGTTGAAAATTAATTCTCTAAAGTGAGGTGTTCAAAAGAATGTCAGAAGACAAACTCTATGTCAAGAGCACAGTATTGCTCGGTTCACCTTTCGCAATAGCTTTGATATGGTTTTACCACAGTGAATGAATAGGGGAACACCAAACACATTGAATTCTTCTCATAGACATAATAAAATGCTTTCAAGTTAACCTGAAACTGAAGCATAGTGAAAAACATCCCAAAAAAATCAAATAGGCCAACATTTTTCAGACAGCTGATCCTGCAATCAGGTGAGAAGAAACCAAAAAACCCAGCAAATCAAAAACATAAATAACTATAAACTGAGGCTGTTTCCGTTCAGACCAAAGAATACATGTAAGACAACTGTCATGTCAACAGGATCCTTATTTGAGCACATATTTCATTTTTTGTATGGATCCAAAGAAGCTCATTTGGCACTGAGTGGTCGGACATCATATATATCCTGCGTTCTTGGAAAAAGCTCTGTTGCAACATTACCATAAAGCAACAATGCACCTATCTATTTATTACCTATCTATTACAGTAGTTACTTCTCTCTGCTCACTCAAGCATCAATGTCATTTCCAGAAAAATCTTACTGTTCTTTGGCAGAACAGGCACTGAAACAACCTCCATGAGAACGTATAGAGCGATGAGCAGTTTCTAACTACTGGACTTTTCACATTGAAGCTGAAAAGGCTCATGTTCTGATAACACTTATAGCTGGTCTCAAAACATTATTGCTCATGTGTGCCATAGAGATATACACAAATGCAGAAGTAAATACTGCTTTTCTGTTTTCCGTGCCTTCTAATCAAGTACCGGTTCTGGACTGTTTCCCTCCTTATTAATTTCTCCAGTAGGAAATTTCTCTTTCTTACAGAAAGAAAATTGGGGCTAGGCGTAGCTGTCAATGCAGATGGGAAGTCTTCAAGCTAAATTATACAGCAGCAAAAGCTGTATAACACTTGCATATAAGAAAGGCGGCACCACATTTCTTCTACAGATCCACAAGTCTAAAGACAATTCCATATATATGCTATATATATGGAATTCCATATATATATATTCCAATGCACAAAATATTCTTTGATAAGTTCCTCTGCTATGCTTCTATCATTTCTCCTTAACCATATCTTGTGGAGATAGGTATCTTTGCACCACTTAGGGAAAAATAGCTAACGCATCTGCCTACTTACTTATTTTGTATATCTCAAGAGCCATCTCTATGCAGTTACCATCCCAACACAAAGTTGCAGTAATTGACAAAGCAACCATCAATCTGAATTAAGATTCCCCTACTAAACATAACAAGGAACATCTGCAGGAAGTGCAAAGTACCTTGCAAGTTATAAGTGTAGGCCCTTGTGTGGCCTAAACAATTCAACGTAGGCAAAGCAGAGACTGAATAGAAAAAAAAAAAAAAAAAAGAGAGCGTTTGCAAACCAGAGCTCTATGAATTTCCTGATAAAAATCCTAAAAATCCCAAGATAACTCTACCACAGAAAGTCTGCCAAACAAAAAGTTACGATAAAGCTACATCCAGCTTCAGAAATAAGCCATTCTGATTCTGAGGCAGTACTCCTTGGGGTGAGAGAGATCGGTCCTCTCTGAGTTCAGAGAGGGAAACATTTTTCTTTACCAATGGAAGTCTCAGTTGCACCACAGAATCTGCAGAACAGTCCATGCCAACATCTTGGCACTTTGTAAAAGCTATAAACAGACAGTGACCAAATTATCTATGGGAATCTATGTCCTCCCCTGGATTAAAGGTTTGTTTATCAGTCTTCACATTGCTGACTCATGTGCACCCGAAACCAATCCAAAAGAAACGCAGAAAATTCTGAGAGTTAACACCAATACAGATACTCTCTCATTTACATCGTGCTTCTCCCAATTCAAAGCGCTAGCTCTATTTGAAAGATCCAAAAGCTTACAATAAATGGAGGCTTACCCACATGGTTTTCTATCTTGCAGACATCATCACCACAAACCAAAATGACAAGGAACAATTAGGAAGCCTCCAAGATGTTGGAATGAATTGTGAAGGCAGAGAGGAGACCATGAAAGAACAAGCATACATTCTTTTAGAAATCTGTGACTTATTTAGATCAACAGCTACTGAAGGAAGGTATCAAACCAGTGCTGCGGAAGATTCCAACAATTTTGAAAATGTTTAACATAACTTCAGTGACTGAACTAAGGAAGCAGCTAGAGTTACTGAACTATTAGGGGAAATTTCTGCCAAATTTAGCCTCTCTCTTACATCTCCTGCAAAAATCTATCAGGGCAGAGGACCTCCCTGCATGCCAGGATGAAATTAAGCTCTCCTTAGACGCATCCAGTCAAACAACGTTGCTGTGATCAGATACCACCAAATAGTTAATAGTGTTTAATAAGCTCAAAATACCTTAGAAGCTTTTCCTTCCAAAAAACACCCCTCACAATGCAACCAGCTATACCCAACACCAGAAACCTTCTTGAAAGGGAATAAGAACTCCCTTTCAATGCATCTCTTTTTTTGTTTTCTGTCAGGTCACAACTCCCCAGCCTTTGAATACAAACTGCTAAATACGTGCTGCCCGCTTGACTTTTGCTTTGTACAAAGGGCACCTTCTGCTTCATTTCCAAACAGGAATCGTTGCATAATTACATTAGCAATACCTAGCAGCTCTTAGTTACTTATATTCAGGAAATAAGGCTTCACATAGCAATTCAGGAAAAACAATTCAGAAGCTGACATTTTCTTCAAAGCCACTGATTTTACAAGCTAAAGCAAGAAAGTCAAGTACTGTTTCAAACTGTCATTTGCTGACAATATGGTATTTTGGTGCAAGGAGGATTTTCAATGTAGTAATATCCATTCCCGCAATGTTTGGTACAGGAGAGTAAGTTTTCTAAATTGTGGCCAGTTAACGGTGCAATTCGTATTGGAATTCTGTGCTCTTATTCCGGTGCATGTCAGGAGACTGGCTTCCCCCACCAGATTCTTATATATCTGTTTATTTGTAATTTAATATCTTCTGAAAGAGGACTGCTGATGATTTTCCATGGGAGCTAATCCAGCACCTGGTCTCACGCTCCACCAGCACTGCCTGTATCATAAGCAAGTCAGGTATATCCTCATTGCCTAGAAAGCAAAACTGCAAACTGACTCTTGCAGGAAAACAGGATGACATAAAAACAATATATTAAGACAATGCCATGTACATACATAGTGTTAAACTCTATGTGCCGGACAGCATATACCAGCCGGTGCAGGCCTATTGTGGACCCCCCCCTCCCCCCATAACAAGCAACAGACAAACACCTTTGCAGGGTTATGTGCTGGTAATTTTTATCACAGAGCCTCTATATTAGGTATGTTTATACAAGTAGTTAATTTAAAACTAGCTTAAGTACTTGATGCCTTTATTTACAATTGAGTTAACTTGTCACAGTAAGGACAGCAAAACCAAAAGGAGCTCAGCAGTAACTGGTCCAGGCCAACACTCTGCTTCAATTACTGAAAGTCTGATAGGGTAGAATATAACCAAAGTAAGCTTTATGCATTTGCTAAACATCTTATTCTACACAGGTCAACAAAGCCCCGTTGAGACCACAGCTACAAAAACTAGTGTCTTTGTGCCTTTCTACCCTGCAGCAGAGGTAGGGTGTCCACCCCTTTAGAGGTATCAGAAGTCAAATCCTCTCACTCTTCAAAGCTCCAAAAAGCCTCACAGATTTTCAGTGGAGCTCAATGAAGATGACAAGCAGAAATGTTGGCCATAATTCTTCTGAGTACAGGCAAAACGGGCACACTTTGTGTGCTTTATTTTCTTAAGCATCAGCATACAACAATTAACTCAATAATGCTGTTGAGAGGTTAGTCAATACTGTAACTCCTTTAAAAATCACTATGTATGTACGTTAGAGAAGCTGTGCTGTTCAGCAAATGACTTCTTCCAAGATTAAGAGATTACACTTGCAGCAAGCACGTAGAGGAATCCAATCAACACTTGGCATAAATTATTTGGATAACTGTCTCCAGAAAGTACATCTTGCTATCTTCTCTGTCTCAAGGCTTTGACAAATGGAGTTGAAACACTTCCAAAAAGGGCAAATGCCGTGGTAGATAACATGAAGTCCCTGTCCCCAACATTAAAGACATCCAGTTCTCTATGGGTAGCCCTTAGTCTGATAGCTCTTATGTACCTTTACCTCAGGTGACAGACACTTCACTGTCCACCTGGACTATGCCTTTCACAGATTAGTACCTTAAAGACGTAGAACTAGAATGACTGGGTAACACAGTGTAGCAATTAAGAGGGGAATAAAAGGAACAATCTCCCAAGTATTCATGCATTCATTGATTGGTCACAGAACACAGGACTAAATCAGAAAATTATTAAAATCAGACAAACTGTTCAAAACCGCCCATGTTGATTGAAGCCGCAGTCAGATAGATTTGCAGGTCAAACTCAAAACCAGGCTGTTAAATCGGCAACCAGAGTTCATCTTATCAGTACAGCAGGAGGAAAACCAAACAGCTTCTTTAATTGATTGCTTGGTATCCTTTCTGTAGCTTTCATTTCATTTGGCTAGTGGAGACCCAAGCTGTCACATACTGTTGTCTTGACAAAAAAGATCAAGCTAGTTCTGTGCATTTTAGTTCAACAGCTTTCCCAGCTATGCCACCCACAATGAAAAGCTCTCCCACTACTCTCATCTGAGGTGAAGCAATGCAAGAAAAGCAGCCTGCCTGGAAGAGGAACTACAGTTCCAGCTTTTCTGTAAAAGTAAGGAAACAATTTCTATTTATTTTTACTATAAAAGCTTAGAAAACCAATCATGCTATTTGTGCTACCTTAATAAAGGATGAGCTGCTGGAGCACATGGCAAATGTATCGGTCCTCTCAAGGAATTACTAAACTGAATACTCTTCACTGTTCATTTTAAACTAATACCAGGATTTACTGGGAGCAAAAAACATTTAATCAGATTATAGTCATTACTCTCAGATTTGCATTCACACCGCTCATTATCTTTAATTACTAGAATTTAAAATGTCTAAACTCAAATCATAGACAGTTCACCACCATTTTCATCCAACACCTATTTTCAATACAATGCTTGAAAAGTATCAAAATTCTTTCTTTTTGGATATACACAAGAATATCACCTAATAGAGTGGCTATCAGCTACCACATGGGGTATACATTTTCTTTCATCATAGCTACCTTTCAGTACCTTCTCCTATCGTTTTCTTATGTTTGAAACTTATCTCTCATCTTACAAAGTACTTCAGATAAAAAATGTAAGACCCTATAAATGACAAGTTACTCCCTGTTTCTTCCTTCGTCTATCTACAGACTTTTTTTAGAATACTCATTCCTTTTGCTAAAACAAAAAACAAAACAAAACCCACCAAAAATACCAACTTAAAACCTTCTCCCTAGACACCCTCTTACAGAGCTGTAAACGCTAATCAACACATACTGCTCGCAAACCTGCAAAACCTTCCATTGATATCAAGCCAAATGAGAATAGCATGACACACGCTATTTTACCTGCAAGAGCACGCTGATCTCCACTTGGATTTAAAGTGCCCCAGGCATCTGTTTCCACACAGCATCCACCACAGGAAGAAAATGGAAATGTTTCAAATTGAGATACAGGAAGACTGAGCATGAGGAGTACCAAAAGAGGGCTCATTATGTTCCCCTAGAGCCACAGAGTAGCTTGGCGTGCAGCAGTAGTAGCTGCTATACAGGGGGAAGTGACTGGACAAGACGGTAAACAGCGCAGTCACCATTTTCCATCTATCCCATACCCCAGAGCCGCGTTCTTGCGGAAGTGAACACACACCTTTTTGTGAAATACAGGCCGCACATGATGATGAGCAAGAGCTGCCTGCCCTCTCCTCTCTGATCCTCTCCTCAGTAGCCTCTTGTATTACTCCCACACTCCTCCGGGTGAGATAAAACTCTCCATTCCCAGCACTACCAGTTTCGTTCAGAAGCTTAACCAACACCACCCCACGCTGAACAACAAAACACCTCAAATACCATGAGGCAGATAAATCCAGGGTTAATTGGCACTAAACTGGGAATTATAATGAGTGTATCTGCAGATCTTGTACAACTGAGTTAGATTCCAAACAATAAGCACAGACCTATCTTGTTTTTTCATACTGATTTTTCAGTTGTGGTGTAATGAACTACGATCACATTACAATATCACTGTATATCGGTTGTTAGCTGAAAGAAAAACAACTTATCTTTGTATGCACTTTTATGATGATATACAAGCTATCAGTTGCATCTTTTACACAGTATAAAAAATACAGCCACTGACAGCACAACAACTGCTCCACTCATTAGCTTACTTTCTTTTTTTAAACAATATTTGCAACTGAAGGGCACAGAATGAAGACCCAAGACATCTGGGCAATGAATTCATGTGTCATGAGAGTCACAGCCTGGTGCCAAAGATCATCACTGTTCTGCAGCTGCTGGTGCCCATGATCACAAATGGCACTAAGTGGTACAACGCTCTGCTGTATGAGCGGAGACAAAGAGATGCATTAACACCTTCATGCCAGATGACAGTGGCTTATCCTTTTCCTTAAGGGTCTTATACTTTCACGTCTGCTTCAAGGAGCGCGCCAGAAAGCTTTTTGCATTTCAAAGCATCTTATAAAGCTTGTGCCATAACCCTGAAAATAGGGCAACAGTGTAAGACTAAAAGATTACCCACGCTTTCAGGACGCTTCCTTCCAGAACAAAGCTGAGGCAAAGGAGGAGGAAGACAATTCAATGCTGCTAGGGCTGTGTTCTTCATTTTCTGCCAGCACTCATTACCATCCTCTTCACAAAGCGCTCAGGTTAAAACACCAAGCCAACGCCAGGAAAGCTGGCGCATTCGCCTGGCACGATGCGAGAGGCTGGACAACGCGGTGAGTGCAGCAGCACACAGCTGTGGCTGCACCGCTTCCACTTCTGCAGCGAGCACAGCCTGCGGCAAGCTCCCCTTAGCTGGGCGCCACGCGGCTTTGCACAGGACGTGGCACCATTCCCAAGAAGGATCTCCAGAGCCAATTAGCGGGAAGTCAACGCAGCAAGAAAAGCTGCTGGACTTCAGGAGTATCAGACATTCAAAACAGACGTGAAGCGCAGAGGTTTTCACCACGCACTCCTCTCTCCACTGAAACAGCTTGCCTGAAGATGTTGTCCGCTGCTTGCCATCACTGAGAAAGACTCACGTTTGATTTAAAGCTGTTCTACAGCTTAAGCAGAAACTTCCTGGCTTGACACAAAACACTGCAGTAAGGTTTTCTGGGTTGTTTTTGCCTGAATTACCAATGTCCAGATAGTGCAGAAACATTCCCTTCCTGCCTTAGGTACTGTGTCTTTTTAGTAACCGGTGGATCAAAGGAAGTCTTGGAGGCAAACACCACCTGACAAAATGGCAGGCTGCAAGCATTTCCCAACTCACACGCTACATCATTAAATCAACGATATTAACACTCTGATGGGAGCGCTGCAAAAATTGGTGCCGGCCGTTCAGGACACAACGCTGCTCTTCAAAATAAGCAGCAGCCCAGTAACAGTACTTGTGCGTAGCAAAGCAGCGGGGCGCTGGGAGCGCCTGCACTGCCGAAAATGCTGGCGACTGGCAGCAGGTGAGGTGTCAATATTACTCCTTACCAGAACGGTGCACGTTTTAGCCGTGCTCTTCCTGGCTACACTCTGTCAACTGCAATCATCCTTCTGAGTTCCTCACTGAAACTGGGTGGCTTTCTGTATTTGCTCCTTCAACCATAAAATTTCAGTATCTAATAGCATTTCTTCCTAGCAAAGGCTGCCACAGAGATCTGTTTATGTAATTAACATGTTCAGGGAGCCTTCAGAATCAGCACCAACATTAGCAATCTCATCAAGGTTTTCAAAATTATGTATTACCTGGTAACACCCAGACCCTTTGTAAAGAATGAGAACCTAAAACTGACTACAAAATTGGGAAAAAACTTCTCAAAGGGCAAGTATTTCCCTTTTTGGTGATTATACCAGGATTCCATATCAAAATGCTTGGGTTTTTTGTTTGGTTGGTTTTTGGGGTTTTGGGTTTTGTTTGTTTGTTTTAAATTCATGGGAATGCATGCATATGCATTAAAAAAAAATAATGCAGAAAGTCATGAACGGAGATCAAGTTTCAAAGAAAAATTTGGATTTCATTTGTGTTTCCACACACAAACGGAAGTGATAAGGAACTGCACTTCAATAAAGCCAGAAAATAGTCAGTAACACCATTCTAATTAATCAGGGTGATAACTTTCAAAGAACTGGTTCCCAGTAACACCACTTGGGTGTTTTAACACTGCAAGTTCTAACTCTATATATAACACCTAAAAATTCTCACCAACTAGTAGTCTGGCTAGAGCATGAGCAAAATACATTAAGAAGGTGCATGTAACATCACTTCCAGGAACAATTTCAAATTAATAAGTTAAACCTGCCTGGCCCAGATCTAACTCCATCAGGATGAGACCATGCAGTGCCCAACCTGAAGGGGCAGATCAGGTGATACACACTTAGCATTTACAAACGACCCTTTCTTTTCCTCCTCTGTAATATTAGCCCCAAACTCCAGCTCCCAAGCATTTCAAGACTCCAAGCAACTCCAAATCAGGGGATCTAGTAGCCTGATTAACACAGCCTTCCACAAAGTTGAAAACAATGTGCCAACACTTCTCCAAGGAATAGTTTTACGTTGGTGGGGAGGATGAAACAGAATAGGAAAGATAGTACATACTCACGTTTTTTTTTAAGCTGGGGTGTTGGTGAATCCTTCTTCAACTTAATGTTAGTTACAACTGGTCTTTAACGAGATTTGCTCCGATTCAGTTGTAAAATAGTCCTCTTAAACTTCTAAATAATGGGAAGAACACAAGAAATGGGGTCTCCCAAGTCAGCCCATTGTGTTTTGGGTTTGTTTTTTTTTTAAGTTGCAGGAAGATGAAAAACTACATCGAATGCACTATGCTTCCATTTACCAGCATCACATCCTAAGCAGACCACATTTTAATTCTTTTAGTAGCTTTATACACATAGACAGATTAAAAATAGCTTAATTACAACTTTTATGGTATATTAGTCTTCTTTACGAGACGGATGATTTCTAGCGCATGTCCCTATTTTAGGAGTCAAACAACACATACACATACTCACGTGCTTTATTCCTATAAAATTTCCCCTCTAACTTCAGAATGGGAAGTTAATTCCTATTGTTTACACAGGAACATAAAGAAACTTTTTTTTTTCCCTGCCACAGTCATCATATACCGTAACCAGCCCCTGACCGTCTTGGTGGCCCCACACTGGGCTTGTTCCAGTGTATCAATCTTTCTTGCACAAGGGAGCCCCAGACTGGGCACAGCACTCCATATACAGTCTCACAAGCACCAAACAGAAGGGAAGGGTCACTTCCCTGTACCCGCTGGCCACACGTTTACTCATGTAGCCCAGGATGCAGCTGCCCTTGCTTGCTGCCAAAAGTCACTCACTGCAAGGACTGCTGACTCACGTTCGACTTATTGTCCATCACCATCTCCAGAGCTGCTTCCTAGACTATCAGCCTGCTATCCAGCCCATACCTCACCAATTTAGCGATGATGCAACCGGGGCCAAGGCCTCGCCATAATCAAGGTATAGTACACATCTTTGCCCACAGTGTTAGTCATTTCATCATAGAAAGCAATGAGGTTGATCAGGTATGACTTGGCAAATCCATGCTGTCTGCTCCAAATCAACTTGTCCTTTGTGTGCTAAGAAAGGCCTTCCAAGACAATTTGCTTCACAACCTCCACAGGGACTGAGGTTACGCTGACTGGCCTGTAGTCACCTGCATCCTCCTTCTGGCGGATGTGTGCACTGTTTGCCTTTTTCCAGTCACTGGGAACCTCCTCCAGCTGCCAGGGCCTTTTGAAGGTGCTAGGCAGCAGCTTTGCAATGACATTGCCCAGCTCCTTCAGCGCCCTTGGATGCATCCCACCTGGTCCCATCAACTTGTCTAATTGGCTCAAGTGATTCTTAACTCTGTCTTCCTTTACTGTGGGTACTGCTTCATGCCCACAGGCTCAGGGACCTGGGAATCCTGAGGGCAAGCCCTACCAGTTGTAAAGGGAATCCAAAAAAGGCATTGAGTATCTCTTCCTTCTTCATGTCCCTTGTCACTAGCTCCCCTGCCACACCGAGCAGTCAGCTCACACTTTTGCTACCAGCGTACTTACAGAAACCTCTCGTGTCGTCCTTCACCTCCCTTGCTAGTCTCAAGTCCCGCCGAACTTTGGCTCTCCTCACTCTGTTCCTTCATGCATGGGCTATATTCCTCCCGCATAGCCTCTCTCTACTTCCTTTTTGTGTTTGAGCTCAGTCAGAAGCTCCACGTTCACCCATGCTGGCCTGTTGCCATGCTTGCCCAACTTCCTGCGCATGGGAATGGACCCTTGTTGTGCTCTGAGGACTCCGTCTGCAAGATCAACCAGCTCTCCTGGGCCCCCCTGCCCTCCAGGGCATTTTCCTGCAGGAAACCGAACAGGCCAAGATCTGCCCTTCTGAAGTCCAGGTCTGTAATTCTGTTATTCACCTGGCCCACTCCTCTCAGGATCCTAAACTTTACAGTCACCCGCTTGCTGCAGACAGTGCTGCCTCATCCTTTTACATCTTAATTATAAACTTCAATCCATGGAAAACAAAAGACAAAGTCTACGCTGATGTTTAACAGTCTAGAAAATACTTGTTTGTTAATCAATAAAATGTTACTTATGTGTTACCTACTTAAGTAACAGTTACTTATATAACTAACACAGATTTCACACAGCCGCTTTTATAAATGAAAAACAGGGAATTTTAAATGATGGTGCAGTATGATGAAATTAGGCTGACTTAAAAAAGGCAAAAAGGGCAAAAAACCCTCCAAAACCCCAGGAAGCAAGATCTCCTATCAGACCCCTACTTCTACTCTAAACCAGTAGAAGTCCCCATAGTCCACAAGCGGCATAGGCCACAAAGTGTAGCAAATACCAAGCAAGCTGCTATATAGTACCATGTATGATATCATGCGGCATTCCGCATCAGCTGGGAAATGAATCACCCACCACTGTTATCTGTAAGTTTTCACGTGATGTCTAATCACACAAAAAGGTGTTTTTAAAAGCATAATCAGCATCCATCATTAGGGGTACAGAACTTACCCATTTTGCATGCACAAAACAAGCCCGCGTAACAGCAAGTGAATCTAAATCCATCTTTCTTCTCATAAGTGATCACTGTTTCACTTTTAGAATTTATGCCTCTTGGCAGAAGGGGGAGAAGAGCTGATTTTTTTTTTTTTTTTAAATGAAAAGCTTTTCAAGGATAAAGTGCAAAAGACAACATTACATTTGGCATCTTGGACAAGAAAGGACTGGATCTTAATTTCAATTAAAATAAAATATAGATGATGTGGTAAAGAACACTTTCTGTTGTAACTTACCTACATTTCTACATATAACTGCACTTCTTCACAATTTGCCTGGAAGAGTTAGATTTATTAGCATAGATTATGCTCTGCATACTATTTTATATCCACTTAAAACTTATTTCCTGATACAGACATATTAAAGTACACAAGTTAACTGTTATGCCTATTTCATGCATGAAGTAGGATTACATAAATCAGATTCTATGTCACTTTTAAAAGAATCTCTCCAGTAAGGAAGTAAAACACAACTTACAGCTACTATGTGCTTAATTTATATATAAAGACCACTTCATATCTACTTACGTATTTTAAAAATTTAAGAGGGGCTTCAGTAAGATCTCTGTTAAATACAAATTACTTCAGCGAAACCTCAGGGAGAGAGAGTTATTTTGAATGAGTGCGGGCGTCAAAGTAATACTCCTTTCAACTATATTAAGAAAGCAAGATGCATCGTAATTGTTCAATACAAAGAAAAGGCAACAATTCTATTACAGTTGACAAAGGGGGAAAGCATGTACTCATTCTTGCCAAGAGTTATCTTGCCAGCTAATTAGAGCAAACATTATCTATTTTAATTCTTCCACAGTCCCGCAGTGGTGGTGAACTACTGCTGAATTAAGACCCAGATGGTCCCAGGTACAAGCACTCCTGTAGGGACTTGACTGATCCAGACTGTGGGAACTCAGCGAAACAGCTGACTGGGCAAGATGTACTAAGGATAGAGTATGGGTGGGACTGCTCAAAAGTAAGGGCACAATAAAGTGTGTTGTGAAGATTCTCCATGGGAACAAAACCTTCCTTTCTCAAAAAGATGGAGGAGAGTTTTCTGGCCTTTAGAACACATGGCTTCCTCAGCAACAAGAAAACATGTTAAAGCAACATAAGAAACTATTAATGGAATGTGAGAGGACAATTATGCTTTCACTTGATCTTTTACCAAAAATATTTTAGAGGGAGGGGAGTAAGGTATATTTACAAAGCTTCTGTAGATTAACTAGCCTTCAATAACAATCCAGTATAGAACCACAAAAATTTGTTTAAAATTTAACACATAGTAACATCAAAACAAACAAATGTTTCCATGGAGACAACTACCTAAATAAATGCTCACAATGGATCCAAGGTGTGACGTCACTCAGGCCTGCCTGCAACCATAGTAACATGCCAGTGTAAACAGAAATATTTTTATTTTTCTACCTAATAATGTCATAGAATTAGCAGTTTTATGGCAGTACTTAAACCATATTCTTGCAGTGCTGAGTGGGAACACTTCTAAAATAAGAGCAGCGGTATTTATATCAGGGCTATTACTATTACCATATTAACTACATACAACAAGTGAAGTAATGTGTATGGCATACCTAACATATCAAATTTGCCAGAGCAGTTGTTGACCCCAATAAACAAAGAAATTTAAGTTCCTAAGGCAACATGCCAGAATGCTGGTCAGAGATCAGTAACATCTATTCTTCTTGGGTACTGTGCTTTCCTTGATACAAAAACCCTGAAGTTCTTAGACTGTTGTGTCTCACTGTCTTGCTGGATTAAGAAGAAGAATGTAGCCACATGTTGCTTTTGATACCAAATGCAGAACTTCTGTGCCCTTCTCCTGTGTCACCAATGAGCTTGCTTTCTCCAAGGCAACAAGATTCACTAAACCCATATTTGCACTCTGCAAGCACAACAAAAGACACACAGCCTACAGACTTCTGCAACTCTGGAAGAGTAACATAAAAGAAATAGTCGGTTAACGAGGATAAATTCCAAGAAGGAAGACAATTGCTTCGGTTACTAAAAAGACACACATGGAATTTCCATTTTCATGAAAACCATCCATTTTCAGATGCTGTTGTATGTCTGCAAGTTGTATGTCTCTAAATTCAGTAGACCCAGATTGCATTATCCCTCTTACTTTGCAAAATATAAAAGAAAGATGTCTATATAATGTTCAGACAGTATGTGAAAAAGGAGTGCTTGAAATGATCTAATATTACTAAGATATTTATACTAAACCCTACATTTTAGCAGAAGCCTGACCTACAGGGAAATTGAAGTTATTATCATTACAAAAATGGTGAAATACTATTTTTGGTCCTGTTAGTAAAATTTCACATACAGTAATTTATTAAAACTTTCCTTCTCATAGAATATGATTGTTACTTATCCTTGCCTTCAAGTATGGCAGTGAATTTAGGGACCTGTTAAAAAAAAATTACTTCCTAAAAAAAGAAGGCTTAAAATATTTAAAACAATGATATGAGCAGGTTTTTCATAAAAGGGGTTGCTTCATTTTTGCCAAGAGACAAAGCCATCCTGATACCAATTAGCAAAAGAGATTTTTACATTAACTTTAAGCTATCTTTGAAATGAAAGTTTACCCTGCAATCATAGCGTTACAGTTGTATGCAGTCCAATGAACATATGAAGAAGAGTCCAACATCTCAAGTTTTGACTGTGAAACCGTAAAATACAGTAAGGAAAGCTCACTACGTAATTGCATTTACAGTTATATACACTTTTGTTGGTTTTGCTGCATTTTTAAAAGATTTCATCCCATAAGATATTGTAAAACCCTGTAATTCATTCTTCACAGTTTCTTTTGCTTTAGCAGGTGCAACATGCATAGAAAGATAACAGTATCATATGAGATGTCTTTATTGTATGTTCTTATAACCTAAAAATAAAAAAAATAAAAATACTTTTTTACTTATTATAGAAATGGCAGCTTATCTCAACTACAATCCAAATACTTGTCATAAATGTAGGTGGTTTTCCTCGGATCTCTAGGGATGCAACTTTTAAATATTCACATGCATGGCTACTCCCACAAGTAGGCCTTGGCTTTTCATTTCAAGTAATTCTATTACAAAATTCATTGCTGATTAATTTCTTGTGTTTTCTGAACTGACAATAGAAAGTTTTTAAAATAGAAATGGAAAAAAAAGACAGAAAAAGACATCTCTTAAATCAATTTTTAACACACAACTTATATTACAATCCACCACATTGGAAGGATTTGTAAGACCCTTAAGGACCTACAAATTACTATTAAACAAAAATACTTGGAGGGGAGGGTGGGTAGGGGGTGGGGGAGGGCGGAGATCACCCAGTTTACATCTTTACAAACAATGCAATTCTAGCAATTCTTATTTCACGTCTCCTATTGTGCATTCTTTGCATTAGACCGTTCCTCCTTCTCATCCTAAATTACATACAAATGTTGTCCTTACATGAAGGCCTTCAGCAGACCTTTTACACAAGATAAATAGACAGATTACACTTCAGTCTGACCTGCCATCCTCATGCAGAAGGAAAACAGCTTTCTGCACTTATTTTCTTATTTGTAACAAAGGTTTACCAGAATTTTCTCAACCTTCATAACAACATAAACTTAACCTTAATTGACCTAATCTCTGAAAGACAGACATATAGTCCCAGTTTTGAAAAAGTACCACGGATATTCAAAACTTTCAGAAGTTTTGTTCACCTGATTTGGCGAAGGTGGGGAAGGGGGTGTTGAGTCTACAAAAATGTTCATTATTTCTCAGGACTGAACTGATAAAATCTCTTCTGCAGCAGAGGAAGTTACTGATCAGTGAATAAAACACTATCTTTCAGTAGCTCTTAGGTAAACCTATCTGTTACGAATTTCCCTGTTACTTTACCCTGACTATCAGCAATGTGTATAGTTCCTACCTATTTTGGCAGTATCTGTAGCAGAACAATAAATGAAGCCTGGGAGAGCTAGCAAGATGACAAACATGGGCTTTATACACAGACATAGTAATTCATAAATCCAAAGAACAATTCTACTAGATTAATTATTTTCTAGTGTTTGAATAACATCTGACGTTGTCATAAACTGTAAGTATAGCTGGCTAGAAAACAAACCCTGCTAAACACAGTGGTTTCCCAGTAATAAACCCAACAGAAAACCTGTTTAGAAGTTCTGTCACAATGCTAGATGGCAATTGCAGTTGGGTATGACAAAGATATCTTCTTATATTTGGGTGTGTTCCCTGGACAGACTACAACTGCCAAGATCCACCAGCTTACCATAAGAATCCCAGGCCAAAGTCCATCTTGGGAGACACAGTCTAGCTGAAGAACTTAGGAACAACAGTGAAGTACAGAACCTTCTGACACCCATAAGCATAACGCTTATTGAGGCATGGAAGCAGTACTCTGCACTTTCTGGGGAGCCGGAAATTCTTTTATAGTGTTTAATGTTTTTCATTCAACACAGATGGGGAAACACTTGGGCTGTCAAAAAACCCTAGTGCTCTGCTGGGAAAAATGCTTGTAAAATGGAAACGAGCACGAGTTTGTTTTGCAAGTATGCCTGTTTTGATGCATCACCAAATCTATCATTATCCTTTAGCTTAGGGTTAAACGTGAAGCAAAAAGAGAAAGCAAGGAGACGTAATTGTCTAAACATGCTCAAGAAACCCTGTATACTCAGCCCATGCATAAGCCTCCTAAGTTACAGCACATTACTAACACCTGAGTAACTACAGCCATTAAATCTTCCCTTGTTAAAAAACACTATAATAAATGTAATCTAGACTAAAAAGAATTGCTGACATCTTGCTCTCAAGAACAAAAATGTAAAAAAACCTCCACCCAACACTTAAGAAAATGTGAAGTATACCTACTGAAAGCATGCACATGAAAAAACAGACCTCCTCAGTAAAGACAGCAAATCTCAGCTATCGTAAATTTCCCCATCTGCCATTTAAGCAATATTAATTTTAAAAAAAAAGTTTAAAAGAGAAGAATATACAAAATACATGTTATACGTATGTATACAGGTGAGGAACGAGCAAGTAATTAATACGCAATTAAGATAAAAAAGCTTTTGCATTCGAGGCAGTTACCTTCTAAACTATTAAATGCTAGACATAAGAGCGTTCTTCTTCCAAGAGGAATGACAACGCTTAGCAGCAGTCACAGGAGAAACTGCTGACCAGGCACCTCCCACGGAGGCAGGGACAAGAACCCCCAAGCTGAGCTGAGACTGAACATGTGCTGACGTTCCCCCTGAGCCTCAGGTCCCTGCCACCTCATACTCACTCCTGCAGAACAGGATCGGATTCCTTCTAGCCCAGCAGGCACCAAAACTCACACTTCTTTATATCGGCTACTGTTGCACAACTGTTTATGGCCTATCATGGGGCTGTCCTGTCACTAACTTGCTGATGTGAGAAAGTGGCGCTAAGATTTATTATTTCATGTGATGATAGGTACAAGAGGAATTTTTAAGTTGATGAAAGCCAAAGAAAATTTGAAAATGAAGGCAGCATTGTCTATCATAGATCAAGAAAGAAACAAACAGCCCTACAGCCTAAACGTCTGTTTCAAATAAGCTAGTTCACTGACAGTATACCGAACTCTGGAAACACAACTTCCAAAAAATTCATGCAGGGCCTAAAAGAAAAAGTAGACTAATACAAGAACAAGAGGGTTGGAGTGTGCATATTTCAACTGCCTAGATAAGATCCCTGAAGAGAAAAGAAACAAATACAGAAAGAAATAAGTAATGTAATTCTATCGGTGCACGTTAGACTAGACAACCTTTCAAGATCAAGGGCCTTTTCTTCTCTGCCCTTCTGTGCTTTGATGCACTCTGAAGGGTCAGTGCTTGTAGCAAGTTTTCCCAACTATCCTCGTAAGCAACATAGTTTGCATGTCCACCCCAGCATTACACCACAGTGGTTGAGAGCACAAGCCAAACAAATATTCCTACAAGCTGCAAGTACAATTAAGGGACCTTCCTTAAAGCATGTTCCTCAACACAATGAAGTGTGAGACAATTTAAACTGTTACTGTGATTATAAAAAGCAGAAAAGACAAGACTATCACTTCAGACACCAGGGGGAGGGGGAAGTGAAAATAATCCAATTCTACACATAAAGTGGGAACAAAAAAATTATTTGGGGCTTCATACAGAATATGCTGGAACAGCTGAATGCCTTCCCTTGGATTTGATGAGTTTCTGGATCAAGCCTGCTTAGGTTTTCAAATTAGGGAGAAATTTCACTAAAGTTCCAATCTGCTCACAAGAATACGACAGGACTAATGAGATAATCCTAACCAATTAATGAAAGCCATGGGTCTGCATCACAAATTCACAATCAGTGTGGTGTGGCCCTACACTTTAAACTTGAGTAGGTGTTGTGCCGGACATCAAGACTGTTGTTAGAACATATCCCACCTTAGCCTTTGTCCTCTGAGGCTGAGTTTTGGCAAGATGCAAAACTACATCCTGACTTCAGTCAGATATCCTTCAGGAAACATTCGCATCATTTACTGCAGTCAAAAACCAATATGTTTCTTGGAACAGCCTGCATTTGCCCTGATCACATCATACCTCTTTGTACGGCGTAACACCTGTGATGCTGAAGTCAGTTTAAGATAGCAGGACAGAAGCTGAAAGCTGTATCTTCAGACAAAGGAACAGTTTCATAAAGGAACAAGAAAGATCAATTGTGACAAAGACATACAGTGCCTCACAACATCTGTAAGCAACAGAAGATAAATTTAGATGATATCTATGAAACACATTGAGGAGACAAGGAACTGATGGCAGAAAGGAACTTACTTGATTTTACTGAAGACAATGTCAACATCTGTAACTGTCACGTTCTTCCCATCTATCACATGACAGTCCTTACATAGCTTTGACCAGTTCTTCCCATGCATTTCTTTTCCTGTGGCTCTTGTATCACCATGGATGGCAAATTTTCTAAAGGCCTCTTCCAGAGCACTTATTTCTCCTGCCATAGCTCCCTCATGGGAGCTGTTTGAATCATAGGATAACCGTTTTGCTGCTCGGTCCTTTGCTGGATCTGAAGGAGACTTTGGAGGAGTCTTATTCACAGGTTTGGTTGACTTCGCTTTATTGTCAGCCATTGTGCTACAAAGAAGAGAAGGGTAAACTCATTACATTAATTCGCACTAGTTTACTTTCTGTTAAGCTACATGTCACAACATATGAAGAACAAGTGGTCTGTAAAGCTGGCAAGAACTCAGTGCCCTCCACCACCAAACAACAGTCTATAAATAGAACTATGTAACTCTCTGCCCATCTAGAAAAAAATTATAGCACATAAAAAAAAGGGCATGGAAAGAACATTCCAAAACAGGGTACAAACCTAATTTCACCATCATTACATCAGCCAACAAGAGAACACTCATTGTTTCTTTTTTTTTTTTGAAAATTACAATCACCACAGTCACTCTACTGATTTGAATACAAGTATGCTCTTTACACTGTAGGCATCTCTACCTACTTTTATTTCTGAAGGAAAAATAAGCAGCCCTTCATTTTCTGCACTGTGGCTCTTAAATTATTTTTTATTGCAAAACGAAATATTTTGAAAGTGCAGCAAAAATATTGCTGTTAATAACCCTTATATTATATAATGTAAGGGCTAACAAGTAAGGAAGCCTCAGAAATGCTTAGAAAAGTTTGTTAACAAAACCATTCATTTCTCAAGTTCATGCCCAAAGAACTGTAGCTGTGGAATTCATTTGAAATGAACACATCCATGATGCAGGAGCACTGAGAAGGGACATCATTACTACAGATAACAACTTTCAAATTACCACAGTAACTTTCAGATTATCATAGCTCATGGAGGATAGGTTTGCCTTTTTTAAAAGAAACCTTAAACTGAGCAACAGAACACTAAAATTATTTTCAGGTGCCTTCATAAAGAAGAAACCCCTAACATGCCAGAAGCACGCCACAGAAGCCTTTGCCTTCCGCCCATCCGCTCTCAGCATCGCAGAAATAAAAATCCTAGGGACAGGGTGCACTGTTGGCCTGTTCCAACAGCCACACGCAGACTGTTGCCCAGACTCACATCTGTGGTGCTGCTACAAATTTTAACCCATAAAGAGGTGCTTCAGGTATCAGAATTTTGGCTAATACTGGATAAGGGCAAACACTTACCTCGCCCATTCTTCTGAAGTCACAGCTGTACATGGTATGTGACTAACATGTGCAAAGATTGGTATGTTTTTCTAGTTAAGGTTTTATTTCTGCAGCAGATAGAAAGTTCTTTTGGCTATATACTGTACTTCAACACAAACTCCTCCAATGGAAACAATTCTAAAATTCTCCCTCTTCTGATATTGCTTAACATCTGTCACTTAACAACCAAGGCATACCCCTTTCCTGCAGCTGCAACAGAACTAACCATAACTACCTGCTAAGCAGCAGTTACTGTTAAGCTTCATGATCAGAAACAACCTTTTAATAACCAAAAGCAGCCATATAAGACATTGAGAAAGCGGTATAAGCAGACGCTAGAGTTCAGAAGGCTTTGTGAAAGAACAGAAATGTCCGCAAAAAAACGCAGTTCCAGAAGTCCACAGAATATTTAGACAAATAGGTGTTGTGTTATGAACCGCTGTAGTCTGTGTCATGTAATACTCCTTTAGTATCATGAAACAACAGGTCTTGTCCCTTCTCTCACTCTACAATAGGTAAATAATACAGCACGTTATACAGACAGAGATATCTATACAGACAGAGATTAAGCTAGGGATCAATCTGACTGAGGTCATGACTAACTCATGCTAAAATAGACTGAAAATGCAGATCTGTGTTCTTAGCACATGCCTAACCCGTTAGAAAAAGTTTTCTCATAGCATCAAACTTCCTTTCAGCCAGAGACTACAACACATACTCATCTGCAGACAGACAGCTGGGAGAACTCCCCTAGATAGAGTCACATATTAATCTGTATTCTTTCAAAAACGAGGGGACAAGCAGCTATTGTTCCTGTGAATGCCAGCTGCCAATGCTGTGTAGCTGCACGAATACCAGGTACCTATAAATAAGCCCAAAGTCTCAATACTGGCCAACTGTCAGCTCTTCTGAAAGTTTTATATTAAATTTACACTCTTTCACTTATCCACATCCGCTCCAGGCGTCAGCATATTGCAGGAATTCTGGTATGGCCTTGATTTAGATTTGGGGGAATTCCTGTTAGAAGTAGACCACCTCCCGGCACCAACAAGGAAGACCCGAAGACTTCCTAAAACACAGAGTATTTTTGCCAACAATTTCACCTTCACGCAACTCTACAGAATACGGGTATATCCTACCTGGTAAGGATTCACTGCGGCACCTTGCCTGCCTGGTCCCTGAGAACTAACGTGTGGCTAATCTGCTGAGGAAGTGCAGGCAGGTTAGTATTTGTAACAGGAGTTAGCATCGCTGCCGTGTCACAGACAGGGAAACCAAAGCAAAGGGATGAAGAAGCATGACTCTTCCGCTGCCAGAGTTCAGAACTTAATGAGGACTCTGGGACCCATACTCTGCACTGCTTTAATTATTAGGCCATGTAAAGCGAGTACATGATTGCATGGAGTGCTCTGAAGTGCTACGAAGTTCTCTGATTCTGTGGAGGAAATACATAGTCTCACTAGCTGCAAATGTATTAACCCAGTTTACGATCTCCATACCTAAAAATGCTTTAAAAAAAAAAAAAAATCAACAGGAAACTATCAAAAGTGTGAATGCCTAGCTTTTTGGGCTATACCATATACTTTCTCATCTACTTCATCTAGCTTGCCTCTAGCATGCTAGGGAATATTCTGTCCCAATATAAGTTGAATTGCTTTCATTTGCAGCAAGTATTACAAAACCAGTTTTTAATGGAAGTCTTCTTGCAGCATTTACTGTCACAGACATGAATAAGAACGTATTTGTCTAAGACAGCATAAAAGACTACAACACTACAGTAGATACTTATTACAGCCTCAGATACAATCCAGTTAATAGAAAAGGCAGCTTATTGTCAAACCATTTGTTTTTTAGAATATTTACTAACCAAGAATTGGCTAAAATGAGGTGAAAAGTCCTGTGAACTAAGGATAACTTTCAGTTCAAACTTTCTAACGGCAGAAGACATTCAAGCATCAAGCAGACCTCTGTTGAGAAGACTGCTGAGATTGATGAATTTGGAGAAAAGATTAAATAGCACAATGGCACAGCTGCAATGCAATAATGGCATTCCTAACATCTACTCCCTTCCTGTAATGCTTGCCTATGCATATGCCAACCTTATTTCTCACGTGCAACACCGAGTTGCATTGCAACTTGCAACATAACTCCACAAGATCCCAAAGTTAGGTTTACACTGCGCATCAGGGTCATCCTCTAGCTAAAATCCAAAGTCCACAGTGTAAATTCCTCATCTTGAGCCCAAAGGCAGTAACTTGGATAAAATAGCCCTAAAATGGAATCTCTGCTCAAGTTTTCAATCTTAGCCCTGACCCCTCCATAAGTTCTTAACCCCTTCTACCATATGCCCCAGACAACTAAGCAACAAAAATCTACAAATTCTGTCCTTGATTTAGTCCTTTTCTGCAGTTCCTTTTGCTGTTGTTTTTATGCAAAGTCCAAGGTTCTGCTTTGTTTACAGTCATACCGTAGAGTTTTGGCCACAAGGTAGAGTGGAGAAGGTACCCTAACTGTATTCTAAATATTCACCAAGACGTAAGTTAATTCCCGAGACAGTATTTCTGCAACCTCCTTGCCTGTCAGCAATTCTCTTTCACGTTTTGTCTCCCTGATTTGTCAAGTGAGAAGGGCAAGTAGGTAATCCACAGCACAAACTCTAGACTCATAAGCAAAGATACTGTTTTACTATCTGCAAAATGTTACTAGCAGGTTAAAAAAAAAAAAAACAAAAACAAAAAAAAAGAAAAAGAAAAAAAAATCTTACAAGCACTCTATTCCATTTTTGCCAGTACTTAAGCTAAGTATGCAGGCTTTCCAACACTTTTGCTTCTTTTAATGGGCATTCAGACCAAAAAATTCCCTAGCTCATGGGCAAATTTCATCTAGCTGATCTTCCTTGCATCCTCACATTCTAAAGGGGAGAAAATAAAACAGATTAACCTCAAAAGCATCTATACATCTATTTAGTTGGCCAAGAAAAACAGGATTCTACATGCAGTCAGATAGCATCTCTCATGCATGTGATCGCATCAGACATTTGAATGAATGCTCAAGAAAACGGTAGCTAGGAATCTACTGATTTTATTGAAAACTAGAAATAGAGTAGGGGGAAAGGAGAGAGACGGTAGACCCCTTGCAATGCAGTTAACATAGCCAGCAAGCTGAGGTAAGTCTGGTACTGCAAAAAGATTTGAAGAACCATATGTTTTTAACATTAACAATTTCACTTCTGTTTTAACCTCAGAATAAGCTTCCTATTTCTGCACTGTTCTCTTATAAATGCATCAGCCTCAAACTCTCCACACCTACATTCTCAGCTCCTCAGACCAGCCGAACTACCAAATAGAGGTATTTCTTAGATGGTCTTAAACCTGAAAGATAGAAAACAGGCATACTAGAAAGAATTCTGACCACAGGCACACACCCTAGTAGTTTTATGTTAATTGTAACCTGGCTTCATCTTCCATTCTCCTGATAATCCTTCCTGCACATCAAGTGTTGGTAAGCATGCAAGTGCTTAATGTGTAATTTTTATCAGAATCTGTTTCTGCACTGTTGGTAAAACTTATCTACTGCACCACAAACAGTTGCCATCCAAAATTTCTAAAGATCTCCCAGCCAACCCAAGCAAAAAAGAAAGCAAGTTTTCAATGAGCATGAGAGGTGCTATTTTTATGAGTGAATTGGATTCATTATGAAGCTGTTCAAGGCATTTGAATTTGTCTGACTGCATCTGTTTTATTTTAGTACTTGATCTATCTTCCTCATGTTTTAAAAACATTACAGAATTGCAGTTAAAGGGAATTCTCATTTATTTTCTGTCTGTAATTATTTATGCCAAATAAAAATAGCAGAGACAAAGTACAGCAGATGGAATCTTTTTCCCACATTCGTGCATAAACACTCAAGCTGAGAGAAGGGATAAACAGCTGGAGAAATGCAACATCCTCCTAATAAAATGCAATGCTTTAGACAATGCTCTTGAAGCTTTCCTTAAGCTTCCTTCACAGCTATCAGTAGGAGCAAGAGTTAAAGCATTTCTCTTCTGAGTTCTGCTCTGGGCATATTTCTCCACATGTGATGCTCAAGTGAATGAGAGTCATCCATTTTCCCTAGCGTGTAACAGAAGGAAAATGAGCAAAGAACACTGCAGACCAAGCAAAGCTAACACAACTCTATCTACATTTAAACCCATCTTTACTTAAAGAAAATTAAATCCTTTCATAAGGCTTTTTGAGAAACTGAACCTCGAGGTCTCTTAAAAATATACACATACCTGGCACTATTGACAAGGGCACGGCTGGCTAGATCACACCGCTACGTTAAGATCTTTAGTAGGACACACACAGAGTAACAAAAAAGGTGGTTACTCAAGGTGCGCGGTGTTCCTCCTTAGCGAAACAGTATTTCAGACCGTGACAGGCCATCAAAGGAGCAACCTTAGAAAACACACTATCAAGCACAGAGATCGTTTTGACTGCTGACAAATGTCTTACTATTCTATTTCTAAAAGCTATTGCTATCCCCCCGCAAAGTGACTGCTACAACATCACTTACATACAAAACTGAGTTTAGTTCTTCGTAATTTACACTCCTTCGCTCCAAAGAACCACTTCATAAAATATCACCTCTTTATATATGCATAAATGAAACACCTATACACAGACACACACACCTTTATCAGCAATAGTTCTATTAGAAGGTTTTTCTCTTAAAAGACACGCGTTCACCTGACAACACTTAAAACTACACAAAAACTCTTTACCTAACTAAATAACTCTTAACTAGCTCTACAATATACTGTAATACCACTGTGTAACTTACACAAGGTTTCAACTATGAAGGCAGAAGCACAAATACAGGTATCCACCACTCATTTATACACTGGTGAATTCTTATTGTGCATTTTTTTCCATTATGCGACTATCACTTTTGAGGATTCCACTTACTAAGTATTCATCCTGAGCTCAGCTGGGCTGCTGTCTAGCTTTGGTAGATGAAGAAATAATCTGGACACAAATATTCTGCAGTTCCACACAAGGATACAAACCAGCGTCTAGAACGGCCTTCACAGAAGGAAGCGGATACAACAGTTTTGAAAAGGAAGAAAAAGATATTCACGAGGATTAAAGCACAACAGAAGAGGAGCCTCAACTGTTCAGATGAGGTATTTTATCAAGGTGGATCAAAAAAAGACTTGGGAAACACAGATCCAAAAGAGACGGGAAGACAACAGCTGCTCTTCACAGTAGTTAGTCATATAATTAATTTAAAGCTCCAAAGAACATGCTGAGCATATCATCATTTTAGGATTAGTTGAGTACAGGTTCCCAACTTGTAACATTACAATTGCAGAGTTTGCTTAGCTTAATTTCCTCATACACTATACATTGTCCCCTCCTACCTTCCCCATCCAGAGCAGACTACCAATCTGAACTTCCATAGAACCCTTTCAAAATATTTCTGCAAAAGCCGTGAGTAATCAAGATCCACTCCATGAAGGAGATCATAAATTGCATAGCAAGGAAATTACTTCAAACACCAGTAAGACGGGGGCTTTGTGTACCACCTATAGTTAAAAACCAACTGATGCTATTGACAAGGATAGAATTAGATCCAAGAAAAACTGAGCTAACAGAGACTTACAGGCCTTGAAAACACTGTAAGATTTAATAGTCACAAAACATCACCTCTGATCGAAGAACTGGAGATTGTATTAGAGCTACAAAATCATGAGACATGATGATTTACCACGAGAGACTTAAAGAATTCCACCAATGTAATTTGTCAGGCGACTGAAGTCACTTTGGTGAGGTATCCAACTATCTTCGTAGAGAAAGTGCATCACATACTAAATGGCTCTTTACTATCAAAGAAACCCAACAGCTGAAAATTCAGGCTACACCAATTCAAGTTAGAAATAAGACTTCCTTAGGGAGAAATAATCAACCATTGGATATACTAAAGGTAAACTGCAAGAATAGCTGCAAATACTTCACATCCTGATGTCTGCACATTACACTCCATTTAATACAGAAGATACACTTGGTCAAGCATCTCTGAAAGACAGACTGTGATCAACTGTATGTTATTGGTCTCAGATAACTAACTGAAAATAACTAATGCACGAAGTCAATTAGGTAGTCTAAAGATTGCTTATGTTCTTGAAGTCTGCTGTTTCAGTTTTGTCTGAATACAAAAAAATAAACTAACTTTTAAGTACAGATTTTCTTCAACTACCTACAGCTTGGTACAATATTGGAGGGCAATACTTGCCTTGCTAAATCACCAGTAAGTTCTTTCACATCTATAAGCTGTTCGAGTACTGGTCCTTCTGACAGTGAAATCAGATGAGACAGGCAGATGCAGATTTGTTTTTAATTTAAAAATGAGCAGAGTCACCAACAACTAAAGAGTACTTTTGCGAGCAAGGCCTCAGCATTTGAATTTCCATTGCAAAAATTTGCTTAGCACTGAACACCATTCCTCAACGGTGCATTTAAGAACTTGTTTGAACTGGGAATGCATCCCTCAGAGATTCAAGCAAAAACTGTTACGTCCTTGATTTTTTTTTTTTTTTAAAGTTTCTCTGTCCTCATTTTGCCAAATGCTCCAATATTTGAACCCTATCACACAAGTATATTCTTAAGATTAGTCAAACTGGGCAAGAATTAACTTCGTAAGATTATTTAAGACAGTTGTACTGCAGATCCATTTCTTCCTTTTCATTCTTCTTCACTACTCATCTTCCACGTAACGCTCCAAAGCTTTGGTCTGTATACTCTCAGTTTTCTACCCAGGACAAGGGAAGTTCTTATCACACACTCAGGACACTATGAGGCAGGGGAAAGATGAGGAAGAAAAGAACAGGAAGAGGGAATCTCAAGACAACAGGCAAGACTAAGAAAGAACCCAGGTTTCTTGCCATCTGCCAAGTCCTAACACAGTTAAGATTCCCTCTTAGCAGGAGCAAACTGAATTGCCCACCTGCTCCACATAATAACTAACAATAGATTAAAAACTTCCCATCTGTTTTGATGGACATACCACTGCGAGCCACAAAAACTGACCAACACAAAATCAGTCTGTTCTGCTCCATCAGCACTTGAGATAAACACCCAGTCAGAAAAAGCGTCCTGAAACCTGAACAGGCTATGTGTACTTGTCCTGTACTACATGTACGGGCCCTATGTACTAAAAGGCCATATTTATATCAGGGTATTTTACCAATAACATCCTCTCAATCTACAGTTACTTTCACTACTATTTCAAAGTATTCCAATAGCCAGACTACACTGCAATGGGAAATTCTTGCAGTGCTTCTATGTATGGGCAATTTAGGATGGGCAGGATTGATGCATTCACTAAGAAATTTCTTTCTGCTGAAGGCGTATTTGTTACTATGTCTTTTTTATGGATTTGGGCACATGAGGGAGACGAGAAGAGCTAGCTAGAACTGCTTATTGAAAGCACTGGGGGAAAGGCAGAGCAATGTGATTTTTCCTGTATAATGTTTTGATTTTGAAATGAAAACGCCATTTCGAAATTCTAAGAAGTGACCCTAAATTTAAAGAATAGTAAAAACCAAGTAGCCTTAAGATAAAAATTTTCATATTGGGTCGATGTAGGTTTTTATTTTATTTTATTTCAACTTTCAGCATTTCCTCAAGTTAAACACATTTAAAAGTGCCCCCAAATCAAGACATTATTCACATGTCCCAAGAATGCCCTTTGATACCAGAACTTCCCTCACAGAACTGTGCAAGTCTGACATTAAGGTCTACAATTCCATTTGCCCTAACATATGAGAAAGAGAAAATACATAGCTGGATAATGCACACACATGTATCAATGTATCCTTCCTAACAACACCCACATTCCCTTTTTCGTACCAGTGTCATGTTCTGTATTTTGGATCATAATATTTTGTTCCATGGTCATATTGCACCTAACACGTTAGTCAAGGTCCCTGATCACAGCTGCCAGACACTATGGCAATACAAACAGTAAGCAAAATATTTCTTTTCGACTAACTGGCAGAGGCACCTAAAAGCACTTATGCCCATAGCAGTCATGCCAGTATAGCAGAGAAACACTAGGGATGAAAATTACATACCTGCATTTAATTTCAATTACTACACCCAGCACAAAAATGGTTTTTGGATGGAGAAAAAAACCCCTGTGTTTATTGCTTGCTGAAAAGAGTTCATTTAATTTATGCAAGAGCAACAAGCAATATGCATGTAAATAGAAAGGACATGACATCATGGAATGACTACACCACAGGAAAAACTGTTCTTGTTTTAAGTTGTTCTTCATACAGTGACATAGGCTTGTGAATACAGTCACATTCTCACACTGAAGGCTTACGTAATCAAAGTATGCAAAGCAAGGAAAATATCCGGTATTATTTTAATTTGCATCTTAGCTTATCATCTGAGAGCAAGGTATTAAGTTTAAACACTGTATGGCTTATTCTCTAAAACATTCTGAGATACATTAAGTACAATTAATTGCCTCTAACAATAATCAGAATACACTCATCTTAACATAAATTGACATAACTGCCTGCCTGCATCCCTCCTTCCTCCTTAAATGATATGTCCTTTTTTTTTCTTTCCTTTTTCAAATTAAGCTCAAAGAAGCTCAAGAAGTAAAAATAACTTCTGTCATATAGCTGCCTACAGAAAATAATTTGAATGAATATATCTACTATAAAAATTAAATAAAAAGACATTATTTTTCACCACTGTCAATCCACAGTTTAAACTTGGCACAGAAAACACTACTTGCTGTATGTATATTTCCATTTATAAAGGCCTTTTCTTACATTTACAAGGGCCAAGTGCAAGCACCACAGGAGACTCCTATGTGAATTTTATCTGCAATTTGATCCTTGCATGGCATGCTGTCTAAGCATTACACTGTACTATGATTTAATACTGGACATATACTTCGGCAGTTACAAATGATGGACTATTTAAAGGCATACGACTGTGATCCAGAGAGGTACAAAAGCAGTCAAAATAGCACTTTATTCTGGTTTTGGGAGGGGTGAGTTTGAGTTAGGAGAGGGCCTGTAAAAAACCTAATTTGAAAAAGAAGTGGCTCATCACTAAAGGATTAAAAAAAATGGCCATCGACATTTAAAAAAATAGATTGTATACATTTCATAAACAGTCATGCTATTTTAAGCCTGAGACCATGAAAGTGTATAGCTGTCTCTCCACTTTCGCTGCAAGTTTTCAGAGCACTATAGAAAAAACAACCCCAAACCTGTTTCGTTAATGTTTCATTATCACGCTAACGCTTCTAAAGCATGCTATTTAATGACACCAGTTGAGAAAACAGTATGAAGGCTCAGGAGAAGTCAGTGAAAACAGTTTCCTATCGTATGTTTCATTTCAGGCTGGGGGTTGGGTTTGCCCCTCCTTTTCTTTTCAAATAAACATAAGCAGTTATGCAATCCTCCGTAAAATCTGAAAGAATTTCTCCTCCCACCCCCCCGCCAAACCTGCTCATGTAGACCCTACAAAACACGAACAGGGAAATGGCTCGTCAGCAGCATCTACTGCGAGGTTCAAAGCTGCCAGCGTTTAGGACACACGCTTTTCACCTGGGCGTTCGGCACCTTGTAGCATCTTCCCCGTGGAAGAATTTCGCCCAGGAACGCGAGATTTTACCCAGGACTGAAGAAACGCTTGCAACCGCTGCTGATTTGGGGAGGGGGGGGTGGAAGGGTGCGGGTACGCGTCTTCGTTTTCAAACTAGCCAGCCGGGTGGCAGATTAATTCACATGATTTCGCCTCGTCCTGTTTTCCACCCTAGACTACCGTACTTGTCTCTATACCTCCGCGTGTCACACCGCAGCATCTAAAAAGCCTCCCAAACCTGATGCCGGTTTCCACGGAGGAGCGGTTCTCAGAGACAAAGCCCCTTCGGCTAACACTTGGGCATTTAAACAAAAAAAAGGCAAATCGGCTTTACCCATCGACCCCCATTAAAAGGGGGACCACTTGCTCTGCGCAACAACACGACGCAGCAGCTGAGGCTTCGCCGCCGGCTCCAGATAATGGCCAACAGCGCAGCATTTGATGCGTGCGCAAGGTGGATCTTTCCCCCAGCTCCTCCGGGCGACGCCCGCAGGCAGAGCCGGGCTTGCCAGCCGCCGGCGTCGCCCACCCAGTGCCGCCGGCAGACAGCCCCCCCCGCCCCGGCCCCGCCGCGATGGCGGTGGGAGATGCGGCTGCCGGAGCCCATCCCGACGGGCTGGCGAAGGAGAGCAGCGCTGCACCCAGCGCCGCTCCCCCGCCCCTGGCTCTGTCGGGAGGGACGCAGCAGCGGGAGAGGGGACAGCGAGGGGTTAATCCTGCGGAGGAACGCTCCGCTGCGGCACCCGCCGCCGCCTCGCCCGCAGCCCCCCGCGGACGTTACATAACGGGGCAGGGCAGGGCGCCGCGCGCCCCTCCGCTGGGGGCGGGCCGCCGGTGGCACCGCGGTAGCGGGGGCATCCAGCCTGGGGCAGCTCCGCCGACGCGCCCGCCCCCTCCCCTCGCGTCTTCGTTAACCGAACACGAATTAGGTAGCCAGCGCCCTAATTTGTTAGGTTTGGGGGGTGGGGGGGAAAGACACGCACACCACCACCCAGCCCCAAAACAGAGGGGCCTGTCTCGCCCGCCCCGCAAGAGGTGCCAACTCACCGCCGGCTCTCGAGGGGCGGCAGAGTCCCGCCAGCCCAACCTGACACTCGCCCGGCTCCGGCGCTATCGGCAGCCCGTGTCAAGCCGGCGCGGCGGCTCCAGCAGGCACCGCCCTCGCTGCCCGGGCATTGGCGAGCGCCCGGCGCCGCCTGCCCGCCCCTCCGCTGCTCGCCCCCATAGGTCGGGCGGGCTGTCCGGCGGCGGCCGCTCCCGCCCCCCGCGGAGCCTGAGGTAATGAATTAGCGTAGGGGCAGCCGCTGCTTTTGCTGCCTTAAATGGCTGGTTAAGGCTGGCGGCGCCTCCGCCCGCTCCTCCCTGCTCGCTGCCCGGTGCGCGGCAGCAGGTGGGCAGGGGCAGGTGGAGGGGCGGCCGGGAGGCGGTGGCTGCCTCACCGCTCCCCTCGCCGGGGGCGACGCGACGCGGGGTGGGCCGGGCCGGTAAGTCCCAGCAGCTTCCGCCATCTCGAACATAGTATTCCCCCTTCCCGAGGGAGAACCGGGGACCGAGGGGCACCTCTGCGTCCTGAGCCCGGCGGGTTTGGATCCGGATTGCTGCTCGGCTATGCTTTAAGCTGTGGCTGGTGACGTAAAGTAAATAAAAATCACGTAAAAGACAGGGCTGTGCAATGCAGTAGGCGTTCCGTAAAACCTCACGTTCCCTCAGCTTGCTGCCTGCCTAGGAGCAGGCCTAGGGTTGGCACAGCAGAGAGGTGCAGACACAAACCCAGTCTGCAGCGATCCCATCCAAAGCCTTAGAGCACTGAGACAGTTCAGGAGTCAGCAGAAATGTAATGATTTAACTGTCGTGTAGCCTCATTCATGAATTTATAACCAGATTCTGATGACCTGGCAGAGACTGGTGGACCGTAACTTGATAGCTGCTGTGCTGAAATCAAGTTGAAACAATCTACCTGCGGAGGTTAGGGAAAATAGCAAAATGATCCAGTTAATGTGCAGTGGAGTCTCAGTTTTTCAAATGCAGGATAGACACATAGCTAACTTTTAAAAGTAGTCATATACCTCTACTTGCCTTAAGATGCACAATAAAAGTGTATAAAATATTATAAAACTAGTTTATAAACTCTTACTTCAGTATTATTGAAATGACCCAGAATGTCATTTAAGGCCCCCTTGTATTAGCATTGAGTTTGGCTGCACTACTGATTAAGGTTTTGTGATAGATTATGTCAAATGCATTTGTGATATTTCGTGGAAGCACAAACCAAAATCATGTTGTATTTTTTTCCCAGGTTTTCTCTTTCACCATGTGGATACAGAAAACCTACCGTCTATGAAGCCTGGGCCGGCTTAAGGCCCAAGAAGAGTCCTTACCATAGAGCTGAGAAACAGATTAAGACAGGTACATCTTTAAATCAGAGCCTAGTTTTGAAGGCAAAGAGGAATGCAATATACATTAACATGAAATAAGGTATGGTAGATAGCCCAGTGGAGACTGTTCTCCTAACGTTTAATATGGGGCTCATCCTATATATTATTTTCAATTATTTCCCCCATCCCACACAGCTCAGAATATAATTTTCTGTTACTCTAACAGAATTTTGTGTCATAAACCATGCCATCAATCTTAGAAAGTGTACAGAGTAAGAATTGCCCAATTTTGATTTTGTGACAGAATTCAGACAAATTTCACAATTTATTTGTGCTTCATTAAAAAAAAAAATAGAAAGAAGCAAACTTCATAGAATCATAGACTGGTTTGGTTAGGAAGGGACCTTTAAAGGTCATGGAGTAGTGAGACTAAACACGTATTCCCAATAGGCACATACATACAAACACATTTCTGCAACACACACATAACATACACACATGTACAACTACACAGATCTGTACAGATGGAAACACTTAGCACTCACACAAACACTAACAGCACTAATGGCCTCATCTTGTTCCCCTTTGGCTCATCAGGATGAAGGTGCATTAGTACAAAATATATACATATACATTATGTGGATTCCTCTGGTAGGTGAGCTTAGATACTCAAGCTACCCCTGGATCCCTGATCCCCCCCACTGCTGTACCCTGGACATATGAGCCCCCAAGACCTGCAATCCCACTCCAGCTGTTGGTACAGACCTCATTCACAGATACACACACTATGGATCTGCTGGTACCTGGATCCCCGATCTCCCCTGATGCTGTACCCTAGAGGCATGAGCCCCCAAGGCCTGCAACCCAACTCCAATTGCTGGTACAGACCTCGTCACTCGCAAACACATGCACTATGGACCTCTCAGGAGCTAGGCTTAGACACACAGTCCATCCAGTAACTGGCTGTGGATACCAGGTTTCCCCAGTTGCTGACACCTGGGCACGCTAGTCTCCAGACCCCCCAGTCCCACTCCACCAGTACAGATTTCCTTGCACACAGTAGCACATAAACATGCACACTGTGGATCCCTCCAGTAACTGGGCACACACTAGCCAATAGCTTAGACATAGAGTCCATGCAGCCTGGATCCCTGTTCTCCCCAGTTACTTCTTGCACAGGAACACACACACACGTGGTGTCTCAGTTGACCTTCAGATCTTACGGCTTCTCCATCAGTTGGCATAAATCTCCTGATCCCTTTGGAAGCCAGCTTCTCCAATTGCCTCAATCCTAGAGACACACCTTGTTCCAAAGCCTCTTAACCTCCTTTCCACCTAGTATGGCTTGATATTTGTACTCTCGCTTGGACCAATTGCTTGCACCGCAGACACGTATGACCCCTGATCCGCAGTGCAGTTGTTAGCGATTGTTTTTACACTGCTGATATGCAGGCCCTATAATCCATGGTCTGACTCCAGTTGCTGACATGTCGACCTCCACATGGAACAGAGAGTCCCCTATGCAGGAAAACAGAAATGGAATTTAAGAAGGTGGCAGGACAGCTGGTGATGACCAGCTGGTGATGACCAGGGCGCGGACAGACAAGCATACTGACTAGCAACCTGTTTACACGTGTGACCCCTTTTGTCCTCTTAGCCCTCTATTTACCCATACTTGTTCCTCTCCAAGCCACCATGA
The DNA here is from genome assembly GCF_028500815.1 of Rissa tridactyla. Taxonomy (NCBI): domain Eukaryota; kingdom Metazoa; phylum Chordata; class Aves; order Charadriiformes; family Laridae; genus Rissa; species Rissa tridactyla. Next base: position 105,434,687 of record NC_071467.1, on the reverse strand, counting down.
TCCCTCCCTTTCTCTGCCTTTGGTTTGTCCCCTAAACGTGCCATAAGAAGTCTTGTGCAATCCCAAGATTCCCTGAATGTCAGGTGGGGTTCGAACTTGATATTAGGAAACATTTCTTTACCGAGAGGGTGGTCAAACCCTGGAATAGGCTTCCTAGAGTGGTGGTCAGTGCCCCAGGCCTGTCAGTGTTTAAGAGACTTTTGGTCAGCCCTGTAGTGGTCAGGCAGTTGGACTAGATGATTGTTGTAGGTCCCTTCCAACTATTCTATTCTATTCTATTCTATTCTATTCTATTCTATTCTATTCTATTCTATTCTATTCTATTCTATTCTATTCTATTCTATTCTATTCTATTATTCTAGTCTATTCCATTCCATTCCATTCCATTCCATTCCCCTGCATTTCCAGAGCCTTTCCAGACTCATCTGGTGGGTTCCAGACCTGGATGATGGGTGTCAGTTCTCTTTTGTGACAGTCCTGATGGGCAATGGGCAGGGGATCTGTTTGAGTTCCCCATAAGTATGGAGGTTCCCCTGCTTGTCATTGTTGTTCTGTGCTACATTTAGTGTATGGAGATGGGATTTATTTGATGTTTATCAAATAACCCAAGAACACTTAATTTCTGGTGGCACTTTGAAGACTCCCTTCCAAACTAATTTTTATGAAAATGTAGTACAAAATCACAAAAGCCCATTTTAGGGTTATCTATATTTGGTTTATGTGGCAAATTTCTGGGGAGGCTACAGCGGTAGCTTTTGTGAGAAGCTGCCAGAAGCTGCCCCCCATGTTGGACAGAGCCAGTTCCAGTTGGCTCCAAGACAGACCCACCACCGCCCAAGATTAGTCTGGTAGTAGCGTGCTGTGATAGCATTTTTAAGGAGGGATAAAAAATGGTGCACAACAGCAGCAGCTGGAGGAGAGGAGGGAGAATAAATGAGAGACACTACTATTCAGACACCAAGGTCAGTGAAGAAAGAGGGGGAGCAGGTACTCCAGGTGCCAGAGCAGAGATTCCCCTGTGGCCTGTGTGGACGACCATGGTGATGCAAATTGACCCCTGCAGCCCATGGAGATCCATGGTGGAGGAGATATCCACCCCGCAGCCTGTGGGCGACCCCACACTGGAGCAGGTGGATGCACCCTGAAGGAGGCTGAGACCCCGTGAAGTACCTGTGCTGGAGCAGGCTCCTGGCAGGACCTGCAGCCCTGTGGAGAGGAGCCCGTGCTGGAGCAGGTTTTCTGTCGGGATCCCACTGGGGGACCCATGCTGTCTGTTCCTGAAGGACTGCACCCTGTGGAATGGAACCACAGTGGAGCAGTTTGTGAAGAACTGCAGCCCGTGGGAAGGACCCACACTGGAGAAGTTTGTGAAGGACTGTCTCCCATGGGAGGGACTCCATGCTGGAGCAGGGGAAGAGTGTGAGGAGGAAGGAGTGGCAGAGACAAAGCGTTACGAACTGACTGCAACCCCCATTCCCCGTTCCCCCGCAGCGCTTCGAGGACTGATGTTGAGAAGTTGTGAGTGAAGTTGAGCCTGGGAAGAAGGAAGGGGTGGAGGGAAGGTGTTTTTAGGTTCGTTCTTATTTCTCACTACCCAACTCTGTTTAATTGGTAATAAATTCATTTCCCCTAGTCGAGCCTGTTTTGCCCATGACGGTAATTGCTGAGTGATCTCCCTGTCCTTATCTTGACACATGAACCTTTCGTTCTACCTCTTGTCGAGGAAGCGGAGTGATAGAGCAGCTTGATGGGCATCTTGCAGCTAGCTAAGGTCAACCCACCGTATTACTACACTACCTTAATAAAGTAATGTAACTTTGGATTCATTTTAATCCTGTGTGCAAATCAAAACCTTCTGTATTTTAAAGTGGGGGATGGGGCAGTTCTTCTTTGTTTGCATGTATTTTCATTTTTGACTCAAGAATGCTGTCTTCAAGTGTTATGTGTGCCTTGGACATTTATTCAAAAAAATAATGTGAATGCCAACATGCATCTATGTTGTATATTTCTACAGCACTTGGTACACTTGCTTTACATGATACTACTACACTGTTACAATGAATTCCCTAGAGCTCCCAGAAGCCTCCTTTCATCCCCACACAAAGAATTATTTTTCTCAGTACAGAAAATAATCTATTCAATTTTACGCTGATAAGACACTAGTGCTCTGCCACAGAACAGGGCCTCACAACAAATCCTGAGAGTAGTCCAACCCTTGATTAGCTTGATCTCCTGTGGAAGTCCATTCCCTCCCAAGAAAAGAAGACCCTGGACCGTGACCTTGAGGTCTCACTGTCTTATCCTAAGATTAGCTTCATTTCCCCAAGAGGTTAGTACAGCTGTGTTTGTACGCTGTAGCTGTGGCTGAAAGATACCATCTTTTCTTCTAAGCACTGTGTAAGTTCGCATACGACCTGACCTGATTTGTCAGTGTGACCCAGCAGTTTAAATTCTCTTTTGGTCTTCTAAATAAACATTTGAAAATATGATTGATCAAGTGTCATTGTCTCTGACATACTCTTGTCAGACACCTCCAAGCCACTGCAGCAGGAGTATGTTTCCTTAGAATCCAGGAACGGAGCAGAGTGCAGGCACTAGCTGTACCCTACGTCCTGCAGGGTCTTTCAGAATGCAAAATTCCTACAGGCCAGTTTAAGGATGAACTTTCTTGCCTCTGGGCTGATGGCAACAAAGATTACGAAAACTGGCCCTACAGTTTCCATTTTCAGAGCTTCACAATAAGAAAACCACAGCCAGACTTCACATTGAATTCCAAAATATTACTGATTTTAATTAACACTACAAGAAGTACACAGACTTGTTCAAAATGAAACTGTATGTATTCCCCTACTTCATGCTCCCATCAGCTAGCATGCTGGTTTCTTCTTTCGCTTCAAGGCAAAGTCATCTGGGAAGGACTTAGATCTGCTTCCTGTAGTTGACACAGCTGATTTTCAAGTTGCTCTACTTACTGCCCATCCCTGTTATCTCTATGATGTTTATCCTCATATGAATTTTATTCACAAGTTTTGCAATTTTAAATATTTTTTTGCTTTTTCCTTCTTTCTTCCCTAGTTCTCTACAAGGCCGACAATTCTTTACTGCTTAGGCAGCTCCTTTGCTAACATATTAAGCCAGATCCACCAGGGTTGGAAAACTCTGTGGCCAACATTATTTCCCGGACCGAGAGAAATGAGATGCAACACTGACAAAATGATAGATTACATAAGCTCTGGGTGTTCAGTGAACCAGCAGTTACACCGTATCTTGAGCCAGAACTATTAAACAGTAAATAAAAAGATTTTTCAAGTCAGCAGGCCTGCGTAGGAAAATGTATCACCAAGAGCGCCTTATTATCATTAAAGGTCACTTTAGTTTGCTTGGAATTTTCAAGCAGTAATCAGAATATTTGTGTGAATCAAAGAGTATTAAACTTCCATCAAAATAATCACTTTAAAATGCCAAGTCATCACTCCACTTAGAAAAACAGGGTTTTTTTTATGTTGTTGTTGCTTTTTTTTAACCACTTCTTAGAATAGTTACAGAAACTAAAAATCAATCAAGCCTACGCCAGCCTTTCATCTGGTGAAAATCATGTACAATTTTCCAAGTTATACAAATAGTCAGAAATATATTGCCACAACATTACACATAGTCAATTTATATACAGCTATGTGTGTAGTCTCAGTCTTTTACAGGAGGGCTAGCTACCTGCCAGGCCCCCACCAGCAGTACAAATGCATTTTTTATATATAAAATTGCAGGGAATATTTAATTGTATAAACAATGTGGCAGAATTTCAAGCATAAAAGGCCATTCTCATTTCACAGGAAGTTTGATTTAGGACATTCTGTATTTTGCAATGCGCTGTCCTGTAACTTTGTGTACAAACTAATCCAATTATGTTTATGGAATCAGTGCTGCTCATCAATTTTACTGACTTATAAATTAATAATAAAATCATGCCAATATAGAAGCCATAGTTCAGATGTGCACTTGTATTCATGAAATAACTTCATCACGCTAACAGTACAGGGCACAGTCCTGTAAATGTCTGACCATGATAGAATTCCTTATTTATTTTTATTTGCCAAAGCTGCCAACAAAAATCATTCATGAAAAGGTGAGCTTCAGTCAAAGCACGTAGAGCTCCAGAAGCTGTAAAGTTAAAACCAGCCTCTCTCACTCACTCTTCTCCGTTGCACACAGACCCCTTTGGCGAGTACCTTATCACATGCTCTTTCTTTCAGATGGAATGCTATCCTAACCCATATTCTCTTGCCCAATCTCCTACCAAAAAGTGAAAAGGAACAAAGCAGGACAATGCAGAGCAGCTCCAGAAAAGGATAAGCCTCTGCAGCAGATCCAATAATTTGGATCAATTTTAAGAAACCTGGATTCCAGTAGTGTATTTTGTACAGGCGTTGCGTGGAGCAGTTAGCAACACGCTCAGTCTCGCTCTGCATCTGTTTTGCAGACATAAATTGGAGTTAATCCATTTTACAGTAAGGATATCTGAGAGACATAAAGATATTGTAGCACAAAGACATTACTTTAAAGGAAAAAAAAAGCCTTTATTATGGAAGCACTCAGTGATGCGAAGGTTGTGACAAGAGACAGTTCTTTAAAAAAAGCTTTTTAAGGCAGTCCTTCATTCAGTGAGTATTTTAGCTCTATGTGAATGACTTTGTAGTTGAAGATGGCACATTGAAAAGCCCACAGCACCTACACACTTCTAAATATCTATATTCTATATCATTTCATACAATGGACAACAACTACAGTAGTTGCTGCAGCCTTATTCATTTTCTGATTTCTTTTTCCCTCAGTTAACTGTTGAAAAACATTTTCTTGTCCCTTTTTGGTAGTTTATTCAACTCCTCACATGTAGTCCCAACTTCACTCTATCTTTGTTAGCTCAGCATTTATCCAGAGCCCTAAAATACTCTCAGGAGGAAATATAAATCACAAATTTTCTTTTGGACAGGAGGGGAAATGGCCAGGAAGTGAATTGCAGAACTGCAGAGCATCAGTGAAGTCTAACACCAAAGATTCAGCGTTGCTGTTAAGACGGTAAACAGAACCTGATGGCATTTGTATGGAAATGGCCACACCAAGCTATTTCCTTAGTGCAAGAATTTTTCAGCGCTGTTCTGCCTCTGGTGACCTACACTCTCAAATGCTTCAGGGAGAGGTGGAGAAGTCAAAATGAAAGATAGAAATGTTACCAAGACTGCCCACAGAACAGAAGCAGTCCTTCAGGTACTCGCAGCAATTTGCCACTAGAATCTGAGGAGCTGGGTACTTTTTTGTTCAGTTTAGCTTAATTTACTTTGTGGCAGGTTATGAATGTTATGAAACATTTCTTAAGCTCGCCCGTTTGTTCGTCTCAAATGTCACTGACTGCCCCTGGCACTAAATTCCACAACTATTTTCTTTGTGTAAAAGTAAGAATTCTTTTACTGTGACATTTTATAACAGAATGCTGTTAACAAGTGTTCATTGATTAGGAAATGAAGTGATAAGAGATGTAGATTTGTGTTAAAACTAGGTGATTGTTATCTAAGCAGCTACCACATGTCCTCTTTTTTCTTGGCTAGAGACAATAATATAAGCCTATCCATCAGTCTTAGCTGTGATACTTTCTTTTTCTAGTGGCTTTATGACAAAGAGAGCTTTGTCAGAGCTCATCCCGTCAGTGTGAATATACACTGGTACCGTATGTGGACTTTACTGTAATCCACCCTAGAATCAACACGTGAAGTTTTAGCCCCACTAAAACTAAGAGTTTTTTTACCATTAACATAAAAGGAGTTAGCATTTCATTTTCAACTCCCTTACTTTCTCACATACTTTTTACTAAATAAAGCCAGAGAAAAATCTGTTTAAAAACAAAATCAAATAAGACAAAACTGAATCTGTTCTGTACTGCTTAGGGAGCATGTGGTTCAACATGACAAGAAGCAAAGGGCCAAATGCAATAAAAGTTCTCATATTCTGTGTGGTTATTTGATTTAGGTCTAGTGTCACGTTTTGCCACTTAGTGCTTATTCCTTAGAAGAATTTGAACAGCTGAGTCCCACTCTTAATTTAAACCTGCATCTATTACAAACAAAAGCCACGCAACTACAAAATACAAAGCAAACAGTCAACTAGAGTAAAATCAGGGTATTTTCTGGTCAACAATGAGCGCTAATACGTGAATCCTTTTTGCTGCCCAATGGAGGTGAATACTGTTCTTTTCACACACCAAAAGGCACAGACGTGCTCTCTGTGAACTTTTGCTGAAGCCGATCAAGATATCCTTGTCTCAAGGTGTTTAGATTAGCCTTCCATTTTTATTACCACTGTAACGAGATGTCTGAGTGCAGTATTTGTCCCTGTGTCAAGCATTTAATTTCATAGTGTCATGTGTCAAAGTGCTGCTACAGGTAGGTCACTTTGTGTCAGACTATGAGTGGAAGTACCTGGGATGTGGAAACATGCTCTGCTGCTTCAGCTCTAGAAATGGGAAATTCCTGCAGCGAGCAAGAGCAGATAGGTGTAAGGAGGAAAAGAATTCAGGTATTACACTGAGGTTTAATCAGGCATGAATTGCTAGAGGACGTTGAAAGCCTCAAAACTGGAGGTTCGCTATGTACTTGCTCTTTCTGTCCCTTTTTTGTTTTGGTTTGGTTTTTTTGTTGTTGCACATGGAGCTGCCATGCAAGTCATGTCTGACAAACAACAACGCTACGCTGTTTTGCATGACCAGACCCCGGCATGGGATCAGGCTTTTGCTGCAATAGTCTCTGATCACATTTAAATGCTCATGGTTAAATGATCACTGAAACCATGTCAGTTGAGTTACCCAGAGCGAACAGTACATAGTTGGTCAGCTTTATGCTTTTATGTTGGATATATATTCTGTTTATGAGAAGAACAGTAATTAGTGCTCTGATTGCATCACAGAGATGCAGAGGCTGGGGGGGAAAAAAAACCAAAACAAACAGAAAAAAACCCCAACCAACTCCCCCAGACACTAGTACTAAATTATCAATCAAAAAAAAAAAGTTTCAACATTGGAAATTTATTTTATATGCTCCCACATTCTTTTATTACAGCAGCAGAACTTCTAATGTGAGCCAGAAAAATGAATTTGTCTCATAAAGCAGAGAGATGTGAGAATAACTGGAATCAGAGGAACAACTCCTTTAGGTTTCTAAGGAAACCAAAGACCTTAAGGCAGTTGACTGAAATGTACTCAAAGATGTGATTTAGCAGCTACCATCTCAACTGAGCTACAGAGCTCAGTTTCAAAAGCTCTGTCTTTGTCCCCTGTAAGCCAATGATTCATAAATAATTGGAATAAGTCAGCAATAAAGCCCCTAAATTTTGCACTGGTATTGTTTATATATTGAACTACACCCAGAAGCATCAACAAAAATTCAGGTTAACCAATCACTGTCTCAGAACGCTTTCAACAATTATTCATGTTCAGAATAGTTTTTTGTGTAGTGAACAAGAGCACTGTGTTTCATGACCACCAGTCTGATGATCCACTCTTGTGCTTCTTCTGATGGCAGCGGGGAAAGATGGGGTGCCAATGAAAAGAGAGGAAGGAGAACTGAAAAGTCTCCATATGCTGGCAATTAGTACAAGAGGATGCCAAACCATCAGAGAGGCTAGTTCATCCCCTGTAACCCATTAACATGTTCCAGTATTAAGTTTCAAGCTTTGGCAAGTCTTCTGAAACAGATGTCTTGTCTTATCAGTGGGCAAATGCCTTCTAGCATGAACAAAATGTATTACTCTAGGATCTGGAAACTTCCCTTACTTCCCCGTTTCCCCAAACAGCAAAGTACTGATGAGTGTGGTATTCAAAATGAAAAAAAACTATAAAACAGGTAACATGGGCAAGTGATCCTCTTTCCTTTAAACTGTGGAAGAGCCAAACTCTTTTGCTAGGTTCACCCTATGAAGGATTTTTAATAGTGGCTGAAACGTGTGTTGTGCAAGATTTCAGTCCAAATTCTTTTGAAGTTACAGCCACTGAAAACTTAATCTTGCTATGAAAAGCGCTGTGCAGTTTGTGGTTGCTGCCTATTACTCCTAAGGCATGTGTAACTTCTTCACAATCATAAAATGGAATGAGAAATAGACCCCATATCTTCTGGGCACAGTGCCATAAGAGGAAAGGTAAGAATGTGGTCAAAATAAGATTTTCTAATTAGCAATACAAGATTAGCTAATTCTCCCCTTTTGATTTCCTTAGCTGTCAACACATGTGCAGTACATTACATTTTTCTTCATATCACATAAATGCAGGCCCTTCCATTGGATATTTACAGTGAACGTAGGACAAGTTGGAGGGTGGTCTGCCTCTAAGTGTTTGCATCTCAATTCACTCCTGCGAGGCAAAGACCCTACACAGGAAGTTAAAAACCTTTACCCAGCAAAGCCTAGCACGGAATGCTAGCACTGAATAGCACACAACAAAGCCTAACATCAAATAGCACATAACTTTTTCCAAACAAAGAATACCAAGCAAATAAGGAAATAAAAAAAAAAAAAAAAAAGTGAAGAAATGAAGAAATGTTAAATTGCACTATTCGAGAAATAATCTTACATTACATTCTGTTTGTAGCAGACAAAAAGGAGACATATCCTGACAATCCTGGAAATAAGCTAAGGAAGTGGCTGTTTCGCATGTGTCTAGAACAGACCTGTTGGTGCAGTTGTCTTTAATGTGACTTGTTCTTCCTTGTGTAAGCCACTATAAGCGAGATCCTCAAAAGCTTTTTGGTCATTTTGCCACAGAGAATTTCATACGCATATCCTATATGTCTCTGGCCACCCAGATAACCATTACAGAATAAAAACAATCACTGATACAAAATGGCCAAAGGCTACAGAAAAATTCTCAGATTTAGATCAGCCAGGTCTGAGCATACAGAACAGCAATACTTTGTACACTGTCCAGGAAATTCAGTTGCTTGGAAGAAACCCTGAACTATTGCATTTTCCCCCTTTCTAGTTTTGTGTGGCTATCCTTCAAATTCTTCAACAGAGTGGTACAAATTAAAAGTGGTACAAAGTTTTGAGTTTTGACATTCTTTATCTAGTTCTTTTGATTGGTTGTTACAGCCTTTGTTAAAATAGTCCAGCTTTCCAGAGGACTAAATGCTAAAACTGTAGAATGTTAGGTTAAGGAAAGCTTTAAAATAAAAGTAATTTTATTTAAATTATAATTGATTTTAAAGAGTTAAAATTAAAATCTATTCTGCTTGCATTTTTTTCAATAAATACCAAACAACAAGGCAATTATAAATACTGGCAGCAAAACCCACCGCATCTAGAACACAATGCAGAATATCAAAACCTGTACCTAGAAGATGGACTTTAAAATCTGAAACAAACTCATGCATAAATGGTAAGGTGGATGAATGTGTTTGGATATGTTGTTTAAAGGCTCTGGACAGAAAATCTGTGCTCAGTTTTGATACGTATTACATTTCATTCAAGAATATCACTGACAGCAAACTAATAGATCATAAGTATTGTCAAATAGTTCCAACCACTAAGTAATTGTTTGGATACATGCCTTTTCACTTGTATCCTCTCAGTATTACATTACATTACATCACATAACTTGTTCTTCTCCTCAGATTATATAGTATTCACACACAAAAGCCAAAATGTTTTATACACGTTTGCAGGAACATAGTTAACAAAAGCTATGCCATTCAAAGAAGACAGATTAAACTTCTCCACCTATATTCTCTACACACACACGTAAAATTGTTAACATATAAAAGGAATGGAAAACCTTTTTTCAGGTGCATGCACATTTCAGGTGTTATTAAAGACTAAAAGAAAGGCAACCATTTGCAATAAGCTTTCCTATGGTGAAGAATGCGTTTTCCATGACATGGGTCCTTACCATCTCTACACGTAACTTTATTAAGCAACAGAAAACATGCACTGGAATACAGCCATAAGGATAATATTTGAAATAAAATCTCCCCAAGTATAGCTTTCATTACCATGAAGGCTACTTAAAACATATACCTTATCAGAATGTTCAAAAGATATAAAATAGGATATCGAAATATTGCACAAGATCAAATGGAGCAGATAACAGGCACAAGAGTGATAAGAATTCCCACTAATTACCAAATGGAATTCTTAAGAATATAAAAATCCAATATTCCATTTCATATACCCAAGCTCATTAAAACAGATAGGAAAATGAAAAAAGTTTAAAATAAATTCGATCTGATCCTTTGCTCTCTTCCATACTAACAAACATTTTGAAAATGAAAAAAAGACTTCTAAGCAGTGGTAAAATAAATTCAGTTTCACCACTGGCTCACTTCGCAATCAATACTAGCCTGCTCATTTCAATTCTTTGCATCTTTAAATGGTAACTTTCTCAGAGGTCAATTGAGAAGTCTACTAAAAAATTGTTACCAATAATACAAATTAAATTTCCCTTGAGAAACATTGTAGGCTGTATTCAGATCAGTCATAAAATAACTTAGGCTGGAAGGGACTTCCTGGGGTCATTCCAGACTTACGGCAAACGCAGGGCAAGGCTCAGCGCTCAGGGTTTTATTCAGTCAAGTTCTCCGCTATCTCCAAAGACAGACCTCCCTGTACAAACTGTTGCAGGGCTTAGTTACTCTCACTCTAACGATGCAGTGACTAACTAATTTCTCTGGGAAACCATTCAGTTTGGAAGATTGTCTCTACAGGACCTGGAACGCAAAATTGCACGTTCCTAGAACTTAAACAAACCTAACCACAAACACGGGAAGTCAAAACATTCTTAAAGCTTTGTTATTCAGACTGGGAGTCCACAAGATAGGTTACTGAAATTAAAAACGACCCTTATAAAGTGAAATATAATTACAACTAGTAGTTTGTCAAACAATGACAAACTTTAAAGGAAGGTCAGGATGAAATTTCACTTATGGGGAACCCTAAATAGCGATCAAAAACCAGCAGTGATGCCTACACCATTCCCTGCTGGCCAGGAATACATGCCTGGAAATTCTAGTGAGCAAGACTGTATGGGAAATCCCAGGCAATTCTTGCATGGTATCACCTACAGCGCCTTCACAGTTCTGTTTGAACAAGGAACCGAAATGTCTTACTTGAGCCATTTCAAATGTACTTCTCTTTTAAATGCATAAAAACCCCCATGATAGCAATAAGGAAGAACTGCATTTACACGAGGGCAGAGCCTGCCTGGTGTGTATGACCAAATTCACTCTCTCATCTCATGTACTAATGAATTTCATTCCTACTGTAGCCAGTCAGACTCCCCACCACCTCCCACCAGTTCCCTCCTTTGGATCAAATAGGAATACAGTACGGTACAAAACAATGCCATAGCTTCCAGTTGAACTTCAGAGAGAAATCAAAGCGGCAATCAGCACACCAAGGCCATGGAGTATCGGAAATCATGGCCTGAAATAAGAATGGAAAATGTCACGGACATTAGCACTTCTCCAAGAGCTTTTTAGCTTCCTGTGAGAACACAGAATGGCTGAGCTCTGTTCTTTAAAACACTGCTTCCCAATGCAATATTATCTGCCTTTAGAAAAATCTATGATACTTTCTCATAGGAGGTTATATTTAGTGAGTCAAACAAAAGGTTAAAATATACAGCCAAAGCTTAGCAATAAAATTGAAAGCTCTTTTACTGAAGAATCAGCAAAATGCAAAGCACCACCTGGGCATTTCTCATAGGAGCTTGATTTCCACCACTGTTTCACTTTTAAAATCACAAGGAATCCATTTATGAGTATTATGTTAATAGCTGTTGCATGATTTGCAGAGGAATTAAATAATTTCTAGCACAGTTTCTCAGTTGCTTGTTCACGCAAAAATTATTCACAAGACTAAGCTTATAAATAAAGCAAAATGGAGTATTAGGTGAGAACAGACAGGGTTACAGGGCCTGTCCTAGAACCGGTGCCAAAGGGCACTTCAAATTGGAAGTGGAACACTCTCTTGAAATGTTTTTGTACTAAGTGGAAAGAAAAAGCCATGGTCCCACTCATACTGGGTGTCCAGGCCAGAGCCCCTCAGCAGCCTGACAGGCAGGCAAATCCTTTCTCTCAAAGGAATGCTGTAGTCATTCCTTCATTTTTTTCCTTTGACTCAACTTAGAAGTGATTCGAAAGCACATGATGTCATACTGTAAAGCTGCTGTTCCAACAAACTGTTTGGCTGCCAGTCTGTGACAGCCTGAGTCCTTCCCAAATGCAACAAAGCAGAGAGTACAGCCTACTTCATGACGCCCTCAGCATACTAATGATCAGTAATAAATTATACATACAAATACATGTTTATTACTTCCCCACAAAACTCATTTTAAGCTAAAATATGGGAAAAAAACCCCAAACCCACAATGACAACACTGACTGCAAAATTAAGGCAACACGTTTCTGCCACAAATTGATTTGAAGAGGTTTGACAGATATCACCTAAGTTTTTCTGTCATTTCTAAGAAAAAGAGTGCGTGGAGAGGCACAGATTCATGACACTCCTGTCAAAGGCAGTGTGAGCACAGATTCTAAGTAAGAAGGGGAGCTGGGGAAGGGAAGAAGTGTCTCATGCGGAAAAAAAGGAGTGTGCTTTTGCGCAAATGTATTTCTTCAGTTAATCCCACTTCAGGGCTTCAGAAGCTTGTACATGATTTATACAGTTCCTTATAGAGCATCCCTTTATCAGTGGACACTAATAATGAAGTACTTCTTACAGAAGTCTGCGTGCTCTTCTCAACTAGTCCTAGATGGATGGCCATGAACGTGTCTGCAAAATCCTTCAAAAAAAAAGGTGGCAGGTGGGGGGTAGGAGAAAAGAAAGTGAATTTCCATTTTTAAGGACTGCGAGATTTTCACTTCAAGAAAACAGCAAAATTAATTCGATACGCTCACTTTTCATGCTGGTACAAATTCTCACCTTGTTTAGTTGGATAAATGTTGGTGTCAAATAAGTCCCAGTTCTTCCTCTTTAAAATACAGATAGCTAAAGCTTTGGACATCGTTTCAAGAAAAATGTCTTGCTTTTTTACATGCTATTTTAGAGTTGTGAATTTGTTCCAAGATGTTCAGGCCCTGTTTTATCATTCTCTTTCTAGAAGTTAGGAAAAATATCAGGACAAGCTTCCCCTAGGAGGAGTTGTGTAGCCCTGGAAGAGGTTGCCAGAGAGGTTTGATATCTCCAGCCCTGGAAGTTTTCAAGACTCAGGTAGGCAAAGCTCCAGCTTACCAAGGTGGTCATACTAGCTAATCTCCAGAGATCCAGTATTTCTGTGACCCTTTGTAAGCAGAAAAATGTTACAAACAACAATGAAACTAGGAAGAAAATTACAGTAAAGGCATGGGAATAGAAAATCCAACTGAAAAAACAGGGAATTTCACAGAACTCTCATGGCACACATGAGCCTCCAGGAACAGATATGGATTCTCTCACATCTAGGCTTTAGTTAGTTTGACAAACAAATTCCTGATAAGACTAAGAACTGGTAAAGTCAGCTATTTTTAGCCACATCTGTACAGACAAGAGCTCTTTTGGAATTGATCTTGGTAACTTTAACACCTCTGTTACCGCATGACCTGACACAGGGCTTCTCGTAAGGAATTGCACCATTTTAAGGCTAAGGATTTTAAGGGAACTATAGAAACTTAAATCCTCAGTACCTTTCTTGCAGAACTGCTTCGTTTCTGATGGTGATTCTTTGAATCTCTACTTTATCAGAAGAATATTTTTAGAGAGTCATGAATATTGTAACATTAGGAATGGTTAGAGCATCTTTCTGGTAGAATGGTCAGGTTTGTGTTTCTTGATACTCTTCGATAAATTCCTGTCAAAGCAAACAATGATTCTCCTAGACTAATATTCTGCTTTCTTAGCACTAGTGATGTGCATTTTAAATTTATCTTCATATTGCGATATGGTTAAAATTCACATACAGCTAAATGAATGTTTGAAGCTCATTTCTGGGCATTTTATGTTTATCTAAAACAGGAGACTGACAAGTTACTGATGACAGTGTAAGTTGGACCTTGTACTTGTCCATTAAACAGCTTTCCTTTCAAGTCCCTACTGAAATGGGACCATGCTGTTTGGTCATTCATATGTAGGTCACATTATGACGCTAGCTTATAATTCTTGTCATTCTTTTTTTCAAATAGTTTAGTTGCCTAAGCAAATGGAATAGATACATGAAAAAGGATTCCATGGTGCTCTCTAACTGAAATGTGTTCAGTACAACAGATTCACAACTACAAACTTTATTAACAGTTTCATACTAGCCGCCTTCTATAACAAGCATACGGAGCAGCTTAGCAACATTAACTCAAATGAAGGAAGTCACTTCCTGAAAGTAGAGCAGGTGACCAGCTGCAACTTAATTTTTCATTCCTGTCCTCATGCTTGGACATAAGCAGAAAAAGAGAAAGCACAGCAAAGGAGGCATCACAACCAAATGATTCTTAACAGCCATTTCTAGAACACTTACTACTCATGAGAACACAAGAATAAACCTGAGATTGCTCTATCACAAACCAGGAATCTGGGGCCGATATACCTCCCAGAACAGTGGGGCCATGGCGAGGTAACTGAAAGGTGTTGGTCAAAATCTCCTTTTTAAGATAGGATCATTCAAAGGCGGCCAATTTATTGATGAAAATTCTTTATTTTAATGCTAATGCATTAATGCTATGAAAAATTGAGAAACAGGCTAAACCATTTTTTATCAAAATATCTAGCTAATATTAAAAAGGCCTTTTGCATGTATATTTCTCAGCTTTCTAAAAGCCACAGTCTTGATTTCAAGTCAAGCCACCGTCAAGATTTCAAGTACTGTGCAGGTCACTACACTGAGTGATTATAACAAGCCAGTGGATTTACAGCCCGGAATAACAGCAGTTTGATTTCTTTGGGAGTTTAAAGCCCTGTGAGTTGTTCTGGTCCTGACTGCTGGTAGAAAAAGAAAGAACAGTATGTCAAATGCAACTAAGCAGCCACAAAGGTCTATTCCAACCTAAACGATTCTATGGTTATCTATAGCTTAGAATATAGCCAACTGCTAGACTAATAACGTCAGGAGAGTGTTGATTTAGATCACGAACAAACAGCCATTGAAGGCATGGGATCATAATTACTAAGTAGAGAAAAATAAAAGCCCCAAAGAGTATTTTGCTAACTTGTGAACGCTAATAAATTTTTGTCATCTTCTCCAACCTCTGCTTTCTTTTCCTCCAGTCACAGGTGTTAGTGTGTTGCCTTCTTCCTTTTAGTT
This sequence comes from Rissa tridactyla, assembly GCF_028500815.1. Taxonomy (NCBI): domain Eukaryota; kingdom Metazoa; phylum Chordata; class Aves; order Charadriiformes; family Laridae; genus Rissa; species Rissa tridactyla. The sequence goes on along the minus strand of NC_071467.1, from coordinate 105,419,389 downwards.
GTTGCTTTGTTTTAGTCTTATTTCAAGTACAGAGCATAGGGATTTTTCAAGAAAAAACTCTTGCTTGCTTTCTTTGTGCAGCTCCTAGGACGTATTTTGACACTGGCTAATCAGTACCAAAGAGATGTTTGAGTTAACTGGGAAGGGGCAGTCTTCTACAGTCTACAAGCACAGATGAGGGCAGCGAGGTGTATTAACTGCTTGTCCAGTGACTACCTGGTTAAATGGCTGTTTCTTTTAATGCAATAAGCAAGCAGCCAGCCTTATTCTAAAGAGTAAAATTTTCCCTTTCCTGCAAAGACGTTGTGCTTACAGCAGCAAGCTATCACATTGAAGGACACATTTCCCTTAATTAGAGCCAATAAAATGAATGCAAGCAAGGCAGGTTTTCATGTCCACCCCTCCAATGAGTCATTCACAGGTTTAACAGTTCATTAATGAAATCCAACATCCTGATGGTTACATGGGTTGCATGAGATTTTTTTTCTCCTAGCATTAATTTTCTGAGCCAGTTCTAATCAGATAAGTGATGAGGGTATAGTCTTTAACCTCGTTGCCAAGAAAAGCAAAGATATGCAAATCGTAACCACGGGACAAGGTTATACTCTGTGATTTCAAGCGCCCTAGCAACTGGGATCTACAAACAGCAGCTGAAAAACACATTCTCCTTATTATTTCACAAAATTATTGTTTTTACACTGAGACTACTGCATTCATTTATAAGGATTTTTTTTCTTCCTTCCACGATGTAAACAAGTCTCATTACAAAGCTCAAAAGACAAATATTTCAAATAAAGATGAACAATTTGGACTTGGAGAGCTGCCTTGTAACGATGCACCAAAACACAAGGCCTTATCTCTGTTGGATAAGGAATGATGTCAACAGTAGCTATGTTAACAAAGAGGTCAATAATGACTACCAAACATAACCCAAACAATTGAGTAAGTCAAGGGTAAGCCATCAGCGGTTGGTGCAGAAGAGAGGCTAATGCTTTTACAAGGCGTTTAAAAAAATTAAAAATTCCTCACTGTTTTGTATTGGGAACACATAAGGCAGAAACAGTTATCTGGACTCTTTTTTTTCAATCGTCATAGAGAAATAATCATTCCCTTTACATACATTCCACCGCAATCCACATCCAGACACTGCTAACCCCAACCACTCAGCAGAAAAGATGGTCAGACTGGAGTACTGCATCCAGCTCTGGAGCCCCAATGTAAGAAGGACATGGACCTTTTTGGAATGAGTTCAGAGGAGGCCTGCGAAGATCAGATCAGAGGGCTGGAGCAGCTTTGCTATGCAGACAGGCTGAGAGAGTTGGGGGTTGTTCAGCCTGGAGAAGAGAGGGCTCCAGGGAGACCTTATAGCAGCCTTCCAGTATCTGAAGGGGGCCTGCAGAAAGGATGGGGAGGGACTTTTTACAAGGGCATGTAGTGATAGGATGAGGCGTAGTGGCTTAAAACTGGAAAAGGGGAAGTTTAGATTAGATATTAGGAATAAATTCTTTACTATGAGGGTGGCGAGACACTGGAACAGGTTACCCAGAGAAGCTGTTGAGGCTCCATCCCTGGAGGTGTTCAAGGCCAGGCTGGATGGGGCTTTGAGCAGCCTGGTCTAGTGGGAGGTGTCCCTGCCCATGGCAGGGGGGTTGGAACTAGATGATCTTTGAAGTCCCTTCCAAACTAAACCATTGTAAGATTATATGATTCTATCCATTTATTGATGTATAGGGCAACACCATGAATAGCCACACTCCAGTCATGGAACTCATCCCACCAAGTTTCAGTAACAGCAACTAGGTCATAGTTTTCTAGCAGCATGGTGGCTTCAAGCTCCTCCTGTTTGTTGCCTGTGCTGTGTGCATTGGTGTAGAGGCACTTCAGCTGGGCGGTCGGCCATGTCATCTTCTTAGAAGAACACCCCTTAGTTCCTTTGAGGTAATTGACTGGCATTTTCCTCTTGGCTCCTATTACCTCAAGACACCCTGGCTCTTCTCCATAACACTTCAGGTGTGCTGCAGTGTAGCCAGCATGTTTCAGGGCAACAGGCTGAGGGCCCTCGCTAGTACCTTGTCCCTCTAACCTTGGCGTGTCATCCCATGGCTTGTCACAGGCAAGCCTGATGTTATCCCCCTTGAAGTCTAGTTTAAAGGTCTGTTAGTCAGCCCCGCTAGCTCATGAGCAAAGACCCTCTTCCCTCTTTGAGAAAGGTGAATCCCATCTAACACCAGCAAGCCTGGTGCAGTGTAGGCCATCCCATTATCAAAAAAATCCAAAATTCTGCTGGTGACACCAGCCATGGAGCCACGTATTGAGGGACTGGGCCCACCTGTTTCTTCCAAGGTCGCTGCCCGAAACTGGAAGGAAAGAGGAAAAAATAACCTGTGCTCCAGATCCCCTTTTCAGCCATCCAAAGACTCTGAAGTCTCTTTTGATCGTACTTGGACTACACATTGTGGCTTCATCACCACCCACATTGAAAAGCAGTAATTGGTAGTAGTCTGATGTCCATACCAGGCTAGGAAGTTTCCTAGTGATGTCCTTAACCAGGCCCCCATGGAGGCAGCAGACTTCCCTAAGAGGAGCCTCTGGCCAGCATATTGGACCCTCTGTTCCCTTCAGAAGGGAGTCGCCTACAACTATAACCTGTCTTTTCTTCCGAACGGTGGTGGTCATGATACAGGGCGCCTTTCTGACCTTGGCAGCACCTCTGCTGAAGATGGATCATCATCCACATCATCCATTGACTGGCCTTTAACATCCAGAGCCTCGTATCTGTTGTACAGAGGCACCTGGCTATGCAGGGTGGGCAAGGAAGGGGTTTGTCTGCCATTTCAAGCATGGTCTTGCCTCCATTCGCTCCTGTCATTTAAGTTACAAATTTAGTGCTATAAGATCATTTCATGCAAACAGTTGGACAGTCAAAGGAGGACAGTGACCACTAACAACTCATTAGGGAAATTAACACCGCAAACTCAACTGTCCCTTTGGTGATGGTCTGGCTGCAGGCAACAGCCTTTAATGTGGGGGACCGAGGTGCAAATCCATTCCCTCATTCCCACAGCAGTTATTTCCCACGTTAAAGATGCTGGAATGGATCACACGTAGTTCCCTATTAAAAACAAGCAAACAAGCAAACAAAAACATCTACCTCTAGTCCCATCAACTTCTTATCAGCATGGAAAGAACGTCTCCCTTCATATCCATATTAAGGCAATGAAAAGCCACTTGATCACTCTCTTTGTTTTACATGAGGTTTTAATGAAGCTCACATGAGACTGAAATGGCTCTTCTGGTACTTAAAGTCAGGCAGAGAAACAGTATGTATCCTCGTAACACAGAAAATTGATTGCCTTGGTTCCATCGCCATACATATGTGGAGTAGAAAAAGTAGCAGGAAAAAAGGCAGATTGAACACCAAGATGCTCTCAAAGGTGCCTGATGCCTCCATAAGAATTTCGTATTTGCAAGTTTTCAGTACTTTAAAAACCATTCTTCTGAAGTTTACATTTACTCTGATTAAACTCTTCATTTATGGTCAAGACTGTGATCTAAAGAACAGCAAAGTTTATGGTTCTTGTTCATCAGCAGATCAGGAAGTAACAGCCAGTCTTAAGGTATAGGAAAGTGGACTAGTTGCTCCTTAGCCAGACAGGCCTTCCTACTATTCAAATTATTAATTAATTAAATTAATTAATTTAAAAGTGCATTTGTACTTGCTCAAAGCTCTTACTTATTAGGCATATCAGTGCTCAAAGTTTACTCTCATTTTAGTGTGGGCTAAAATACATTCATTTTAGGTGTGTGTGCACAAATACACACCCACAGTATACCACAATACCCTCCAGCCAGAAATGGAGAAGGACAAGACAGTTTTTATCTTTTGCAGCAACACAGATTGCAGAAACAAGTTTGGCCGCTTCTTTACATAGGCGTCGGTAATCTGCTGGGGGAGCAGTGTTCCCCTCTCCCCAAGCCACATGGAATTTCTGGGTGAACAAAACAATACTGAACCAGAGTGAAGGCTGTAAGAGGAAGCTATAACTACCTTTCCTCACAGAATTTTGTTAGCACTCCAGAAAATACCTATAAAAGCACTGACTGCAGTTTCAAATTTAAAAGAACATATCCTGAATAAAAGAGCATTTACAAAATGTTATGTTTGCGGTTTCTAGAATTAATAATTTTTCCCACATGAAGATTTTAATCTTGAATCAAAGATCTGGAGAGTAGCCTGTTGATAATTGTCTCCTGCCTTTTTAACGTGAGCGACTGCTTTAAATATGTCAAAACCATTTCCTCACTTACTTTCTCTGTTGTAAAACTGAAAGTAGTTTCAGTGGGTTAAAAGATTTGTATACTTTCCCCCAAATACACTTACCTGCTCCCTCACCCTTAGACAAGAAGCTGAAGCATTCTAGGCACTAGAACAAGGAAAGGTTGCTAATTTACTAAGACACAAATGCTGAATGATAACGATCCAGGACGACATGTCCAGTCTGTAGGAGGCTTTTGTTCTCATTTTTGGATTGCTTCCATGGCAGGAAGTTGCTTCAGTTGTTGCTTTAGTTTTCTCAGAATCACGATAGCAACGGGAAAAAAAAAACAACTTAGAGCAATTAAGGTTTCTGGTCTCATTAAAAATATTCATTGCTTTATTGTTTTGTGCAATGACCACAAAGTTATTACGAGATCATGCACATGTTTCCTACTAAGGTAATTTCAAAATACTGAATCAGTTTAAGGAAAGAAAATACAGATTGCTTGTTTCTCTATGCTGTGTAAGTTTTTCCTGTAGTACATAGTTTAAAGCTGAAAAAAAAAAAAAGCTAAGCTTCATAATTTTTGTCAAGCGTTGAAAATAATTATTTTCTTCCTCAAACCTGCTGTAAGTCTTATTTACAAAAGCAGAGTGCTAGATTGTAGAAATGATAAAAGTCATCACTTCAAAAAAATTCTACCATTACTATGAGGAAAAACAATATTTTTCCCATTTCTGGCTTCAGACAAATTCCAGGTTGTCTCCAAGTTAAAATTTGGAAAATCTGAGAATTTGAGGGGATGATTTGATTTTAAGAGTGAAATTTCATTCATTCTATTTAAAGGAAAAGGGAGTACTAGAACAATTCCTAGAATCTGAACTTTGCTTTAAATTTACATTTCTATTTAAACACCAACAGCAGACCTCCATGCTATCTAAATCAAAGCTAAGTATTTTTGGTTTAAGTCAAATAGCATAGCAAGGTTGATCTGCACTTATGGTTGACCTCAGATCCTGCGTTTCCCTTTCCAGAGAAAACTTAAAATAAAAACTCCCATGGTTTTAAGAGTTTTTAAAACTTCCTCTTTCCCTTTAATTTTGAAATTTCAAAATTTCTCCTTCATTTACGGATTAGTGAAACACTGAATTAACATAGTAAAAATAATCCTATGCTAACCTATTACCAGCTATATCTCTTTTTTTTAAAAAAATGCTATTTATAAATACACATTTATGTGCTATTTTAGCCACTCATTTATATGAAATTCTTAGCTTCCATCTTGACTTTTGCTACTGAGTTTGATTGTTAAGTTTTAGTGTTTTGCTATACTGCAGCTGAGGATTTTCCTGAGAATCTGTCTTTATCAGCCCCAGCTATAACTAGAAGTTCAGCATGGAAGCCTTGAAGAGCCTTCTATGCTCCTGTACCTCAAAATCAAGAAAATTAAAATGTGCTGATGATCTCCATCAGTTCTATGAGCACTCAGGAGCTCTAAAACTCTGATTTCTAGAAGGAAATGGAAATTGACAAGGCATTTTTTTGGTAGTATTATTCTTTAATGACACAAAAATCTAGAACTGACGACAGGAAATTCTTACAACACAGAGAAGATTTTAACAAGCAGATTGAAAAAGGTCATTTTGATATCAATAAGTTAAACATGGAAAACAAATTCTTATCATTAAAAAAATTCATGTCTTTACAGTTTCATGATTTGTTTTCTTCATGTCCTCAACTGAATATTTTACTACAAAAAGTTCTTGTTAGTTCTGATTTAGTTTAGAAATGTAACAAAACATGCCGAATATGTTATTTTATATCTTCCCCTTCATGCTCTCTCTCCACCCCCACCCACCCCCCGCCCCAGCGTTCATGTTAACATGGTCTAAACTGAAGCTTTTTCTTCATGTTCATAGATCAGGAATCGAACCAATTCAATTAATTTGATTCTGTTTGCCATCAAACAGAAGTTGATGTCAACTCATAGAATCTAATAATCAGCCAGTGAAACTCTCCATTTTGGGGAAGTATTAGCAATGCTTAGTCAGTTTCAAATGTCCCCATTTCCCACGTCTAAAATACATTTTCTTGCATATTTTCAAATAGAATATTTTTCCTAATTTGGAACATACAAAACCATTCGAATTCAGACTTCATTAAGAAGTTTTAAAAGTAAACAAAAATCAGCTAAAAATTTAAAAGAAACTAATAAAGACAGTAAATTGCTCAGAACAGATCAAAAACAAAACCAAAAGAGATCTGGCAGAAGAACAGCAAAATGACATGGGAAAGGAGGCCAATGTATGACAGCCTGCAGCTGCAACTTTCAAGATATATATCTGTAGGTTGAAGAATCTTATTTCACTTGAATCTTAATGAAAATTAACTTATCTGTCTTCAAGTCCTAACATTTTATACAATGGATGACTCTTCCTCCTTACTACTTAGTTACTCTGATCTTGAACCACTGTAACCGACCAACAAACACCCACAATGGAAGAAGGCTCAGAGGAGATGACCAAATGTATAATTATCTGAGGGAAAATATAAAGAATGACCACCAATTATTGTAAAAAAATCTGAACTTATCTCAACATAAGGTGGACTGGAGGGTAATCCTTCTTGTAGATACATGAGTGTACCAATGGGTCATTGGGTTGTATAAACAGTCTTCCTTGAGAAGACTAGTGGAAAGTAACGTTTTCCTGAGGTAGTCAGAACAGCATGGGGGAAGGGGAGTATCAAAACTAAGAAACCAATAAAACATGTTTTTAATCTCTGCTTATTTTCTCTTACCTTGTCAGTAGGCACTACTGAGAAGAATCTGCCTCCCTCTTCTTAACTCCCTCCTATCAAGTATTTCTACACGTTGATGAGATTGCTCCTGAGCCTCCTGTTCGCCAGCTCTCTCAGCCTCTCCTTGTATGAGAGATGCTCCAATGCTCTCATCATCGTTGTCAGCCTGCGCTAGAATTGCTCCGGTAAGTCCATATCTCACTCGTACTGGGGAGCCCAGAACTGGACACAGCACTCCAGATGTGTCTCACCAGTACTGATGAGAGACGAAGGATCACCTCCTTCGACCTGCTGGCAAAGCTATTTGAATGCAGCCCAGAACACAGATGGCTGCCTTAAATGTGATGGTGCATTGTTGGGTCCTGAACAACTTTTAGTCCACCAAGGATGCCAGTGTCTTTCTCTGCAGAGCTGCTTTCCAGCCAGTAGTCTCCCAGCATGCATTGGTGCATGGTGTCATTCCTCACCAGGTGCAGGACTTTGCATTTCCCCTTGTTGAACTTTATGAGGCTCCTTTCTGCTCAGTTCTCCAGCCTGTGAGGTCCCTATGAATGGCAGCACATCCATCTGGTCCATCACTCACTCCTCACAGTATTGTATCATCTGCAACATTGCTGAGCTTCTCTCTCTGCCTCATAATCTGGATCATTAGTGAAGATGTTAAACAGGACTGGACCCAGTATCAACCCCTGGGGTACACTGGTAGCGACTTGCCTCCAGCTGGACTTTGTGCCACTGACCTCTGTGACTCTGTACGGGCCTGGCCCTTCAGCCATTTCTCAATCCACCTTGCTGTCCACTTATTTTGTCCGTACTTTGTGAGCTTGCCAACAAGGATGTTATGGGAGACAATGTCAAAAGACTTCCTAAAATGGAAGTAAATAACATCCACTTCTCTCCCCTCATCCACCAAGCTGGTCGCCTCATTGTAAAAGGCTATCAGGTTAGTTAAACATGATTTCCCCTTTGTAAATCCATATTGACTACTCTTGATCATCTTCTTGTCCTTAAGTAGTTTGGAAATGTTTTTCAGGAGGATTTTCTCCACTGCTTTCCCAGGGATTGAGGTGAGGCTGACCAGCCTGTAATGCCTTCTTGAAGAAAGGAATGGCATTTGCCTTCTTAGAGTCTTCAGGAACCTCTCCCGGTTGCAGTAATCTTTCAAACATTATCAAGAGTGTCCTCACAACAATACTGGCCAGCTCCCTCTGGTCTCATGGACCTGGGATTCCTGAAGGCTAGTCTTACCAGTTGAGGCAAAGAATGCAGTGGGTACCTCAGCCTTTTCTGTCATTTCTCACCAGGCCCCCTGCTACTTTCAGCACCAGGCCCAAATTTCCTCTAGTCTTTCTTTTGCTGTCCATGTACTTGTAGAACAGTTTCTTGTTGCTTTTCACACTCCTTTCCCAGATTCAGCCTCAAATAGATCCCTGCATGATCAGCCAGCATCCCTATGCTCCTCCTGGGTCACCTGCCCTGGCTTTCACCTCCTGTACGTTTCCTTTTATCTGAGTTTGGTCAGGAGATCCTTGCTCATCCATGCAGGCCTTCTGCTACCTTTACTTGATTTCATACTTGTCAGGGTGGGCCATTCTTGAGTTTGGAGGAGGTAATCCTTGAATATCAACCAGTTTTCTTGGACCCCGCCTTTTCTCTAGGGCCATATCCCATGGGATTCTTCCGAGGTGATCTCTGAAGAGGCCTGTTCTCCTGAAATCCACATCTGTTGTTCCTGCTATTTGCCCTGCTACCCCCTCTTACTGTCTTGAACTCCACCATCCCATCTTCACTGTGTCCAAAGCTCACAGGAACTAAGGAAGTGAGGAAGAACTGGTTGGGGGTATGCAAGCATCACATTAAAAGGACTGTAGTTTTGATATTTGTCTGTCAGAGTCCCAGAACTTTTGCTGATTTACTACCAGGGTCCCAGCAAAGGATTTTCACTGAGTCAGATTCACAAGTAATCGAAATTAGTCTAGCAAAAATAATAACAGTTCCAATATTTGTCTGTCAGAGTCCTAGCAAAAGTACTTTCACTGAATGAGATTCACAAATAATCAAAATTTGTCAGTTTATTGAGAGCAACAGAACAGATTCGAGATTGCCGTTGATAAATTCACTAACTCCAATAGCGCTAATTAACTAAGGTTAATATTGCTAGCAAAAATAATGATGATATAACAACTCAGGGTAACGTTCACCAGAGGGTGAAAGGTGCAGTGCCTATGCAGAAAGGAGTGCCTGTCTGGGGTGGAGGAACAGAAAGCAGCCCGTCGACTGGTCCGTCAGGTATCTAGTTTCTTCTCTCCCAATTTAATAGTCATTTTCTCCATCCTTTTATCCCCAAAATTATGAGGTTTCCCTCCCCTAGATGACGTGTAGTATGATTTGCGTGGAGAGACAAGTGCTATAGTCATATATGTTTAGCATGATCTCTAAAATCTTCAATAGCATATACAGGGATGTCAACTTTAATATGCATTTCACAGTTAATGAGGCAAACATCAATTATCTGGCATGGTAGCCTCTCAAGGAAACAAAGAACTACACAAAGTCTCTGTTATCTTGATTTTAATGTCTTTGCTGACGAAAAGCAGGGCTGTCCTGGCTCCCCAAGACCACTCCTGTTATATATATATATATCCTGTAATAGCCAGAGAAGCCTTCACTCCCCTGGGTTGCACAAGAGATAGCAAAGCCAGTCTTAATTGCTCTTTGAGCACAGAGACTTCACCTCATTATCTAAATTCCACAGGAAGTACCAGGTCCAGCAGAGCACCTTTCCTTGTTAGCCTCTCCACCACCTATGTCAGGAAGTTGCTGTCAATGCACTCCAGAAATCTAGATACCTTGTGCCCTGCTGTGTTGTTCCTCTAACTCACTATAAGTGATGAAAATAAACTGTAGCATCTCTCTGACAATTTGCGACGTTTTCATTCTCAGATCCAAAACTATTCCTTGTAATCACAAAAAATTATGAGATGCCCTTTGAACATACAAATGGATTTATTTATTTATTTGCTGTTTAGCTACCAGAAATACACCTTAGCAATAAATGTCATACACAAGGAGGTATTAAATAGGTGCATGTCTCCGGTAGTACTTGCTACTCCATCTCGTATTGCCTAATCCAAAGATAGAACTGTGGCAGCTCCTTCTTTTGAGACAGCAATAACGAACCTGTACTGAAAGTTAAATTCTGAAGAAAATAATGTTATGCACACAAAGGAATTATGTCCACACAGATATTCAAGCTTGGCAAAATCCTTAATGAAGTGAGTACAAATCCAGCGAAGTCAGAAATGCATGAGAATTTAACATGGCCTTTCAAAACTTCATTCTAAAACCAGTTTGGATATGTTATTTCCAGCCCTCCCTCCTCACAATGTCAGAATATTTTGAAGTTTCTTAAAAGTAAAGTTAAATAGCAAAGCTTTGGGGTTTGGGGTTTTTTTGTTGTTTTTTTTTTTTCATAAAAAGGGCAAAAATTCCTTGCACACAGTAAGATCTGCCTACCATCTCAGTGGAGGCAGAGGACAGTGATCCACGTGGCAGCAAAGACACGAGGGTTATTGATGTGTTAGATACCACAGAAGTACCTGAGAACAGTCACATAGGAATTAGGGCTTCTCCCCCTAAAAAGGTGGTGGGATCAATAGCCCAACTGAAGTGCATCTACACTAAGGCATGCAGCATAGGCAACAAACAGGAGGAACTGGAAACCATTGTGTATCTGGAAAACGATGATATAGTTGCAATCACGGAAACGTGGTGGGATGACTCACACAACTGGAGTGCTGCAATGAATGGTTATAAACTCTTCAGAAGTGATAAGGAAGGAAGGAGAGGTGATGGGGCAGCCCTGTATGTTAGGGAGTGTTTTGACTGTCCAGAGCTTGATGATGATGATGAAAGGGTTGAGTGTTTATGGGTAAGAATAAGGGGGAAGGCCAACAAGGCAGACCTCATGGTGGGAGTCTGTTACAGACCACCCAACCAGGATGAGGATACAGATGAAATATTCTATAAGCAGCTGGGAGAAGTCTCACAATTGCTAGCCCTTGCTCTTGTGACGCACTTCAACTTACCAGATATTTACTGGAAATAAAACACAGCAGAGAGAAAACAGTCTAGGAGGTTCCTGGAGTGTGTGTAAGATAACTTGCACAGCTGCTTAAGAGCTGCTGAGTGAGCCAACTAAATCTAACACTGCCAAGTCTACCACTAAATCATGTCCCTAAGTGCCACATCTACACATCTTTTAAATACCTCCAGGGATGGTCACTCAGGCCACTTCCCTGGGCAGCCTGTTCCAATGCTTGGTAACCCTTTCTGTGAAGACATTTTTCCTTATATCCAATCTGAACCACCCTTGGCACAACTTGAGGCCATTTCCTTTTGTCCTATCACCTGTTACTTGGGAGAAGAGACTGACACTCACCTTGCTACAACCTCCTTTCAGGTAGTTGTAGAGAGCAATAAGGTCTACCCTTGAGCCTCCCTTTCTCCAGGCTAAACAACCCCAGTTCCCTCAGCTGCTCCTCATAAGACTTGTTCTCTAGACCCCTCACCAGCTTTGTTGCCCTTCTCTGGACACACTCCAGAATCTCAATGTCTTTCCTGTAGTGAGGGGCCCAAAACTGAACACAGTATTTGAGATGGGGCCTCACTAAGTGCCAAGTACAGAGGTACAGTCACTTCCCTACTCCTGCTGGCCACACTATTCCTGATACAGGCCAGGATGCTGTTGGCCTTCTTGCCCACCTGGGCACGCTGCTGGCTCATATTCAGCCAGCTGTCAACCAACACCCCCAGGTCCTTTTCTGCCGGGCAGCTCTCCAGCCACTCTGCCCCAATCCTGTAGCGCTGCATGGGGTTGTTGTGACCCAAGTGCAGGACCCAGCACTTCGCCGTGTTGAACCTCATACCATTGGCCTCAGCTCATCGATCTAGCCATCGATTTGTAGGGTCAGCAAACATTAGACATGCCTACAAGATAAAAAGTTGTCATACTTAACAGAACACTGATAGAGTTTCTAAATCTTAGCATAAAGCATGAATTGAAATGTAGTTAAGAACCTTCACTAGCCTTTTTGACTTTCAGATGTTCAGAATACCAGCAGTGCCAACTAAGGACAGTAACATGAGGCTGCCTGACAATTTGCAAAGTAGTTGGACCTCCAGATATACCTAAATTAGACAGACAAGACTGAGTGATGTATAATTAAATACTACCAGGTGGAAAAAGGTCAGACACTCAGAAAATTTCCTTGTGTTTGCTAGTATTCCCATCCTTGTCTCCACTTTATAAATAGGTAGAGCAGTCAACATAATCAGTGCTAGAGCCTGACTACAGAAGTATCAACCCACTACTTGAGAGGAAGAAAAAAGTTTTCCTCCAAGCGTCGTATTAGTCGCAATTCTACCTCACTTACAATTCTACTATACTACTAGCCATAAGGGTGTTCTGCTGGCTTCCTGTCAGAATTATCCTAGCAACTCTTTACGAGAAAACTACAATCCATCATACCATTCAGAGAAAAAGATGATGCAGAATATCTGGCAGAACTGTATATTGCAAATGAGAGAAATTTCTCTGTTACCATAATAGTATGTTTTTTCACATCTGTTGCAGTTTTTACAGCTCCTGCTGGTTTTTTTGAACGCGATAGAGATTGCTTGAGTGCATTACAGTGCAAAGCTATTTTGTTAGTACAGATGCTGTTTAATTTTTAAGGGGGATTCACAGCAAATACTCCAAGAAAACACAACTCAAGCTTATCAAGATACTGATATCTACTTCTGGGTATAGGAGGTTATTTATTAGAAAAATAAAAAAAAATCATCCTGGGGTTTTTATTAGAAAATAAAATATGTTTCTCTGATCAATCTCTAAACCATATCAAGAAAGTATGCCTATATTTTTTCATCAATTAAAAAAGCATTAATGGAAACTATAGACATATATAGTTTCTTTAAAAAAATACAAAGAAAAGAAGCAAAAGAAGAACTTTAAAACGGAGAATTATTGCAACATATTTACATTATTCTTTTTCTGAAGTACATGGATGTATTACAAATACTGACATAAGATACACACACACACAGGGCTTCAGGTAATAGCAAGTCCATGGTGATCTGCTAACTCAGACTGCTAGAAAATTATGCCTACAGCATTGTAATTTGTTACAATTATCAACAAGCATTTCTGTGTTCATCACAGCCACAATGTTATAACTTCATAAATTCAGTTAATTCTTAAATCAAGTTACAAGAACACCCTAAATTACATCAGGAATAGTACTGAAAAGGGTCATAAGTCACTCTAAGCCAGTTTGCTCAGTAGTAAACTTCAACAATGTTCTAGCCCCTGTACACCAGAAAGGGCTAGGAGATGATTTGTTCTGAAGCCTTTCCTTAGCATTTCTGGCAGCAAAGTAGCATGTAAGAACAGAATGCTAGAAATAACCTGCTATGTTATCTCAGTTGCTAAGCTATTGCTTGAGTCAGTTAACAATTCAAAGGCCAGTATAAATATTTATATTTTATTGATATTGGCCAAGCCTTAAGACAAAGGAAACACCTTAAAACAGAAGACCTAAAGGTGCAAATAATTAGAAACAGAAGTTACACATTACTGGTTAAGAAAGCCTGTGCACACAGATTAGACTCTTAATTAATTCATTGTCACGATCTAGAGGATTTTAACTTTGTTTTAAAAGAAGCAATGAAATGTTAATCCTCCAAAAATTATGCAGTAATTTCATTCATGAGGAATGATATTAAAAGGTTTCTGTGTGTCTTATGGCAGAAGCAGTTTAACCCATATTGCATGAGTTCAATGGTACAGGTTTCACCTTGTAGTTTAACGACCAGAAGAAAAGAAAACAAACCCCTCAGAACTCTGGCTCCAGAGGTGGCAGAAAAAGGACAACAAAGTAGAAAAGAACAACAAAACAAAACCTCAAAAAATATTACAAGCTTCGGATTGTTCTCAAAGCACAAAAGAAGAACCTTTGTTAGTACTTCGTTTAGTATATAATGGTATTAAAATGTATTAATTGGAAGATCTCTCACTACTTCCAAAATATAGAAGCTGTTTGGAGCTGACAAACAGAGTGCAGTGTTTTTTGTCCAGAGGTTTCAAAATGCAACCCTATGTATACCCACTTATGGGTGTGGGTATTTAACTCCAGAGCCATTCGCATGGATTAACAAAAGTGACAAAGCAAACAGGTGACCTAGAAATGGAACTTTCTCTAACCAGCTTTCTCTAGCACTGTGCAGTGCCAACTCAGTCTGGCTAAACGTACAATATGCAACAAAAGACACACTACCCAATGGGCAGATGTCCAAACATGTCCAAGGAAATATACAAATCCACAAGATCTCCAAGACATTTGAGGAACTGCCATTTCACTTCCAAGTGTCAAAACGGAGGGATCTTGTAAACTGTAATGTTACGATTTTACAAACTCCAATTTTAGTTTCAGCTCTGCCTTTGCACAGCGTGGCAGAAAGGGGAGATGGTCAACTGCTCTTTTACCAGAACATTTACTTTTTTTCTCCTCTCTCTCCCTCCTACGCTTTTTGTAGCACTATGAATCGCTTTCCACAGCCTTACTGATCTACATGACTCATTGCTTGAATTTTTCAATGCATTAAATAATGGTCAACCTCCAGATTTTTAGTACTTTAGGCAACTGCTGCTCTCCTTAGATGGAGGCCAAGCAGTGAGGAAGAAAAGTCATCTGGTTGCTCACAAGAAAAATTAGTCAGACTTAATGTGAAGACCAAGGCCCGTCCTGCCCCATATCCCCATTGCAGACTCCTAATACGACGTCTTGTCCCCCTCTCTCTCTTAGCCAGTTTCAAATTCTTTTGACCAGCTTCCTCCTACTGTTGATAGTTTGGCAGTAGATGATAGGACAGAAAAGAGAATGCTGAATATCTGCTAGAAATTTTGCCTCGGTTTAAGTCAAATCATCTTCACCGTGATCAGTATTTTGTCCAGTGTTAGCAGAAAAAAGGTCAAGCAACATACAGAATATGAAAGATACCAATTTCAACTCTTTTGCAATTCATACAAATCTTGCCAGTGGACATTTGACAGAATATTATATTTTTTCCTTTATTAAATTAGCATTCTTAAGTTGTGTGAAAAAAAGACAAACTCAGATCAAGAAAATACCTGCATAATAGATATAATAGATATTTCAGCAGGCTTAATATTTTAAAGAATGAGCCCTGTACATATAAATTTTTAGATATGATATCATGCACACTAACAGAATAGAATATAGAATATTTTCCAATTTTTCTTTATATAAACCAAATATACACGAAATTACAAGCAGTTGGTTTTAGCTTTGTTCTATTCCATACATTCGACACTTAGCTTACCTAAACTTAGAAGTTCAAACTTCCTATTTCTTCTGCAACCATGCTAAAGATAAGATCTAAACACATTTCAAAAAATTATACTTCAAGATTTGCACACCTCCTGTTATTTTTCTTCTTATATCTCCCAGCAAATGAGATGGAACAAATATTTATATAGTGCATGAAAAATGCTCAACTAGTGAAGGAGGTTGTCTGATTACTGTATTTCATACTGTGGTAAGGAAACCTCGCCATCTTTCTCACCAGGGTACGTACAGAACTGGAGTAGGACAACTGTGAACTCCTGGAATGCAAACCCGGCATAGGTTGTGCTAGTCCATGTATTTTCACAAGGGGCTGAGTTTTGTTTAGCAGGATAAACAGGCAACCATGTTAGGTTAGAAATACCAAGCCTATTCTCATTTGCAGGACGAGAGGGATCAGGGAAAAGACAAGGTTTTGAATTCAGAACTTACCTGAAGAGAAGCAATTCTATCAGATCACTTGTCTTGTGCTTCCAAATCAATTAAGTAGTCCCTGATTTTCAGAACAATTAACCCCAAAACCGGACGATGAGTTAGTGAGTTATTTATTTTAAAACAAGTAGAAATCAAAGCAGTTGGTGCCTAACTTCAAGATATTTACAGGTAGACTAGAAACAAACTGGAAGCACAGTAAGAGCTGGAAAATCCTGCCATTTATGTGGAAGGGAAGTGAAAATTTCTAAGGTGATTTCTCTATCAACTACTGAAAAAAGGCTGATGGTATTGTTTGATTTGCAGTGGACGTGTTTAACCCTGACAAGAAGTGAGATATGATTCAGAAGACCACTGGAAAGAAAGACTGTAAAACACACACCAGTAAGTTCTGACTTCCGCACAGTTATTCAGTCACTTACAGTGGTCATCAAAGTTTGAAATACACTTATTACAAGTACTTGGCTTGCAAGTGCTTGGCTTTTGGCTGCCTGAAAAGGAATGAGGAAAAAAACCAACCCCACAGTTAAAATATTTTAATTGAATATACTAGGCAAACATCTCAGAGACTGAAAGGCTTGCTTACTGTGCATTATATTATCAATCAATCTCACAACAGTCTTAGAGTCCTGGACTGTTTCCCCTTCAGTTCCTCACCTACATTTCAATCAATATATATTGATCTGTTTCTCCTTACTGCCTGAGCAGCGAAGGGGAAGGCAAGCAGTAGGCACTCTCTTACTAAATCCTTATAACACTGACTAAATGAGGGAAGGAAGTTAGCAAAGATACGCGCGGTAACTGTAGGAAGGTGAAAAATATACCCAATGCAGGTAATATTTGGGAATTTGGCCTTAGTGTAATAAGCATGATAAAAACATGACTAAATTTGAGCAAGTTTCAAGGCAGACAGAAAAAGGTACATTCTTGATGTTGCAATGGCCTAATTCTACACGTAAGACACAGTGTGACAGACTTAAAAAAAGAGTTTGTAGGGATCCATAGCATCGATAGAAACAGTGCTTTAATCAGATTTTGTCTTTGAAACAGCAAAATGATTTTAAGAAAAGCATTTCTAAACTTTTAAAAGCAGAATACCTTGTCTCTGCTTATGAGATTATCAATTCTAGTAAACGGTTGCTCTGATAAAAGATATGGAATTTTAAATGTGTAATGACTGTGCATGTAGGAAATACCAGCAATTCTTTTTACTATGGCCAAGCTACCAAAAAACAATACCAGAAAAACCCATTCCCTCCCGCTAACCCCCAGAATTTTTTGTTTCCTTAATCTAATAATTTACACATCGGCTTTGCAGAGATAACAATGCTGATTCTGGATGACATGTTTATGCTTATTTCTATCAAAGACAGGTACAGATTTATTCAAGTTTTTCGTAGCACATTTTGCACTGCTGGGTAAATTGTAGCTGCAAGAAGGTGAGAAAGTAAGGTGATGAAGAAAAAGTAGACCAGTGACTTGTGTTAAAACCAGTTAAGAAGTCATCAAGTGTTCTAGCAACAAACTGTTACTCAAAGGAAAACAAACTGTGATCCAGTAGGTACCCCTTCTAATAATTTTGTATCATATGACTCAAAATGTTTGTTTTATTGGTAAGAGCGTCAGTATCATAAGATAAGAGGAAAAACATCAGCTAGCATAGCTTATCTTCCTCTTGTCCAAGTTAGAACTATGTTCATTTTGCACCTTCCCCTCTCAATTGTCAAGAGCATATTTCAAGTTTATGAAGGGAGAAAACATTTTTTTCAGATTTTTTTATGCTTACTGACTGAAAGCTAAATATTACTCTCCACGCTCCCTCAGATTTTAGGTAGCATGTGACATGCCACAGAATTTTGTGAATTAAAATTCTATTGAACAGTATTGGAAACTAATTAAACCCCCATTACAAACGTCTTTCTTTCACCTCTTTGAAGCCTCCTGCCTCAAACCAAATCAAAATGTGATAAGGTCCGTGTACCTTCCTCAGAACAGGAGATAAATCTGCTGTCTAAAAGGAATCTCAAGCTCCATCTTCTCCGCAACTCAGTAGAATTACATCCTAAGACAATCATTTACAATGAAACGTTCTCTAATATCCAGAAGTATATGAATTGCCTTCCTCAGAGTTGGATGTTACAGGGTGCTCTTTACAATTCTTATAAGTTGTTGGTAGTTGGTGCAGAGAAGGCAGAGGAAAAAAAGGCGCATTACTATTAAATTGTTAATGCAAAAGCCCAAGAAAAAAGTCACACACAAAAGCTGTCCAACTCTTGGTTCATAATTTGCCCCCATTGTTCACAAAGGTGTTCCCTCCCTGCCAGCTTATCTCACCTTCCTTCCCACTGTTTTCTTGGCTGTTTTGCTACAGTCATCTGAGGAACCTTTTTTCCACCGGTTGCAGCGTGACCACCACTTTCTGTGAAGAAGTTTGTTGCTTTCTTCTGGTGCTGAAGGACAGAAGGGCTAGGTTGGTTATTGCCAGAGCCCCCAGAATTTCAGTGCCAATCCAATCCCAGCTAGTTAGTTGCAGAGGTGTTCAGGACTAGTGCAAGTAGCTAGTAGAAATAAGTTGATTACTTTGTACTGGTTGGCCTGTCATTCCCTTCCCACCTCTAAAATTAACCTGCTACCCATCTGCCTAATAGAATTCAATGAAAAAGCCCCCACACCTGGACCATTGTCCAGAAAAAATGATCTGTCTATACTAGGTTTAAACTAGGGGACACCTCTTGCCCTGGTTAAAAACTGAAGTGTTTTACAGTCAGAAGAGATATCACATGTACAATGCTGAGAACAGTTGCCACACCGTGTTTTTGTTTTGTTACCATGACAGCAATTACCATATTTTGAAGAAAATGACTGCTCACTGACACAACAAAAGGACAATGGGAAGGTGTGTTTTCTTCACCAGTCCAGGAAGTCTCATTGTGTGCCCAAATGCAATTATTTCCTATGATGTTTAGGCAAAGTTATTCTTCATCAGAAACAGAACAGCAGCTAATCTGGTGAAAAACTCTAATTCTGAAAGGAACAATGTAGAGACACAGCATTTTTAGGACTTTGCCTCTTCAAATATCTGTTAAAAGAGGCAAAAATTTAAGAAGAAAAAAATTAAGAGTCTCAGTATTTCTTATATTTAAATCCTTCTGACAGCTAGAACTTAAAAGCACTTTGCCAAATAGGTGACAAATGTATGTTTTGGCCGCATTTTCTTTTATACTTTTATTAATGTTAGAATCAAAACCTCTTAGTACATTCTATATCTTTGGTACGTAACAACAATATTTTGAAAATGGCATAAAAATCAGGCCTCACAACCGCTAGTAGGATTCTTCTTGCTAGCTTAGATCTACCTTTTCTTCCAGAGAGAGAGTGAAATGGGAAAACACCTGAATGGACAACCTGATCTGCCATCTCATTCGAGAATTCCTGAGGAAGAAATGCAGCACGCTACTGGGTTTACAGGTCTCTGTCTTCCTTTCCTAGATCTCTCCTGCATTGTAAAAGCAACTTATACTAACACATATGTTTCACAGTCAAGTCATTCGCATCCATCTTAATTTGTAGATTTGTAGGACATTTTCAATACAAAACAGACATTAATATATAATGAATTTAGCTTCTTTCACTCGAACTTACATAAAGCATAGGTTATGTGATACATGGTATTGTGACTGTGGCTCCTCTCAACATAGAGACTAATCTCTGTTGTGGGACGTGACGCAGTTAAAGCACAGGTCCTCAACTGATGACACAGAGGATGCACACAGTTGAAAAAACAGGACTGCAGACACATCAGAGCTTCAGCAAGGCTGTTAATTACTCAGATATAAAGACATGGTATTAATCAGAATCCTGTTTTTTCTGGTGTATATGTTAAACTTTTCTTTCTTTTTCAAAAAAAAAAGAAAAGGGACACAATTAATAGGCTATTTTCTTAAACCCATTGTAAAAAAAGTTAAGCATAAGACCTACAGCTGTGCTGACTACTCAACCTCTGTTTCAATAAGAATTACAGTGCTGTCATAAGAGTGCTCCATTGACACTATAGCATTTCCTAGCAACAATCTATGTTTTGTACATAAAAAAGTGGATGAAATACTGCCTATCAGCGGTTTTTTTCTCATTATGTTATTAAACCTCCCTCTCTCATGTGAAAGGAAAAGAGTCTTATTTGGACATAATGCAGAACTTCAGACCGTGCTCTGTAATGTACTGAATTACCAAAAAACAAGCAATCAGATGACAAGGTGTTTCATGTTATCCAGTTTGACCCTTCTAAAAATAAAGTTAGTGTTAGTTCATAAATCCACTCCAGATTCACTGATTTTTAATCCTGCAATGGACAGAGTGCCCCATAAGCAAACAGAGAGCTGGGCATTCTGCTTTTCATAGGGCTACTTCTGAAGGGTTTTTCCCTGCAAAAATAGCATCCAGTCTATAAAGAATGTTTCATCAAGTCTTCTATTTCGAATAATAAATCCCTAGTAACAACGGCAGCATACCTGGATTGTCATACGTTACTCCTGCAAAGCAGCACTGAATGCACTCCAAGCACATAATGGCAGCCCAGAATAACCTGTTTATGGTATTACTGTAGGATACCCTGATGTCTATAAGCAGAGAGATCTGGAGCACGATATGCAGTCATGGAGATGTATGGAGTTTTGCTTTGTATATTTGTTTCCTTTATCAGATATATGGAGGAGGAACTTCACGCTGCCTTGGCTTCTTGCAGTTTCTTGGAGAGCAAGACAACCCCTCACCTGCAGTTAAGTGATGGGCCAAGAGTTGCTCAGAGCTCATTTCTTCCTGCACTGCTAGCTGGGCTGTAGAGTAGGTAATGAAAGTGTGCACGGTAAAGAACAATTTTTTAATTCAAGTAAAGATCTGCTTTCTTCCTCGCACGTTATTTTTTAAGTACCTGAAAGGCTTATGATCAACAAAACAAAAAGGAGGGGGAAAAAAAAGGCTGTTTTACTAATTTTACAGTTCTACTGTTACTTTTACTCTTTTACTGTTTACTGTAGGGTACTTCCTGTGATTAAGATTGATCCTTCAACTGCAATGCATTCATTCTCTCCCAGCTGCCAAACCATTGTGGCTCTTCTCCCTCTCCTGCCCCATGTCCCTTTTCTTCCAGCCACCACCTAGCTGAAGGATCATTCAGAATGTTATTAACTATAACATGCACACACAGAGATACGTACTCACGTGCCCTCCTGCAAGATGGGAATGAACATAAACCCAACTAATAAACCCAGTGCTACAACATTCAAGTGAGGGTTTAATCTCACCGGGAATAAATGTCATCCCGTTGGAGATGCCCTAGCCTTTACTTGTAGCATAATTAGTGAGGTGGGTGGAGATTTTTCCATCCCTCCCTTTATTTGGACAGTTTTCCATCTGTGTGGCAATAATGGTATATAGACTCCAAATGCTACTGCAGTCAGGTAGATAAAAAGCAGCAAAGCAACAAACTCAAAAAGGAACGGCACGGTAAGGACCGGCCATTCACTCTGGAATGTAGGGGTGGAGAAATCATATTTCTGCTGGTCAGCTGTTCAGGTCTTGTCTGTATTAATCTCTTGTCATAGCAATTCACCTGCCAGCAAGCAAAGAACTACACGCCTTTAAAAAATGCTCCTGTGCTTTTTTTTGCCTTTTTTTTTTTTTTGAGAAAAAGAGGCATGTTAGAAAGATATTTTTTTAATTTATTCTTAATATTTTCATGTAAATTCTGTCCCTATACTTAGTTATCTCAAAAAAGACAGTGGAGGAAAGTTGCTTCATGCTGAAAGATGTTTGCAAACATGTACAATATATTCTTAAACTTCCCTTTGCTGTCAATGAAGATGGCTGCGCTAAAGCATGGTATCGACAACAACAGTCAAAAAAATTTAAAATTTCACAATTATGTAGACACTCCTCCATTTTCACTGACATATTTCTATCCTGTGGAAAAACAGAACTAAACTGATTTCTCTTACTATTGCTCCC